>NW_028274819.1:49430655-49735943 GCF_037043125.1 Eumetopias jubatus
CCCTTGCTGGAATGCCTGCAGTTTCCTCAGTGTGTTTGCCTAAGGTTGGAGCCCTTTATGCCTTCCACAACAAAGAGTATGTTAGTTGAGTTTCTTTGGTGATGGAAATCCAACTTACTCTTAGAACATCCAGTCCAAGAGAAGGGCAAGAATGGAGCTGGGTTTCAGGTAAAAAATAGAATTAGGAACACTATTGGACCTATGTCTGTCACCCATCTCTGCTTGTCTCTTCATCCTGGCTTAGTCTTTGTCTACCCACAGAGCAGCTTTATCTACATGACAGAGAATAGGAGTCTTGACTTTTATATCTTACAGCTTCAGCCACCAAAGAAGGACTAACTCAACTCTCTTGGCTCCAATCCAAAACTCCTTGGGGGAGACCCATCAGCCTCGTTTGGATCAGGCACCCATTCCAGGGTCCACTGGGCCATGGGGGCAGGATTATGTAAGAACTGGGTATCTTTCACAGGAGACATATGAATGGAATCATGGCCAGGGGAAGTATTCAGAAGTTGGGGCAAGGGGAGATGCTAAACAGACATCCCACAGTTGTCTACTACAGTGATCATGAATTCTGGCACCCAGCATGGAGCCTCCCCATTGGAGGCACAAGACGAAGTTGGCCGTAGACAGGGGAACAGGAGAGAGGGTGGGAGACTTTTAGTTCAAACTTAATAGGCAGAAGTCTCAGCCCCACCTGCACTCCTTGGCATTGTTCTGCTGGTCTTAACAGGTCGGAGCTTATCCTAGGCCATTTGGTTTTACGACAGCAGCTTCCAGCTCCCGAGCTTCTGTTAGGATCACCTCTAGGCAAATGCTCAAGGTCAGGTTGGGCTAGATTGGACTAGGGGGCTACCCTCTGGGGCACAAGTGTGTGTTATCACATTGCTCTAAGAGTTGCTAAGCCAACTTGCTGGGGCCCCCAGGCAAGGCATAAGGTAGGAGGGTGCCACCATAGCCAACGACCATCTGGGGTCCTTTGGGAAAAGCAGCCTTTTTGTGTCCATAGGCCTGGACCACATTTTCAAGGTCAGAGAGTCTGACCTACAACTAGCAGAAAGGGAGAGTGAGGGGTGGGTCCCGCCAGAGGCCCTACAATTGGAGCAGTTGGTTGGGCTAAAATGGTCAAGGTCAGGATTAATACCTGACTCGCTCATTCCGAGGAGGTCCTGAAATGTGAGGCAGCCTTCCACAGAGGCAGCAGCCTATTCTCATTTCCCTGCCCTTGGCCCCCGCTCCAGCTGAGCCGTCAGCTGGAAAAGGGGGAGGGGGGTTTTGGAGGCCTTTGCATATCCTTTCCCTCACCTCTCCCAGCATCAGGCCCTTAGGTGAATGTCAGGGAACCTCCTGAAGTAAGGAGGAATCAGGGGGTACAGCAAGGTTCAGCCTTGGCTCCGGGCCAAGGGCCAGAGATTCCCAGCCTGGACAGCTTCTCAGAAACCAGGGATCTGGCAAAGCAGAGCCTGGAATTGGACACTTGGAACTTGAAGAAACCATAGAAACTATTTTATTGATGGGGAATCAATCTCAGTGTGATCATTAGGGAAAAAGACTAAGAGACCCCAAACTACAACTTCCTTTCTCTCTCTCATAATAGGTGATAAAAAGTGCAGACTGTGAGGGTTGTTTCACAAGGTCACTCAGGAACCCAGCGTCATTCCATCTTGTTTTCCTGCATTCCTCAGTGTGTTGTTCTTTTTGGCATAGTCAAATCTGAGTTCCAGAATGTCCATATTCTAGCTTATAAGAAAGCTTCCTTATAAGCGAAAGAGGCAAAAGTGGGGCTGTCTCTTCTGCCTACAGATGAGGATAGTAGCTTGTCTACACCTACTTGCAAGAAAAGCTGGGAAAGATAGTCTCCACTGGAGCAGCCCTGTGCCCCAGAGGGAGGGAAGAACTGAGGCTGGGGACACCACTCACAGTCTGCCACACTCAAGAAGGAAGAGTTGCTTGAGATCTGCAAGAAGTGAAGTCAGAACGAAAATCAAGATCCGGGCCTGAGCCATCACCCCCAAGTCTGGGAGACCCCAGGGCAGGTCTGAGGGTTTGAATTGGCAGCCTGTCCCAAGGCTATGCGCCCCCCTCCCCCAGGCTTCGGGTGGCTTGTTCTGCCAGGCTTGGGCACATCTAGTACAGGCCCTGAGTGGTGGCCAGCTGTGACCTCCAGCCCTGACAGGACTCAAATATTTTTATGACTCACCACAAAGCGTAGCCTGAGTGCAACGGCTCGAAGCCCGGCTTGGAGAAGCCCAGACAAGTCCAGGAAAGCAGTAGCCACAGGGGATTATATGTTTCAGGGGGACTTTTTTCCTCCAAACTCGTATCATGTGGGAGTTGGCAGGATCTCTCAGACAGGTTGGGTACTGGGTGAGGAGGAAGCCCTTTGGCCTCTTTGATCCAGAGGGGAGTGGGACAGGAGAACTCAACCAGAGACTGGGGAGGAACAGACAGCAAGGGCTCCCCGACCAGCGCCACCTACCACAGCCCCAGCCTGTAGCATCCGGGACTACTTGTGAGATGCGTGTGCTGTTGGGACATGCGGTCGTAGCTCCAAGGGGACCACCTGTGTGTGGGTGTGTTCACTTTGGTGAGCTTGTCGGGAAACTGTTCTCTGGGAGTGAGTCACGGTTCTCAGCCCCACAGGCCAGTCGGTCAGAGTCCATGAAGCTCCGGAACCAGCACCAGCCTCAGAAGCTCGTGGGAACCCCTGGCCTCTGAGACCCAGCCCAGGATCGCTCCAGGCCTCCAGGCCTCAGTGGACAGGTGATCAGTAGGGCGGGAGAGGGTACAGAGGACCCCTCATCATGCAGAATGAGGATTCACATTACGATTCTGAAGCCACAGGTCAAACTAGGGTTTGGCTGCTGGAGTGTGGGTAGCCTCAGAGGGACCTTGGGGCTCTGGGAGTTCATTTGGTGAGGGTCTCTGAAGGGTGGGAGGTGCAGAAGTAAAGCCATTTGGAGACTGGGAGAGTCCCATACTCCAGCTATGCCTCATTCTAGCTGGCTAGGGAAGCCTGAAAGCTCACCGGCACCTCCAAGGGCCTGGTCATCACCAATTCTCAGAATAAGCTAGTTGGCTAGATAAATCAGAGTATAGGGAGATATTTGAGACGGGCAAATTCTCCCAACTGGGGGCAGGGAGGAGGATGGTGGGGTGAGGAGAGCAAGAGCAAGTTCAGAATCTCAGAGTTGGGTTAGACCCCAGAAGCCTTCTTGTCCAACCCATTTCTCTCCCAAATCAGGGGCTGGAGGAGAAGATGCAAACACTTATAGCTTAATAGTTTTTCTCTTATCCCTGTCACACAAATAATTATACAAATAACTATGTAATTAACTAGATCATTGTGATAAGAGCTATGGAGGAAAAGAACAGAGGGCTGTGCCAGGCTGTAACAGGGAGGTCTAACCTAGTCTTGAGGGGAGAGGCCACCCCGAGAAGGGAAATGACATTAAATCCCAGATCTGAGGGGTCAGCAAGAGGAGGTCCAAATGAAGAGGAGAGGAAGAATATTCCATGCAGAGGAAACAGTACATCTGCAGGCCCTGAGGCAGGTGTTGGTTCAGACAATGTCAAGGGCAATCTGCTGCCGTGTGGGAGCAAGTGGTGGGTGTCAGTAATGGGAGATGCTTCGGGAAAGCCTGTGCATGCAGAGCCAAGGGACGGGCAGAGAATGGGGGCTTTCTGGGGAGAGCACCGGGAATCCATTACATGTTTGAGGGTGGGTTGACAAAATCTGATTTGCATTTTAAAAATATCTCCTGGCTGCATCTGGAGTATGGAGGCTGGATTAGTGGGGCTCAGGGTGGATGCAGGGAGACCAATAAGAAGCTCTTGAAGCAGTGTGCAGAAGATAATGATCACTTGGACTAGGGTAATAGCAGCGACTGTGTGATTGGAGGGAGTGCCAAAAAGGACTCTGACTTATTTCCAAATTTTGTTAAACCACAGACTAATGAAAAGAGTCTAAAAGTGTATAATAAAAAAAGGTAATGATTTCCCCTTAATTCCCACCTTCCATTCTCACCTGCTAAGGTCACCATACTGACAGTCTGAACAGGGGCAGCCGGGCACATCTTTTCTTCATGTTCATTTGAACAGAAAGAGGTTTTCTTTTAAATGGGGTGATATTACTTGCTACCGCAACCTACTTTTCTAACTTTAACAGTACATCACAGACATCCTCTGCGAGTCAGTAGCTGTAGCTCTAACTCATCTTTTAACAGCTGCATGATATTCTTCATGAGGTTGTACAACAATGTAGTCAGCCGTTGATTGATAGTGATATTCAGATAGTTTCATTTTCTCCCACAACAGGCAATGCAGAAATTATAGGGTTATCCTTATATACAGGTGATTTTTTCCCCCCATAGGATGCATTCCCAGTTGGAGGATTTCTGGGTCGAAAGGCATGCGTGTTTTTAATTTTAATAGATAGTGCCAGGTAACTTGCTCCAAACTGTAATAGATAGTGCCAGATGACTTGCTCAGCAACAAATGAAATTAGCCATTTTCTCAAATTTTTAGCAGACCTGACCATTTTACTCTTTAAAAAATTTTTGCCAATCTGATGAATTAAGGTAATGAAAACTGATTTTGCTTAATTTGCATTTTCCCTTGGGATGCTTGGGTGGCTCAGTCAGTTAAGCGTCTGCCTTAGGCTCAGGTCATGATCCCAGAGTCTTGGGATCGAGTCCCACATCAGGCTCCTCGCTCAGCGGGGAGCCTGCTTCTCCCTCTCCTGATTCTGTTTTCTCTCTCTCTCTTTCTCTGACAAATAAATAAGAAAATCTTTTAAAATTTTTGCATTTTCCCAACTAATAATGAGGGAAAACACTTTATTGGCCAGTTAGATTTCCTCCTCCCAGAATGGCCTGTTCATGCCCTTTTTCCATTTTTCTCCCAGGCATTTGTCTTTTTTCTTTACAATGTAGAGAAATTCTTTGTATATTCTTTGCATATTTTTCCTTTCACTGTTACGTATTTTGCAAATATTTTTCTGGTATATAATTTGTCTTTTTTTCTTTGTTTATGGTATCTCTTGCAATTGAAGTTTTAAAAATCTAATCAAGTATGTCTTTTCTTTTGTTACTCTTGCAAGTATCCACCAAATTCATTCATATTATCCAAATCTATTCAATTTTTCCCCTAACATTTCTAATATTTTCATTGTTTCATTCTTATGTTAAAATCTCTAACTCATTTGGAACATAGTCTTTATATTTGGGGGGTAGGGACCCCTTTTGTTTCTTCCAAATGGACAACCAATATGGCAACACCATTTTTTAAGATGACTTTGGTGAGATATAATTCACATACCATAAAATTCACCCATCCGTTAGTCTACTCACAGATAGGTGATTCAGCACAATCAATTTCAGATCACTTTCATCTCCCCAAAAAGAAACCCCAAACCCTTTAGCTGTTACCCCCTAACCTCGCAGCACCTGGCACTCACTTATCTGCTTTCTGTCTCTATAGACTTGCCTATTCTTGGCATTTCATATGAATGGACTTTTGTGACTGCCTTCTTTCATTCAGCATCATGTTTTCAAGATTCATCCGTTTTGTGGCATGTATCAGTACTTCATTCCTTTCTATGGCTGAATAATACCCATTTGCCAGTTGCTGAACATTTGTTTTTTTTCCCCCTTTTGACTATCATAAATAATACCATCATAAACATTACTGTACAAATGTTTGTATAGATGTATGTTTTCCATTCTCTTGGCTGTATACTTAGGAGGGGAAGTGATGGGTCACAGGGTGACTCTGTGTTTAACTTTTGAGGAGACAGCAAGCTGTTTTCCAAAGTGGTTGCTCCATTTCACATTCCCACTCACAGTGTATGAGTTCTGATTTCTCCATATCTTCACCAACATTCGTTATTTTCTGACTTTTTTTTTTAAGATTTTGTTCATTTATTTGAGATAGAGAGCAAGCATGAGTGAGGGGAAGGGGCAGAGGGGAGGAAGAAGCCCCAACATGGGACTCAATCCCAGGACCCTGATATCCTGACCTGAGCTGAAGGCAGATGCTTAACCGACTGAGCCACCCAGGCGCCCCATTATCTGACTTTCTGATACTAGCTTCCTAGCGGGTGTGAAGTGCTTATTGTGATTTGATGTGTATTGCCAATGATATTGAGCATCTTTTCAGGTGCTTATTGGCTTATTTGTATATCTTCCTTAGAGAAATGTCTATTTAGATGGTAGTCCATTTATTAATTTTTTTCTCTGATGAATTGAAATGCAACTTTTATCATATATTAAAGTCCTTTTTACATTTGGACCTATTTATTGGCTCTCTATTCCTCTGATCTACTTATCTCCCCCTGGTTTACACCCTACTGCTCAGATCACAGTGGCTTTGTAGTGTGATTTATTATCCAATAACACAAGTGCTCTCCAACTAATCTTGCTTTTCATGTGTTCTTAACTAGCCTCAGATATTTATTTTTCATATTGGAATTTTTAGCAGTTCTAAAAAACTTTTATTTGGGATTCTAAGAGAAATTGCATTAAATCTGTAAATTAATTTTGAAAGGATTCACTGTTTATGAGAATAAATCTTTGAAACCCGGCTGTCTTACTATACGTTCAGATCTTGTTATATGTGCTTCAGTATGGTTTCATGGCTTTCTTCAAAGAAGATCTTTAACTTTGTGATGGTGGTTCTTGTTTTAAAATTATTCCTGAATATTTTATTGTTTTGTCACTATTGCAGATCATCTGTTTCTTCATTTCTATTTCTAATACCTCATTGCATTTAGGGAAAAAAATACATATTTCCATTTACCTTATATTTAGCTAACTTCCCCATGATCTAATCAACCTAATAGCTTTTGTCCTAAATTTTATTGAATTTTCTCGATATATAATCACATTATTTGTGAACATATTTTCATCCTTTTTTAAAACAGCTACTTATTCTGATTAGTTCATTTTCTTGTCTTATTGAATTGGTTAGAATTTCTAAAATATGTTGAATAATAGTGATGATGAGCATCCCATCTTGTTCCCAATTTCTGGAAATGGCTTTTGAATGTCATTGTTTATATATTTACTACTGGGTTTTGGTAAACAGTCTATCAAATTGAAGTAGTTTTCTTCTATTTCTGTTTTAGTATATGATTAGCAATAACTGCTGAATTTTATCAAGTGATTTTTGGCATCCGTTACTATAATTGTATTTTATTCCCTTTATTTGTTGATGTGACTTATATTGATAGATTTTCTGATGCTGAATGATATTTTCAGTGTTAAAAAATAAACTCTCCCTTACATGGTGTATTGTTCTTTTGCTACTTTTCCCATATCCAGTTAGCTAACATCTTATATCAAATTTTGCATTTAAACTGCTCTGTGATTTTTTCTTTTTAAATTCAATCTTTATAAGGTTTGGGAATTAAGAAAATGCTAGCTCATAAAACAAACTAGGAAGATTTCCAACTTTTTCTCTTGTCTGGAATAGTTTAAATAACATTAAAAATCATCTGTTTTTAAAGATTATGTAAAACTCTGGGGCGCCTGGGTGGCTCAGTTGGTTAAGCGACTGCCTTCAGCTCAGGTCATGATCTCCAGAGTCCTGGGCTCAGGTCATGATGTCCAGGGTCCTGGGATCGAGCCCCGCATCGGGCTCCCTGCTTGGCGGGAAGCCTGCTTCTCCCTCACCCACTCCCCCTGCTTGTGTTCCCTCTCTCGCTGTCTCTCTCTGTCAATTAAATGGATAAATAAAATCTTAAAAAAAAAAAGATTATATAAAACTCATCTTCAATATAATCTGTGCCTTGTGATATTTTTGTATTTTATTTCTAATTATGGTGAAATGCACATAACATAAAGTTTACTGGCTCAACCATTTTTAAGTGTGAAGTTCAGTGATGTTAAGCACATTCACATTGTTGTGCAACCAATCTCCAAAATTGTTTTCATCTTGTCAAACTGAAACTCTACACCCACTAAACAAAAACTCACCATTTCTCCCTCCCCCCAGTCCCTGGTAATGGTGGTTTTTGTCTTTATGAATCTGAGTATTTTAGGTACCTTGTAACTATTCTAGGTACCTCGTATAAGCAGAATCATGCAGTATTTGTCTTTTCGTGACTGGCTTATTCCACTCAGCTTATTGTCCTCATGGTTCTTCCATGTTGTAGCAGGTGTCAGAATTTCCTCCCTTTTTAAGGTTGAATAATATCTCATTATATATATGTGTGTGTGTGTATACATATATATAATATGTGTCTATATGTATATCTCTATATACACATTTTGATTATTCATTCACCCATCGAAAGATACCTGAGTTGCTTCCACCTTTTGGCTTTTGTGGATAATGCTGCCATGTACAAATATCTCTTCGAAAGCTTGCTTTGAGTTCTTTTGGGTATATGCCCAGAAGTGGAATTTCTGGATCATATGGTGTCTTGTGATATTTTAATGGCAGAGTTTTCATTTCTTTTTAAATCTCTTCTGTTTATTGGTCTATTCAGAATTTCAACTTCTACACTCAATTTTATTAATTTTCTACTTTGCCTGGAAATCATCCATTTCCTCTTGGTTCACATGTATTTTCATAGGCTTACACATGTTATTGTTATAATTCTTTAATCTTTTCTGTATGTGTGATATATCTCTTTTTTTTAATTTTTATTTAAATTCCAGTCAGTTAACATACAGTATAATATTAGTTTCAGGTGTACAATATAGTGATTCATCACTTCCATACAACATCCAGTGCTCATCACAAGTGTACTCCTTAATCCCCAGCACCTGTTTCACTCATCCCCCCACCCACCTCCCTTCTGGTAACCATCAGTTGGTTCTCTATAGTTAAGAGTCTGTTTCCTGGTTTGCCTGTCTCTCTCTCTCTTTTTTTGCCCCTGTGCTCAATTGTTTTGTTTCTTAAATCCCACATATGAATGAAATCATATGGTATCTGTCTTTCTCTGATGGACTTATTTCTTGTAGCATAATACTCTCTAGCTCCAACCACATTGTTGCAAATGGCAAGATTTCATTCTTTTCTATGACTGAGTAATATTGTATATTTTGCCTTTTTTTTTCAATCAGTTTTGCCTATTTTGTGGGTCGTTTCAAGAAATCAAGTTTGAGTTTTGATTTTTCTTTTATTTTTTTCTATTATTAGTTTATTTGCTATTAAATTAATTTCTGATTTTGACTTTATTGATCTCTTTCTACATTCTTTTGGCTTAGTTTGTTCTCTTTCCGATTTCTTAGATTAAATACCAAGATTGCTGTAGTCCTTTTTTTGTTTGTTTAATATTAAAAGCATGTAAGGCTATATTTTTTCCTCTAAGTACAGCTGTGTCCCAGAAGTTCTGCATGGCACTCTGTGTTCTCTTTTTCATTTCTAGATGATTTGCAATTTCAGTTTTGATCTTATTTTTGATCCATTAGTAATTTTAAGAGAATATTTCTTCATTTCCAAGTAGCTCATGTTTGGGGCCTGGAAGTTAGTTTTATTTGACATTAATATTGCTTGTTTGGGAGTATTTCTTGTAAACAGCATTTGGCTATATTTTATTAGTTAACTTATTCAGACTTCTGTCTTTTGATAGATGAATGCAGTTAGTGTAATAACTAACAGTGTAATAACCTGATATACTTAGCTTTACTTCTTTTCTCTTTTTTTTTCTTTCTTTCTCTCTCTCTTTTTTTTTTAATTTGTTGGCTTGATTGAAATTCTGGTATTAAAAATGGAGTGGCCAGTTAACTGAAACAAGATGAAGAAAGATTTTAGAAGAAATATCAAGAGGTCAATTCAGATTTTAAAATTTAAGACGCCTTTGAGACATCCAAGTAGAGATGTCAAAAGAGCATCTGGAAATACTGGAGCAGAACTCAAAGCAGAGATCCTAGCGAAGGTCACACACATTGGCAGCCATGGATGGCACCCCAGGGGAAGGTGTTCTAAGATGGCCCAGGACCCAGTCCTGAGGAATGCCAACAGCTAAAGACTGGATGAAAGAGGAGAGCCAGCAAAAGCTAAGGTGAAAGGCAACATCTACTAGGGGACAAGGAAAACTCAGACAGCATGTTAGTATAGGGGAAAATCATGTTCAAGAAGGAAGGAATTAAAGGCATTATTAAATGCTGGGAGGTCGGGTCAAGTGAGGCCTGAAAATAATCCCTTCGTGTCATAAAAGTCACTGGTGACCTTGGCAAGCCTTGTAGAGACCTGATAGGAGTGGGTGCGGGGAGAGTGGGTGGTAAGGAAGTCAGACAAGAAAAGGGAATGGGTAGCAAAGTATCTCAAGAATGATGTACAGTCCAGGGACTGTTTGTTTTAGATGAGACACCAGACCTTTTTTCCATGCTATGGTAAACTGTCCAGCAGAAAGGGGAGATCGAAGGGGCCAGGAAGAGCCAACAGAACACCTTGACAGGTGGTAGCAGGTGGGCCAGGGCACCTGCTGAGGAATAGGGCCCAGGGAGGAGGATGGTCCTATTTGCCACTGCTTTGGGAGAGAAGGTGCATGTGACCAGGGGTCCGTTGCAGATGCTGACGATAAAGGTAGGAGCATAGACTGGAGGCAGGAAAGGGAAGGCCTTCCTGTCTGATATCTTCTCTCATCTGAGTCAGGTCAGAGGTGATGTCATCTGCTGAAACTGGAATGGGGCAGGAGGACCAGATGGCTGGGGAGATGAGAAGGAAATGAAATAGAAGTTCAGGAGCATTGGAGAGCAAGCATGGCCTCAAGAGGCCCTCTAAGGCAGGGAGGGGCAGTGGAAGGAAAGCCTTTGATCTGCCTGATGACCTTGATGTAGTGCCCTTTGTGGCTCCTGCTGAGCTCCACTGCCACCAGGCAAAGCTGCCAGTGAGGGCTGCTCCCCTCTCATTGTTCTGGCTCTTTCTTGCTCACACAGCCTTTCCCTTCATGCGCATCATGACAGGTTGGAACATAAAAGCCATACAAATACCAAGTGTCAGGTCTCACCCATTTACAATAATTAACCCCCAAATCTGATCCTCTGATTCTCCTCTTCAGGAACCTCCTTTCCAAAAAGTTGTGAGACCTTCTGGGAATGCTTACCCGTGTAACCCAAGTACCTCTGGGCACCATGAGAATTTGAGTTCTGGAAAAAGTCACTTTCTTTCTAACAGTTCCAGCATTGGGAGATGGGGTTAGATGGGCCTGAGGTGTAGACACCTCCTGTGTAATTAGAGCTGTTGTCTTATGCTCCTGCCATCTTGTCATGAACTCCATGCCTGTGCTTCTGCCAAGGCCACCAAGCTGCTGACCCTAGCTGCTCTTAGCCTTTTTTGACCCAGCATGGAGATACCCCCTGCTCCTAGTGACCAGCTCTTTCAGAGGGGGATCCCATAGCAGAGCCATGAGCCCAGAGTGACTGGGTTCCTCGTTTCTACCACTGCTCTCCACTTCCTGGGGTGCTAGTTGGGAGTGCGTCAGGCCCAGCTTAGCACTGTACCTGGAACTTAGCCCACCAAACTCCAGGCCTTGTGGTTCTGTCTGGTCCTGTCCCAGGAACCTCACTCTCTCTCTCTCCAACATGGCCCCTATTAGGGACCTCGGTCTTCATGGTAGGTCTGTCCATGTCTGAATCTCAGCTGTGGATTGAGTTCAGTGTCTTTCACCAGGGCTTGGGGCTGGGCTTCTATTTCAGTATCCCTGACCACTCCGTGATGGTTAAGTTCTCTGAACTCTCTTTTTCTCTACGACAACTAGGAGAATGGTCTCCTAAGAGCTCACCAGATCCTTGGTTGGGGGGGTGGGGCAGGGCACAGGGATGGTTGGGGGACCTCTCAGGCTGGCTTCTCTGAGTGTGAACTCTGGCCAAGCAGAGATTCTCAATTGCAGGGCCATGCTAGCCCACATGGGGCCCTTGCACAAATTAGAAAAAGGTGCTTTCTCTGAGTGGGTGCAGCCTACACCAGGCCCATGGTTTAGAAAGCAGAGAGAGGGCAGAATTTCAGCCCCCTCCTGCCCCCTTGGCCAGATGCCCTACTGTAGGAAACAGCTATCCCTAATGTAGGCAATGGCTATGCCTACCTACCCAGAGGACTAAACACTATGGAGATCCAAATATTGGGCCCACAGAGAAAGCATGTTCCTGGGCTCCGGTCCCATGCCATCTGAGATCCTGGGGAAAAAAAAAAAAAGATGATGCCCAAGTGTTCCTCTTTCTGAGCCACCATTCCTGTATCTAAAGTTCAGGAAAGCTGGGTTCATTCCCCCTGCCTCTGCCGCTTCCATTTTCTCCAGTGACCCAGTGTAGACTCTTTTTTATTTATTTATTTATTATTTTTTAAAGATTTTATTTATTTGAGAGAGAGAGAATGAGAGATAGAAAGCACAAGAGGGAAGAGGGTCAGAGGGTCAGAGGGAGAAGCAGACTCCCCGCCGAGCAGGGAGCCCGATGCGGGACTCAATCCCAGGACTCCAGGATCATGACCTGAGCCGAAGGCAGTCGCCCAACCAACTGAGCCACCCAGGCGCCCCCAGTGTAGACTCTTGATACTCTATCTCTCCTCCCACTCCAGGGGAGAGCTGAAACACTCCCCTCGGGGGCTGATCTCATCCCCCAGGCCTCAACTAAATAATCCACACACCCCTCAGCAACGACAGCCTTCACACAGAGACACCCACTTAGAGGAACAGAGAGGAGCTATTTCCTTAGAGGATTTTGAGACACGGGCCAGGGCTTCCTAAGCAGAGGGATTCCCTGAGCGGAGTCCCTGGAGCCGGAACCTGCGGGGTATGTTCAGTGACAGGAAAGTAGTCCAGAGGGCGGGGCAGGAGTGTAAAGGTGGTTGCTGGAAATCAATAGAGATCAGTGGAAATAAGGGGGAGTGGTGGTCACAAAGACTTCTTCAGATCTTGAGGAAGGACTTGAAATGATAGGATAAGTAGTTAGGGTTTTGTCACGAGGGCAGTGGAGAGCCATGGACGGTTTTTGAGAAGGGGAGTGGCAGGGTCAGATGCTGACAACAGGAAGCTGACTCTAGCGGCCTGTGCAGGACGGTGAGGAAGAGGGCTTGCCACCCCTGGGTGTGGTGTGGTTACATTCAGTGCTAGTGGAAGACTGCAAGTAGCAGACTTGGAAGATCATTCTGAAGAGCACCTCTCCGCTCCCCTCTTCACCCAGTTGAGTATCATTCAATCATTTCACAAACTTTTCAGATACTGTGTGAGTCCAAGTGCAAGGACAGAGGAGGGCAGGGAAATCAGGTTGCGCCTCCCCTTCCCACTGCCACCCCCCCCCCAGCCTTTTCTCCACCCCTCAGTCAGAATGTGTTTTGATAAGTGGTGGCTTGGGGACAGCATAAGGGTGACAAAATGTGCCCCTCCCCACCACCAATTAAATTTTTTAAAGAGCTGCCATGGAAGGAGCGAATATTAGTTTCCTGATTTATAAAGCCAAATGGATTAAGCTCATTCATTGCCTGAGGAAACAAAAAGGAAATCTTCAATACCTCTGTGCACATTGAGAACAGGAACAATACTGGTCTTTAGAAAGCAGAAACCTAATTTGGGGGAATCAATTACCCTCTGTGTCCCAGCCTCTGTGAGCTCTCATACTCGTTCGCTCTCAATAGAGATTTCCTGGGAGGTAAAATGTGAAGTTGGTCAACCACAGACACACCCTCGGTTCAGCCTGGCAGACAGGAGGGAAGAACTAGGCAGAGGGTGGGTGGAGTCGGGTGGGGGTGTGCCTGGGTGGCAGGCATCTGTGGAAATAGGGGTAGAGACAGGGGCGGGGAGGGCTGTAGGATAAAGGCTGGGGATAGGGTGGGGTGGGAGGCAGTACCGAGATGGGCCAAGGAAGGGGAGCATGGGAACCTGGGGTTTAAAAAGGGGGTGGGCTGGGGGAGCCTGGGGTGGCGGGGGAGGGAGAAGCATAGCCCAGCCAGTGCAGAAACACCACCCACCACTTCCTGATCCTCACATTTCTCTTCTGTGTTCTGCACTTAGCCCGTGGGCTTGAATGTGCAACCGGCAATGCGGGGCAGTTATGAAAAAAGAAAGGGGATGGGGCGCCCACCACAGTAGCGACGGAGTCAAATCCACAAAGTCACACACAGAAGCACTCACAATCTCAACAATCCTGCCCTGGGTCTCTAACCCTGGCCCGCAGTCCCCAGACCCAGAGCCACACCCACAATTGTGGGTGATTGCACTCACAATCACACGCACGGATCCCCCACTCACACCCACGCGGCCACAGACTCAAACTCCCACCCGCGATCGCACACATTCCGCCACCCCCACGCTCACACGGCGGCTCACCACCCCACACTGCCCTCACTCTGGCGTGTGGTGACACACACACACACACACACACACACACAGTCGCTCACACGCACACACTCTGGCTGTGCTTTTGTGTTTTGTCAGAATTAATGAGAAAAGTTCCCGTGCCCTGCGGGTAATTAGTGTCCTTGGAGTTAAATAAGCTAATGGCGGGCACCTCTGGCCCAAGCAATTATGTTTGTGTATTGAATAATTGATTCAAAGGGGGGAAGGGCCGCTAATCAGATCTGAGCATAATGAATTGATTTAATTAACAGGGGAACTGAGGGGCCCTGGGAAACGCAGGCTGCACTCGGCAGAGGCTAGCGCGGCCCGCGCGGACGGAGAACCGGCGCGCGGCGGCGGCGGCGGCGGCGGCGGCGGCTCCGGCCCGGCCCGGGCAGCGGCTGCTCGCGCGGCTCCGGCTACACCGCGGCGGACCGACGCGCCCCCGCCCCCGGGACGCGCCCGCCCTCCCGCGCTCCCTGCCCGCGGGGCTGAGCTGCCGGCGCCGGTCAGCCGGCCCCTGTCCTCGGCCGCCGCTCGCGGGCGCGGAGCCCGCGCGGGGCCGGCGGCAGCAGCGCAGGCGAGAGGCGGCGGACTCCTAGCCGCGCGCCCCTCCGCGTCCTCGGCCCGTACCGGGCTGGCGCCGCCGGGAGACCATGGTGTTGGACCAGGAGGACGGTAGGTGTCCGGGGTCGGGGGTAGGGGAGGGCGCGGGCCCTGCTGAGGCTACCCCGCTCGCCTCGCGGCGGCCGCGTCCCCCGCGCCGGCCTCGGCAGCCTCGCGCAGCTCGGCCGCTTCCCGGAAGCGCGGCGCTGGGTGTACGCGCGGGCGTGCGGGCAGGGGGTGCGGGGCGCAGCCCCAGGGTTCTTCAGCCCCGGTCGGGAAGTCCCCCGGGCCGCCGCGAGCCCGCCAGCCCCGCACGCTCCGGCCGGGAACTTTCTGTCTGGCTCTTGCCGTCTCGCAGACACAGGGAGTGCCTCTGCGACCCGCGCCGCGGGCTTCCCCGCAGTGCCCCCAGCCCCCTGAGTCTCCTATGCTCCCTGGATGTCTGCGCGTCCCCTCTTCCGCCCCCGACTGCGGAACGGCTCCCCCAGGGAGATATCCAGAGAACCTGCGGGCAAACCGGCACGGTCCTGGGGTACCTCAGATCTGGAACTTCATAGCTGCGGGATGGGTGACATTGCTTCACCCCTGGCACGGTTCCCCCAGCCAAGTGTGTCGGGAGGTGCCCTGCTGGCTAGGGTCGGGCCCTGAAACCAGAATATAGGGGAGCTGGTTTACCTTGAAGCCAATGAAGTTTAAGCTTCATAGTCCTTCGGTGGTCATTTTGTTAGCAGGCTTGTATTCCTTTTCTTAAAGAGCACCCCCGACCCCTAAACTGCATAAGTAAGCTTGGCTCTCAAAAAATCTGGATCCACCCGAGTCCAACTCACAGCTTTCCCACTGTAACTACCAATCTGCAAGAGAAGACACAGCCTGGCTGCCCCATGGGACCATCCCCAGGGGCTAGGGCAGTTCCTTAGTGCCCCGGGGGATGAAGCCCTGAGTAGGAGGCTGGGAGGCAGCTGCTGGTGTGCAGGGAAGGGCCTGGCTGCCTGACCTTTCTCTCTGGCCCCACTAGTCCCTTGTGCCAGCCTACCATCTCCCACTGTGGTCTTCAACTGTCTTGGTTTGCCTGGAACCGTCTGGTTTTAGCACTGAAAAGTCCTGCCTCCTGGGAAACCCTTCAGTCCTGGACAAACCAAGACAGTGGGTCAGCCTACATCCACAACCTTCTCAGAGCTGCTTTGCAGTGGTGGCTTGGCCTTCTTCAGGAGGATGGGAGAGACTTGCTTTCTGGGGGGCAGATTTGGACTAGGCCTCCACCAGGCCTAACAGATGATAACTGCAGCTTCCAAGAAGGTCTTCCAGAAACCAAAGGGGGAAAGTTTGTCAACTATGTACTTCTCCACTCTAGCTAATTGCAAATTCCTGTGTTTAGGCTGCTTTTGCATTAGTAGAAGGCAGAGCAGGGCATCTGAACTTGGCCAGCAGGCCTCCTGATTGTACTGCAAAATCTGTAGGGTCACTTGGACCTGTCAGCTGTGGCGGCCATAGGGAAGGGGCCCTTGTCACTCTAAATACCTCTGTGAGCTTCACCTGTGAAGCCAGCTTGTAACGCCATCTTGGAGACAGCTGCACTGTGTTGGAAGCAGGGCCCTCAGGCTGAGTCACATCTGACAGCCTCCACTGAGTTCTGGAATATCTGGTCTGCCCAGGCCCTGGGGCAAAGAGTCTCCCCCCCCCCCCCTACACACACCTCCCAAACCCAGTGCAGGAGCCCTTCCTCAGGACTTTCCTGCCAGGTGCAGGGACAAACTGCTAGGACCTGCCCCAAACTTTGAAAGGCAGCCAGGAGCACCCCCTTTCTCCTCACCATAACCTGGGGGCTGATCAGCTGGTCTGCCTCTGCTGTCCCTAGAGGCATTTCAAGGACATTCCAGAGCACTCTTGGCAACGTTGACTTGAGAGTACATGCTCATTGCCTGTGGACTGTGTTGGGTGAAAACTACCTCCTCCAGCTGCAGGGGATCGAGGACTCCACCCTGGTGTTGCGGGTGTGCGCCTGGACCTGGAGACAGCTCGGGTGGGGGTTAGGCCCAGGCACAGGGTTTACCTGCCTGCCCAGCAATTCCCCATGAGCTGAGAGGGTGACTGCTGGTTGGGTGAGGCTTATGTCTGGCCCTGTCCATCCAGCAGGCCCCTTCCTGGCTAAGAGCTCCAGTCACCTAAACGCTCCACGGCTTGCTGGGTAGCTCTATAAAGTGGAAGGCCTCTGTGGAGGCCCTTTTCCAGATCACTGTGGGAGCTCAATGCTCACAACTAGGGGTGCAGAGAGAGCTGCCTGTGGACACAAGCAGCCCTTCACACACAGCAGCGATCCCCTGCTGACATACCCTACCTGCTTCTTCAGCCCCTGGCTCAGCACCCCAGGCCTGCTCCTGTCCCTGAGGTGGGGGGCACAGGGCCCCCGACTCCCCAGAGGGATGCTGATGGGTTGGCTGCTAATTGGAGGCTTGGGGGAGCTGGTGTTGGGACAGAGCCCCAAGCCCAACACATGAACAAGAGAGTGGGAAAATGCCTCCAGCTAGTCAAGTCCTGGTTTGTGGGTCAGGGCCAGGCCCTTGAACGGGAGGAGGAGCGGCCCTGGGACTTGAGAGTAAAGGTGCAGCCCTTGTGGAGGGATCAGGTAGCACAGAGGCATCTACAGCCAGAAGCTACCCCTTGCCAGCCTGTCAGGCCCATTGCCGGTGACCCTATCTGGCCCCCAGCTCCGGCTGGGGTGAGGGGTTGGTACGAAATGTGCCCATGGCAGTAGTGCCAAAGCCTCCTTCAGACCCTCAGGGTATAACTTGGGCTGCAGTAGCAGGGGAGACCTCAAGCTCGCAGTCCTGAGGGACAGTGAGGCTGAGCAAAATGGTATATTTAACATCAAATATACTCAAGGACTATTAGGATTAAGTATTCAAGATGAAGGGGAAAGCGAAACCCTCTGAGCTGCGGATAAGGCATCTCATTAGAAGCAGCCTCTCTTCTATTTTCTCAAAGCCTGACTTCCCCGCTTAGGCTAGAGGAAGATGGGCTGTAGGCCCACTCCCCCATTTCCACCCCTGTCAGGCACCCTGCTTTGGAGCCTCTCGGGGCTTCAGGGGCACAGCCTGGCCTCCAGGTCTCATGTATACTCAGTAAGTCCCCCCATGGTTGCGGTGCCACAGTTTACAAGGCACATTCACATACATTAGCTCATCTAATCCCCACAGCAACCTTGGATAGCGGAGCAGGTCTCCCACTTCACAAACAGGGAAACTGAAGCCCAGACAAAGTGATTTGCTAAGGTCCACCATTGGTAATAGGCAGAGATGGGATGAAATCCCAACTGGTGGTTCTTGCCTTCTCCTTGCCTGGGTCTAGTCCTCAGAAGTGTCTGGCAGGGATGAACCTCTGACACATCTTTTTGAAGCCCTCCTTGGCCTTTAGAAAATCCATTAATATTTCCATTCCCTCTTGGAACATGGTACTGTCAAGAGGGAAAAAAAAAAGCTCTTGGTATTTAAGAGTGGCCTTCCTAGAGTAGGCAGCCTGGGCACTAGCCCCAAGGCTCTTGGGGAAAAGTAGGGTTCAGGAGGAGAGGAGATGGACACTGTCTTCCTTCCTGCCTCCTGAGTTACAGAGCAAGAATTTTCAACTCCGAAATAGCTGGAATCTTTTGTTCACTGTGGTTTTGCCAGTGTCTTAGAATAATACATGCTCAATAAATAGTTTTGGAATGAGAAAAACCTTCAAGGCCATGCTGTGCTTGCTCAGAGAGAAGCTGAGACAGGATCCTGCTTCCTATGGAATTAGGATGCTCTTGGGGCGGGGGGTTGCTGGGGTAAGGGTGATGCTGGAAGACTCAAAGTGGGAGAGTTTGTACCCTGCAGAGTGTTAACTTTGCCAGACAATCCAGGAGGCAGCCAGAAGCCTCCAGCAGAGCTGGTAGGAAGGAAGGGTACGAGATCAGAGAAAGATCGCCCGGATGGGCGGGGAGGGGGGCGGTCAGAAACTAAGGCTGAGGGGGTGGGAGTGGAAAAAAGCGTGGTCCACTGGACAAATACCTGGGATGAGGACCCTGGGTGCTGCGCGGAACTAGGCGCCGAGCTAGGGCCGAGCGACCTCCAGGTGGCGCTGCGGAGCCGGGCAGCCGCGCGTCTCCACTCCCCATTAACCCGGGAGGGAGGGGGGCCTCGGGAAATGTGTGCATTTATTCAGTAGCAGGAGTGCAAACCTCATACATTGAGGGAGAAAGGCAGCGGGAGACGGCCGCCGAGATTCCCCCATCTCTTTGAATATAATTTTAGATTGAGATTCAGATTAAATCCGAGGCGAAAACACTTTATGAGGCTGAAAGCTGTGTCGTTGCCAGAGCCAGGGTTATGAGCTATCAAATGCAATTACATTAAGACAGATTATACTGGGCAAATTGAGCCATTTAGAAGGTGAGAATCAAAGAAACGGCTCTGATCCTCTCTTCCCCCTTCTCTCTCCCTCTCTCTCTCTCTCTAAATTGCAGTTCGTAGTTCCTTGCAATTCTGAGGCACAAAAGTAGGTGAGACTGCTTTTGTATCTAAGAAGTGCTTCGCTCCTGAATGTAATTCTAGCTGAGTGCAATCTAGGTTAAGAGCCGGACAAGCGGGTAATTAGAGCCCGCTCGCTGCCCGAGGACCGGCCGCCCCGCCGAAGCGCGCCCGGAGTCGGCGCCCTTCTCCCGGCCGAGCCGAGCTGCGGCTGGACACGGAGCGCCCGAGATGATGGTGCTGGACAAGGAGGACGGTAGGTGGCGGGCAGGGGGCCGCCGCCCCGCACCCCCTCGCCCCCCGCTGCGGCGCGCGGGAGCACACGCTGGGACGCAGACGCGGGCGCGCACACGCCGGGCTGTGCCGGGGTTGCGGGGGGCGGGCGGCGGGTGGCGCGCGGGGGTCGGGTGGGGGGCGGGGGCAGGGGTGGCCAGGTGGGGCGGGGGGAGGGGTGAGGGAGCCGGCCGGCCGGCTCCGGCCGCGTGCAGGCTCCGGTCCCCTCAGATCTCGGCGCAGTGGCGCTCCGCGCGCTGCGTCTGGTCTTTGCGGCGGCTCCTCTCACCGGAGCCATCTCCCTCGCGCTCTCCCTCGCGCCAGCCGGGTAACCCGAGAAGGCCGGGAGCGCCGAGCAAATCAGGGGCTTCGGGAGAATCGGACGCCAGAGCTTGCAGCCAGCGGGCGCGCGGGAAGACCGTGCTGGCCCCGGGGCGCCCGGCGGGCGAGGGGAAGGCCTACCGGCCCCTCGGGGAGACAGACGCCTCCTGTGCCGGCCTGCTGTCTCCCCGTCCCCTGAGCGCGCAGGCGGGAGTTTGGCCCAGAGGAAGAAAGTGTCCCGCCACCGGCCGGTAGCACTCGTGCCGGCGAGGCCCTGGAGAATGACATGAACCTGAAGTGATCAGGAGCCTCAGTGCGCCCCAGAGGTCAGAACACAGGGGCCCATGGTGGCTGCAAGCCTCTAGCACGTGGTCCCAGAGACCCCAAAGCCTTCCTGACTGGAAGGGTCCTGGTATGTTTAGGGGAGGTTGGGGAACGCAGCTCACTTAAGGGTAAAACCAAGTGGGTGCCCCGTGACCCAAACACAGATGCGGGCGGCCAAACAGTAGCTGTTTCTTGGCTGGCCCCGGGCCCTCCTGCCCTGTAGGTGAGGGTTGCCTGGTGTGTTGGTGTTGTAGGGAGATGAGGATGTAATTGTTGGCACCCATGCTGTCGCCTGATTTCTACTGGTAAGGAGCTGAGAAGGTGGTTTGCACGTGTCACCAGTAATCCTCTTGGATTGATGGTGGTGGCCATTCTCTGACCTTCTACTAGTGAGTCTCCCCTGGGCCTGGGCCTGTGCCTGGGTGAGTGGTGTTACTGACATGGTTACTTGGTGAAAATTCCAAGTTAAGTGACTTGATCAAGGTCACACAGGACGTGCACTTCACCGCTACCACATGTTGGTGCCCCTAGCCTCCCCACCACCTCTGAGACCTCCTTTAGGGAGAGGCATTTAAAGTGTCTGGCCTGGGGGTGGCATGTGGGGGAGCCTTGAAGGCTGTTTCTCAGCATGTATACAGTAAGAGAGGAAAGGGGCAACTAAGTGCTTCTGGCCAAAAGAATGCATTTGCCGGGGCCTGGCTGGGGTGCGACCTCCATCTCTAGTATGCTCTCAGCTCTTCAGAGCCCTCTCTCCAGGATCCTTCTGGGGGCTGTCACAGGACTAGGCTTCTGCAGTTCTGTATAGAATGACAGGGAGAAAGACCCGGTCAGGCCAGACCAGGAGGGAAGAGGCATTTTGTCGTGAGCTCCCCAGGTTCTCTCAGACCAGTCATGCCCAGAGCTAGCCTTCACTTTCCCTCTTGGTAAAATGAGGGGCTTGCAGAAGCCAGTGCAGAGGACCCTTCCTCGGTGTGTGGAGGTACTCTCCCCACAGGGAGATGTGGACCTCAGGGTATGTCTTCAGCCATGGTCATTTGGCATGCTTGTTCCCCAGGCTCAAGCCAGAAATGGAGAAAATCCAGGCCCTATACGTGGGAGGCCTCAGGCAGGGAGACTGGTCTCATGCAACAAGATGACCCCACCACTGCCACGTAGGTAGTGCTCCGGGCAGGCACCCCCGAGTTCCTTTGAGTTCGGTGATACTCAAGATTTTCGGATGAGCCCTGAATATGAATAGATACCTAGAGGTCATATTTTAGCCAGTATCCTGCCTCCAGACAGCAGTGCACCACAGCCACCCTGGGCCTCCGTGTTTCCCCTCGTCTCCACCAGATCTGCAGAGGAGAGCTCATGATGCCCCTCAGTCCCCCACTCAGCTCAGTCTGAACAATATGGTGCCCCCTACAGTTCATACCACTGAGCTCTGGGGCCCAGAGCACCAGGAAGGTAGTAGGCAGGTGGGGCCCTGAGGAGCCGTTTGATACTTGTCCTGCCCAGCCCAGAGGTGTCCTCCAAAAGCAGTCCTCTGCTCATACATCTGCCCTCCACTCCCTGTTAGAGTCTGGCCTCCCCTAATTCCAGGAAACCCTGAAGGTGGCACCTTCCATTGGGGAAGGGAGAAAGGCTCTGGATCGACTCACCTGTCCCTCCGAGCCTGCTGCCTGATTTCTTCCTGGCACTTATGCCCTTTCAGCAGGTGGCCCTCTGGGCTAGGTGGCAGCCTTGCCCCCCAGGGCCCCCAAGAAGCATATCCCTCTGGGATGCAGCACTGCACCCTTTGTCTGGCTACAGCAGGGACTCGGGGCTCTTATTAACCACCCCCAATGCCTTTTCTCCACCTGACAGCATCTTGTCGGAAGAGGCCGGGGCTCCTCTGGTTGAAGTCAGGTCTGCTAGCTGCCGAGGACCAAAGCTCTTGCTCTGCTGGGCTGCAGGGCTTTCATGTTGCACTTCTGAAAGATAATAAAATATCAATCGCTTTGCCGTAGCAACGGGTTTAAGAGACTTTCTGAAGTATTGAATCGTCAGAAAAAAAAATTTTTTTTTTTTGCTTTTAAGCACAGTGCATTATTAATAAAGTAATCCATTAGGTCGAGCAGTGAAGGGCCACCACAGAGAGGAAAGATCTGTTTTGCAAATGGTTAAACTTCTGGTTTTAAGATTAATTGCTTTCATTTGGACGCTTGCTCTTGGCCTAACCATCTCCACTTTACTGGAACTCAGGGTCCGGGCTTTCTAAATACCATCGGGCCTGCCTGTCAGCAAAGGAAGCCCTGCTCCAACTTTCCCGGAGAAAGAGCCCTTCTTTTTCCCTGGCACGGGTGCTTGAGCTAGCACTCGGCTGGGGGCCTTCTGGGGGGGGGGGGGGGGGCTTGCAGTCTCCGGGGAGCAACGGGAGCTCCTGCCCTGAGAACCAGATTAGCCCTCAGGCCATTGGAGAATCGGCCCTTGAGTACTCAGAGGCAGGCAGCAGAGGGTCCAGGCAACCCCAAGCACAGGGACAGCCTTGGGTTATGGGGGGACTGGGCAGGAGAGGATGCAGTGGGTGCCCTCTTGGGGGTGCATGCTGGAGAAAGAGGTAAGCGGCCTCTGCAGCGGCCCCGTAGGAAGACTGGGGTGACCATAGGAAACAGCAGGCGGGTTGCAGAGCTAAACACCAGACATGATTCTGAGAGCATTTTGAATAAGTAAAATTGCCTAAGGAGAGTGGAGCTGGCCTGAGGAGGGCCAGACAGCGAGTCTTCAATTGTTAATGACCGCTATGAGTGTGGCCTCCGCAGTGGACCTGGTTCATCTGCCAGGGCAGGCTCTTGGCTATTCCTGGGGACTGACCAGCTTTTGCTCAGCCCTCAGCAGGACCTCTTGGGCTATGCCATCATGCCCCGGAGTACAAAGAGTCCCCGGGGTCTCTCCTAGCAGAGTGTGACCGGGACCCTTCCTGGCCCCAGAGATGGAGGCAGGGAGTGCGCCCTGATGCTTTTCCACGCCAGAGACCCCAGGGGGTCGGCAGGAAGGCAGAGCCCAGCAGGCACCCGTGTCTGCTGAGGGTGTGTAAAGGCCTGGTAAGCCTGGCAGGATGGGGACCAGGCCTGACACTTGCCCGGGGCCTAGAGGAGGAGGGTCTCCATCTGCATCTCCACTACCACTCGCAGCTCCGGCAGCAGCTACCTCCTCAGCTGCTGGGCACGAGGCTTCACAAATCTTGAGCAGCATGTACAGCTGCTTACCCTTCCTGCCCCAATTCAGCCTGGCAGAGAGCCTATAAAGACGGGTCTCCCTCACCCCCTCCTGGAGCCTTGGGTAAAGAAGCAGGTGCTTCTCTCTGTTCCCCACTCTTCCGTTCATTTGCCCACACAGAACACTAAGGGGGTGGGGGGGGGGGGACAGGGAAACAACATAAATTGGTCTGTCGTCCAGAATCCATGTCTCGCTAATGTACCCAGATTAACTCAACTGTAAATTGTCTCCTTGGATGGCAGTGTCTTGCTAAAAGTTTCCCATATGATTCATGATTTGGATTGCTTTTAACGGCTATTGGCTAAGCAAGCCGGTGACTGTACAAGGTGATGCAATTGGCATTAGTGAGGGGAGGCACGGGAGCGTGTAATGCAGTCAATACTGCATTAACTACTGATGCCCAATTACAGGGAGTGGGAGAGAGCTTTTCAGGAGCATTAGGACTGGGGGAAGCTGAGATCACTGGCCGCCACTCGCCTAAAAGCTTCACCCTTTGCATGCCGGGGCTTGGTGCTGATGTGGCCACTCACTTGGCCTCTGTGGCTGCCTTTCTGTCTTACTGTCTCTCTCTTTCTGAACATGTCGCACAAAGATGCTTCTAGCACAAGTAAATGTGCATTCTCCTAGAGCTGGGGCCTGCCTCTCATCCGTCAGAGAGCTGCTTCCTCACCCCAGCCAGGGTCCCAGAGTCAGACCTGGAGGCCGCCCCACCCACTTCCATCTAAGGAGCCTCCCAGCAGGGCCCCATTTGTGAGCAGGACCAAGAAGAGATCTATTTTGGTCTCTCTCCCTTGGAACAGATGGATGATTGCCAGCGGGCATGGGCGGCCGCCCTTCTGTGGTCACGGGCAGAGGAACATGAGGTTCGGCCTCGGTGCAGTGGGCTGCGCACGCACGGCTGCTGGAGTTGGAAGTGACCATGGTTGGACGGGGCCGGGCCTTCTCTGAGCAGAAGACAGAGCTGGGGAGCCTGCTGAGGGGCATGAACCAAGCTATTCTGGGGTCTTCAGCAAATGTGGGCCCCCTCCAGAGCTGCCCCCAAGGAGCCGGCAGGCCAAGGCTGCTGTTCAGATCCACCTCCAGGGCCCAGAGGAGCCCCTGATCAGGAAGGAGATTGGAAGGAGTTAGGGGGGAAGGTAGAGAAAAGGGCACTGGTACCACAGCGTGCCAGGAACCAGTGGGCTGGCTGCGACCTCCACCACCCTGCTAAGCTCTTCAGGTCCAACATGTCCACTGTGGGTTTGTGCCCCATGCCCACCCAATGCTTGGGTTACTCTGCTTCTCTAGCATCTCACCTCTACAATGAGAACAGTTGCATCTAACTGGTTGGGTGGTTAATGAGGATGAAATGAGATGATGTCCATGTATACACTTGATAAACCAGGAGGAAGCCTCATGCTTGTGTCAGGTGACATTGTTCTCCATGCAGTTACACTATGATCAAATAATCCAGTGCCCAATGTGGTGCCTTGTTCACTGCCTTGTTCATTCACTGTCCCTCTTCCGGTTTATCCAGCATGACCACTGATCACTGCTGTCCAGGAGGCAGGCTGACTTCACTACTTACCACTGACCAGATCCCCAAGGCAGGTAGCGTTGTAGGAAGAAGCCTCCAAGACCACTCTCTGCAAGCCCTTCCATCTACAGGGGGACAGTCGAGGCTGAAAGTGGGCAGGAGAGTTGCCCGGGCTCATGTAGGGAACCCAGAGCTTCAGCATCTTTCTGGGTTCTCTGTCCGGCTTCCGTGCCCTCTGATCTTTGCCCTGAGGCATGATGACCTGGGTGGTAGAAAAGTCCGATTAGGAGGGACATCACCTGTCCTGGTGCCAGGTGCCTGAGCATCCCGGTTGTGGCTCCAGCCAGCCTACTGACGGCCCACAGGACACAGTTCTGTCCTCAAATGTTAGTCCTGCTGGCAGGTGCTGATGGGCACTAACCTGGCCTGGGTCTTCATGTACTAGAGCAGCCCCAGAGGTGCATATGGCAAGTAGCCCATCCTGCCTGCCCGCCCTGCCTGTGGTGGACACTGAGGCACAGAGGGCATCCTCCCCCTCATCGGGCTTAACTCTTCCCAGTGCTGCTAGAGTGAGTTGGCCTGGCAGGCCTGCCCTCGGGATAGGACCACACCAGTGGAGTCAGCGTGTATTGGCCTACAAAAGCTGATCTTACACTGTCTTCCTAGCTCTTGAGTTCGGTGGCATCACACTGGTAGCAGGAAATCAGCCATGGTGGGAATATTAACCCCATGGACCTTGGCGGAGCCAATTGTGAAGTGTTTATCAGCACACAACTGGATTGCAGTCATCTGGGGCTCTGGCCCCACCTATTTCTGTTCTGCCGCCGCCTGGCCTCCCCATCCCACCTGGCATCTTGCTCCTGGTGCTCACTAGAGCCAGGGCCCTGGTCTGTGCTGCCCTGGCGTTGTGCGCGAGACCCGGCCGTGCCGTGTTCCAGGCAGACCCCGCGTCTACTGCTGTGCTCTTGTTTACGGTGCTCCCCCCTGCCTGGCATGCCCTTTCCCCTATAGTTGGCTTGCAGGAGCCTACGGATGACCAAAGCCTCTTACAGACCGTTCCAGGCCATGCTCAGAGTCACATTCACCCTCCCTTGGTGGTCTCTTGTTGGAGCGCATTCATTTTGTGTTTTGTCTAAGGCAGGCGTCCACAGTGGCCAACACAACTTGGGGCGAATTAAAAGCAGGGGGTAAGAGAGGACTGAGCAGGCTGGTCCAGGTTGCAGGGGCAGATGCCCCAGAGTGCAGGTCTGCTGAGTCAGATTGGGTCACTAGTTCCTACCTCTTCCCAGCTGAACTTCCTTGAGTGGCCTACTGTCTTCAGGCACAGCCTACTGGCATGCTTCAGGAGACCCGGGTGCTAGTCCCAGCTGACTGCGATGTGACTCCAGACAACTTACTGGACCTCAGTTTTCACATCTCTGTAATGGGAGCAATACCTAACTGGCACCTAATGTCCGTGTATACACTTGACCAACCAGGAAGCCTCATGCCTCTGTGCAGTGACCTTGCTCTCTGCACAGATATGGTGTGATCTCTTTGACCTTAGCCTGTCGATGTTTAGGGCTCATATAAACACACTTGTTATGTGTGAACCCTTACTTAAAAGTAAGGTGTTGTGCTCTGCACATGTATCAGCAAGTTATTGCTGCATAACCAACCGCCCCACCCCCAAACTCAGAGGCTCAAAACAACAAGCATCCATTTAGCCCTTGAATCTGTAGGTCAGTGCTTTAGGCTGGGCTTGGCCGAATGGTTTCTCAGGTCTCTGCTGGACTGTCTCATGCCTGGCAGATGGCTGATCTCCTGGATGCTGGGGGTACAAGCGTCCATCATCATCCAGCAAGCTCTTCCAGCCTGTTCTCATAGTAGAGACGGGTCAGGAGGGAGACTGGAAGTACACAAGGTTTCCTGAGGCCTGGACTTGGCTCTGGGAGGTTTTCGCTTTGACCACATTCTGTAGGCCAGAATAGATCCCAAGGCCAGCCCGAGTTTGGGGGTAGGGTGGGGGCAGTCAGAGTCTGCTCTTGAAGGGAGGAGGTGGAAAGTCACATTGCAAAGGGCATGGATGCCTACCAGCAGGAGGGGTAGAGAATTGGGGCCATTTCTGTACTCATTCCACCAAAGCATCTTCCACGTATGATCTCATTGAATACCCTGAACCACCTTCGGAAAAAGCCACATGTATTATCCTCATTTCACAGATGAGAAAACTGCTATCCAAAGAGGCTGTGTAATTGGTCGCAGGTCCCACACTTGCAAGTGCCAGAGTTCAGGCCATCTTTACTGCAGGGTATGCTCTGTCGCCTCTCTGTTCCAGTGGGCGGACTTGGGGGGGGGGGTGGTGCAGTTCAAGGGAGATGAGGAGGAGCCAGAAAGAGGATGGCTGGGGACAAGGGGAGGGAGGCTGGCTGGCCAGGGCAGTTTTTCCGGGGTTGCCATTGGAGGGCAAGCCTGGAGGGGAACCACAATGAGCTCAGCCCCCACTGCCTTCTCAGGCTTTTCCTCTCTGTCCTGTGATGCTACTGGATGGGTGGAAGGGGTGAGAAGCTCCGTGCTTACCCGAGGTGACTCAAGCCTGGGTCTATATGCAGATGCAGCCAGGCGGGAATCAATTCATTGGTTAGCCCCTTGCCTCAAAAACGGGAAGGTAAGTGGGCTGGTGAGAGGCCTGTGTACATTCATAAACCAGCTGATTGAAAAGCAATATTTCAGATAAATACAAGCCAGTGATCTATCAGTGGTTGTAATAAAACCCAGGCTTCAGGCTGTGATTTTATTTTGAAATAATAAGAATTGCTTGATTCTTTTTACTTGAGTTACCATGGTAATTCCGGCGTGGAGCAGTGTTATATTGATTTAGAAAGTGGACAGTAATATTTCTTTTGTGTTATTCTGTTTCTAGGCCTTGATTTCTAATTTCCACTTGGAGATTACTTTTATAAATTTCTTAAGTCCTTCTACTTTTTTTCCTCTCATAGTATAATTTTCCTCTCATACGCCACTATGTTCTGAGCTTATTGGTTTGCTCTTATTTTAAATTAAACTTGCTGGTTTCAAATATTGAAATGACATCTTTGTCTGTGTTTGTACTTTGGTTTAGCAAAATATTACAGTCTGACGCTTTCTGCTTAATAATTTAAGGGAGGCATTCTGTCGGCCCTCACTGGGTGCTGATAACTTATGACTCAACCAGCTCCGGCCTTAAACTCCTGACATTTTAATATTGTGGGGCGGGAGCAGCCTCCCCTCTGCTCGGAGTCTCAGTGGAGAAACACCCGTGTGGTACCCCAGAAGGGAGTTTTAATAATTCAGCCTCGCTGGTTGGTGTGATGACTTGACGGAGAGTGGAGGGAGACCCGTTCTTCCTACGTAAGAGGGAGCAGCTCTGGCCTGGGCTCCTGCGGCCTATGGCTGGCACCTGCTTTGTCCTGTCTCTCCCCTCCCTGAATCTTTAAAAACTCCGGTTCCTGATCCCTAGTGCCTGGGAAGGATTGTGTGGGGGCTGCCAACGGGTGCCATCCGGATGCTTGATCTCTGTTTCTCAGCTTCCCCATTTGTAAAGCAAGTGGAACTAGTGTGGGCTTTGAGTCAGACAGACCGGGTTCAGATCCCACCTCTGCCACTTCATGATTCTGGATAGTGAATTGTAATAGTAGTTCTGACCGGTCAAATGGGTGTGATCACGACCGCCTTTTAGGTCTGTTGAGCCTTCAGTAGGCCAAGCTCCTGATGGTCTTACAGATGGTTGGTACAGTTCCCCAACCTTTGTCAGGTTTTAGTGAGGAGCAGGGGAGAAATTGGAAATGATTATACTTTGAAACACTTACTCTGCTCCAGACACGCGTGGGGTTTGGAGCCCTAGCAGGACTGCTCTTTGGAAAGGACCTGGGCCTTGGCTTCAGGAGATGGGTCAGCTCTGCCCACTTTCCCGGCCCGCCCAGCTGCAAGCTGGGGGAATCTGTCCTCTGGGCTCCTCATAGTACCCCACAGCAAGGACTGGACTCTGGAGGGAAACTCACAGCAATATGGCTTATGGGGCTGAGATGGGTCTGCAGGGCGCCCCCTCTGTGGCCTGAGGAGAGGCCCCCGTCCTCTGTGGTATGCCAACGTAGTAGTGTATTCGCTACCTATTGCTGCGTAACAAATTATTTCACAATTGAGCATCTTAAAACAACACCCACTTGTTAATCTCATCGTTTCCGTGGGTCAGGAGTCCAGGTACAGCTTAGCTGGGTCCTCTAGCTCAGGCTTTTTTACAGATGATAATTGAGGCATTGGCTGGGGCCGTGGTCTCATGTCAAGATTCGTCTGGGATTTGAGCTTCCCAGTTCACTCTTTTGGTTGTTGGCAGGATTCAGTTCCTCCTGGGCTGTTGGGCTGAGGGCTTCCATTCCTCACTGACTGTGGATCAGGGACAGCCCTCATTTCTGCACCACGTGGGCTTCTCCAATATGGCAGCTTGTTTCCTTTAAAACCATCGAGAGAGTGTCTGCTAGCAAGCAGGAAGTCACAGTCTTTTATAAGATATGACACATCTAATCACAGATGTGACATTCCATCACTTTGGCTGTATTTTCTTCCTTGGGAGCAAGTCACTAGGTCCAGCTCGAACTCAAGGAACTGGGGGTATTACACAAGGTCATGAACACCAGAAAATGGGATCGTTGGGGACCATCTTAGATATCAGCCTACCGTGAGAGGTCAGCAAACTCTGGCCCCAGGTGGCCAACAGTTTAGCTGCCCCCAGAGAGAATGAAACATCAGCTCCATCCCCAGGAGGCCTGTTGCCTCTGCCTCACACCAGGGAAGGCCACGGATGTCTCAAAGCCTTTCATGAAATCTTCACAGCCCCCTTGGGAGGCTGGGAGATCAAACACTAGCCCCATTTTGCAGAGGAGTAGGTTGTACTCAGAGAGGGAAAGACACTTGCCTAGGACAGCCCGGCAAGTCTGTATGTGGCAGAGTTCAGATGAGAACTAGGCCTCTGCCTCCCGTGGGCCTAGGGAGGTGGTGGTAAAGGCACTCCCAGGCCTCCCCAGCCCTAGTGGTGAGAGGCAATAGCCCTGACTGTAAGCACAAGCAGGGACCAGGGCCGGGGATGGGAACTGCTGGATTCCTCGTGTCACAGATGGTAGGTTTGTGGAGGACACTGGGAGCCTGCTGCGCAGCTGTCTGTTACCCAGGGGCCTCTCTTCTCACTCATTGGTGACCCTGGGAGAGGGGGACGGTGGTTCCTCCCTGAGCCAGTCTTCCTGCAACTGTTGGACTGAGGCCCTCAACCCCTCCCTGGCTGTTGCCAGGCCAGGGGCAGCCAGCATCTTTGAGGCGGCCTGGGCAGAGACCACTTGAGCAGCTCTTCACACGGGAGCAGGACTGAAAGAGGCTCTCGTGTGGGCTGGAGCCCAGGGCTGGGAGCCAGAACTCCTGCATCCACAGCCTGGCTCTGCCCCCCCACCCCCACTCCCAGTCTGTCCCTGGGCAAGGCAGGCCCCTTCTCTCTGGGTCTGTGCTTCACCATTTACATTCAGGGGTTGCTGGCTGCTTGCTGCCTAGTGGTACTGGGTATGGAGACATGTCTGTGGGGAATGAGCGTATTGAGGCCAAGGCCAGGAGACTAACCTCCTTGACGAGGTTTCTTTGTCATTCTTTGGTATCCTGGGGTCAGAGAAGTAGAGATCCCAGGTGAGAACATCTGTGGCCTCCGGCTCTCCATACTTGGTCTTGCTTACCTTTGAATCCAGGTGGGCTGTCTCATTTCCAGCTATTCCCAGGCAGAGCCTCAGCTAAGAGGTAGAGGGGACCCCGGAAGCAGGCCCAGAGCCTGGAGGCCAGTGAACCAGAAGTCACAGCCTCAGGCCTAAAAGGACCCTGATTAGTTACCCACCCCCCACCCCCCTTTTATGGCAGGGAAACTAAGGCACCAAGAAGCATCTGGGTCCTCTCTCAGCTGAATGTCTCAGAGATACTTTCTGGGTAGAAAAGTCTGAAGCCCAGCAGAGGCAGACTCCAGCCTATGACGGGATGCCAGAACTGTACCCCATCTCTTTGCCTGTTGGTCAGAGGCTGTCTCTTGCAGGCAGCTCCTCTCACTCCAGCCAGAAGCTCTTCCCCATCTGTGAGGTGTCTTGGCAGGGGCTAAGGCTCTGGAGGAACAGAGGGCAGGGGGCAGCTCTCCCTCAGGTACCTGGTTCTGACCTGGTACTTAGCTCAGGTGCAGAGTGTGACCTGCCTTTCTGCCCCATGGATGTTTTCACACTGTTCTTTGATCCTCAGAATGCTTTATCAGATCAGTGCTAAAATATGCCTGTGTGTGAGAATAACTTCTCATTAATATTATTGAAAATGTAAAAATAAAAAATATGATCCAGGGAAAAAAATCAAAATTGGTTGAAATAATTAACACAAAGCAAAACTGGCAACAGTTAAGACTGCACCTGGCAAAATATGTTATTGACTAAAAATTGATGGAGGAATCAAGTCTTCCTGAGAAAATTTAGATCTGCCAAAGTTGGCTCAGGAGATATGTTTTGGTAGAAATAATTATCACAGAAGAAATCTCAATGGTGTCAAAAGCTGTAGTTCATAAGATTTAATATGAGCCAAAAACTGATCATGAACCAAATAGTCACTTTAAATTTAAAAATAATCGATCCCAATGAAAATAATTCCAAAAAGGAATTAAAAAAAAAAATTGTTTTAAGGGCCAGGAAAAAAAAAAAAGGAATTCTAGTAAAATAAAAATGGGGAAGGGGCAAAAAAAAAAAAAATCTTAGTTTAACACTAATGAATAGAAAATTGATCAAGGAATCAAACTGACTTAATGAAGCTCATTAAGAACTACTTTCTTGGGGCACATGGGTGGCTCAGTCGTTGGGCGTCTGCCTTCAGCTAGGGTCATGGTCCTGGCGTCCTGGGATCGAGCCCCGCATCGGGCTCCCTGCTCCGCGGGAAGCCTGCTTCTCCCTCTCCCACTCCCCCTGCTTGTGTTCCCTCTCTCGCTGTGTCTCTCTCTGTCAAATAAATAAATAAAATCTTAAAAAAAAAAACTTTCTTGACAAAAAAATCATCAATGTTAGTATAATTCTTATTAAAATATATGGCTTGGGGCCAGTTCCTAGTAGTAGATGCTTAGCAATTATTTGTTAAGGGAATAGTGAGTGAATGAATGAACAGGCAAAGGAGGTTGGGAGGGGAGCAGAGAGGATCACAAGAAGTGCTTTGTCTCCTTTCCTTTTTTTTTTTTAAGATTTTATTTATTATTTGAGAGAGAGAGCGTGCACATGCAGGGGGAGCAGCAGAGGGAGGGGGAGAGGCAGACTTCCCACTGAGCAGGGAGCAGGGCTCGATCCCAGGACCCTGAGATCATGACCTGGGCTGAAGGCAAATGTTTAACCAACTGAGCTGCCCAGGTGCCCCAGACTTACACTCTGTTAAGACTATTTGTACTACTCTGGCATGTTTTCCAGCACCACCCAGCAGTTCTCCAATTCTCAGTGGACACAGACTAGGTGTCCTACAATTTAACTCAATTCTGACACTACCTAGCATTAGCTCCTGCAGGTTTAAGGGCGCAGTCCCACAAGACTGCCCCCACTTCGGAGGCCAACCACAAATCCCAGTTGTCATCTCTACTTCTGACTGACCAGCTATAAATTGGGGTTCCCACAATCCCCTCCTCAGGTTAGAGAATTTGCTAGGAAAGCTCACGGAACTCAGGGAAACATTTTCTTACATTGACCAGTTCACTGTATAAGATACAGATGAAGAGGTATATAGGGCGAGATCTGGGCAGTGCTTCCCCAGCCCAGGAGCTCTGTCCCCGGGGAACTGGGTTGCACCACCCTCCTGGCACCTGGATGTATTCACCAAGCCAGAGCTCATCAAGTCTCGTTCAAGAGTTTTTATAAAGCTTAATGTCTAGCCCCCTCCCTGTCTTTCCTAGAGGTCTGTCAGTGCGTAGGGCTGGAAGTTCCAGCCGTCCTATTGCTTGGTCTTTCTGGTGACCAGGACCCGCCCCACCCTGAGGCTAGCTGGAGGCCTCGCCTTAAGTCACCTCCGGAGCATAAATGCAGGTCTGCTCAGAAAGGGCTCCTCACAAATCACAAAAGATACTCCTATCACTCAGGAAACTCCAAGGGTTTTAGGAGCTCTGGGCCAGGAACCAGAGACAAAGACCAAATATATTATACCACAGCTACTCTGGGGGAAATAAATCAAAGGAGATAACATTAGGGGCAGCAAAAACAGTGCATGATGTGAGGGGGAAGCGTTCTTCCTTTTGAGCTTTCCAGGGTGTCCGCTTCTCACCCCTCCAGCCTCAGGCTGCTCCCTGCTCCTTCCTTCCTTCAGTTTCGTGAGCCTGCAGTCTGGGCATGTGAGGGGACGGGGTGCGGATGGGGGTCTGGGTGGTCAGAGAGGAGGCAGCTGAAGTCCAGGAAAAGAAGGGTAGAGGGCATGGCTGGATCTGTGGCCTTGGGAATGTGGTGGCTCATCTGAGGTTTCCCAGGGATCAAGATCCCGACTAGAGCCTCTTAGCGGCCAACAGCAGGGCCTGAACTTCCGGAGTTGAGCCCCAGGGAAGGCAGACTAAAGGTCCTGGCTGCAAACCGGACCTCACCTACCTCTGTCCCAGGGGCCCTTGCTTGCTCTGCTCAGCTTTGGCCTGAGGCTTCCCCTGACCCTCCCCTTCCTCTCTGTTGCTGCCCCATGACCGGACCAAGATCCTGGCTTTCCAGGCTCCAAAGGAATGATCTGAAGCCCATGGGCCCGAGGCAGGCAGGAGCACACCAGGGCAGGGAAGCAGCCAGTCTGGACCTGCCCAGCCACCCAGGGGCCAGCTCCTAACCCCTCTGCTTCGTGTGATCTGTCCTTAAAGAATTCCTTGGCCCTCCTAGCTCTGGGCCAGTTTTCTTTCTCAGACTGGCTTCCATGAGAGCTTCTGATTCTGGGTAAGAGCTACATATTTCTACCTTATCTGTCTCTAATGTAGTCTGCCCCCTAATTATATATATAGCTAAGATGGGCCCTGAGAAGAACAGAATCTTTGTGTCTCAGAGCACCTCCGTGTGGTGCGAAAGAGTCTAAGTTCTTGCCTCTGCAGTGAGCCGACTCTCAGGGGCATCAATGGGTGGCCCCACTCCTGCCTAGCTGCCCAGGGCCTTGGAACCCACCCGGCCCGCTCCATCCTGTCTCAGGGCCACAACCTCTTCTCTGCAGGCCCCACATCCCAGCAGCTGTGCCTTCTCTTACGGGGGGTAAGGCTTTGGATTCCCTCCCCCAAGAGGAGAGAAACCCCCAGAGCATCAGCCCAGATGCAGGGAGATTTGAAATCTCTCAAATTCGCTAAGAGCAACAGCGGCTGCAGGAGCGGGTGACAACTTCCTGCAGAGGTGGCTTTCTTTGGCCTTGGGAGAGAGGCAGTCGGCGTGGGCTTTGGATCCCAGTCCTGCTCTGCCTTCCTCTGGTGGTGAGCTGTCAGGCAAGTCTTGCTCTTCCACGCAGCACTGTGTGACCCTGGGCCACACCATGTGTCCTCCCCGAGCCTGTTTCCCCACAGGGAAACTAGGGCCCAGAGCGGCCTCCCTGCCCCTTGCACAGAACTCAGATGGGAGAATTTGTTAGCATGAGTTTGGCCCGTGGGACAGCACTGTGCCCACCCGAGGAGTAGTTAGAACGTGGTGGCTGCATAAAAGGAAGGGTAGCTTCCACCCCTTAGGTCCCCTCAGCCCCAGGACCTGTAGGACTTCGGAGAAGTTTGGAGAAGCTGGGGGATCGTTTCCCTCAAGGGGCGGCTTCCTGAGACAAGCAGCCCACGATGAAGCCATAAAGACTCATGGAACCAGGCTCATGCCTAGAACCTGGGCTAATGTCCTCTCATCCCCATGGCACAGACATCCTCTTCTAGTGACCAGAGCTGTCCTGTCGCCTCCTTGGGGCTGGTCTCTGTGCTGAGATGAGGCCTGAGGAGCCGAGCTTTCAACCACACTCCTCGTGGCGGGGCGTGCCTGTCACGGCGCGGGCCTGGCGCCCCCTGTTGGCCAGGGTGCTTCATCTTCTTGAGTCACCCTCTCAGATGAGCCGCAAAGGAAGCAGTCCTGAGCCTGGGCACTGTGTGCACGCTCTTCCTCCAGCGGTATTCGGTATTCGTTTCACCCAGAGGTGGCCTTGCCCAGTTCCTCCCTGGCCTCCATAGCCTGGATCCAAGCCTGCACACCCCTGTCCCAGGGGGGCTCCCAGGCCCTGGGAGAGGGCAGCACTCCTTAGCTGAGCGTGGGCTGGGAGCCTGGAGGGCCTCACTGTGATCTTATTCATTATGCACATAGCCTAACTCGTGGTACCCAATGTGGGACAAGCTCAAGGTCTGAGAGAGGCACCCTCCCCCATGGGCACGCACAATTTGTGGGTAGGGCATAGGCCTCCAAAGATGCAGAAATTGCAACAAAAGACAAAACATGAATGCAGTGGTGGAAGCAGACAGATCAGAGGAGAGTGGTGGATCCCTGGGAAGCAGGGCTGGAAAAGTGGGTTCAGCCAGATTTCTGGATGGGGGGGCGAGGAAGGCAGGCAAGGGGACGCTCTGGGGAGCAGCCAATGGGAGATCGCGGGAGCAGGGCCTGACTTCCCTGTGAGGGCTGACTGCCTCTCAGGCACCCTCCCCTGACCCTAGGACTTGACTTCTTATCAGCTGGTTTCTCCCGTTCTCAAAGGGGTGTTTGTTTTGTTTTGCTTTCTAATGGCTTTATTGAGATGTTTTTAAATGTATAAAATTCAGTGGGTTTTTTTTTTATGTTTTAAAGTGTATAATTCAGTGGTTTTTCTTGTATTCACAATTGTGCAACCATCCACTCTACCTAATTCAAGAACATTCCCGTCACCCTGAAAAGAAACTTCATACCCATTAGCAGTCACTCCCCATGCCCCCCTCCCTGGCAACCACGGATGTATTTTCTGTCTCCGTGGATTTGCCTGTTCTGAACTTTTCATAGAAGTGAAATCATACAACATGTGGTATTTGTGGCTAACTTTTTTCCTAGCCTGACATTTTTCAAGGTTCATCCATGTTGTAGCATGAATCAGTACTTCCCTTTTATGACCAACTAATATTCCACTGTATGTACGTATCACATTTTATTTATTCACACATCCTTTTTAGCTATGGCGCGTAATGCTGATACGAACACTCATATACAAGATTTTGTGTGGGCATATGTTTTTACTTTTTCTTGGGTATATACTTAGGAGTGGAATTGCCGGGTCATATGGGAACTCTGTGTGTAGGGATATTTGTTTTTCATTTCAAATAAGCAGTGCCAGAGTGTTTCAGAGAGAAATCCTTGGCTGGCTGAGCTTCCTTGCCTAGCCCCTCCTTGGCTAAGATTCGGGGGAACCGTGGGTAAGTCCTTTCTCCTGCTGTCTTCAGTTTTCTGATCTGTGACATGGGGTTCTCATGGATCCCTGCTCACCTTAAGGGCCTTTGTTAGTACTTGTTACTTCCATAGCATGTCAGGGATTGCAGAGCATTCTGCTGGTGCTAGCTACTTTGGTTCCTTAGCCCTGTGAGTTGGGTGTCATGTTCCCATTTTGCTGACGGGGAAGGCGAAGCTCAGAGAGGCTGAAGGACCTGACTGAGGTTACATTGTGGGCCAGTGGCAGAGCCTGACCTTGACCCTGGACTCATGAGAGTCCAGCTCCCTTGCCTGAACTCCTGCCTCACATGTGTCTCTGGGTGAGTCTGAGCTCTACACTCCAGAAAGGTCTGCCTGAGCCGCCACCACGTTTCATGCCCCATGCCTGGGCGCTGGGTAATGAGGGCCCAGACGTGGGCCGGTGGGGGCTCCGAGGTAGAATGGTGCTATATAAATAAGGACTCAAAAGTCCACTTTATAGCTGTGTGTCTTTGGCTAAGTCGCTCCACCTCTATGAGCCTCAATTTCCCCAACCATAAAATTGGAACTGTAATTGCTACTCCTCGCACTGGGGAATGTGCTGAGATGCTGTGTATGAAGGGGCAAGTGTGCCGCCAGGAAAACAGAAGGTGTAACCTACACACTTAGCACAGGTGGAGAACTTGGAGAGGGTACAGAGTATTGCTGGACCATGGGGAAGTGGCTGGGCGGTTCAGGACTGATGCTAAGGAGGAGGCATCACCTGGGCTGGCCAGGAAGGTGAGAGGTGGGCGGTATTCCGGGCAGGCCCAGTGTTCCCCAGCCTGGGGCTGCCAGAAATCAGAAGGGGCTTCCAGGGGACTCAAGAAAGAGCTCCCGCCTCCATGAGAGTGTGTAGACAGGCCCTGCTGGTGCCCCCAATCCTCTCCCCCAGCCGGGCTCGTAGATGTCTGAGAGGGGGGCTTGCATGACTGCCTTACTTACCCCGAGTGGTAATAAAACACTTTAAATTTATTGTGACATTTGGATTTAATTAAAAAGTACACACTTAGGGAAGTAGAACATAATGGGGAGAGAGGCAGGGTGGCTTTTCCCCTCCTTTCTTCCCCAAACTAATTAGCGTTGTATTTTAAATTGTTTATGTGCCGCTAATCATCGTAATAAATCATTTATACTGAAAACGACACACTCGGCTGTGCCCGCCGCGCGGTTCCGCTCGCCGGGCTCTATCGCGAACAAATTGATCTGGAAGTGAATTTATTAACCACTGGGGAAGAAATCATTAGTGCTTTCTCTAAACATTCCCCAGGTACACTTTATTGCTGCAGTTTATGCTGTAACTAAAAGGAGCATTACCCAGGCTCATGTTGTAATTTCCTTGCAGAGCTGGCAGCCCACTCCCAAGCTGGGGGGCGGGAGGGGTGGGGAGCCCTGGCCTCCTCTCCCATATGTGGTCCGGCAACCCCAGCCCTTTCCCTGTGCAGGTCCTCATTCCAAAAGGGGCTCCGGGCTCCCGGGAGGTCTCTGTGGGCCCGGGGCTTCAGCCACCTCTTCTGTTGCCTCTCAGCTGAAGAGTAGTAGTTCACAGTCACTCGTGTTTATGTCTCAGGAGCGTGGCTTAAAGGAACAGTGGCCTAAGGTTCAGAGAACTGGGGAGCATGGTGGTGGGCCGATCGTACCCTTGGAGGAACAAATGTGGCTAAGCAGGGACCCAGGCAGGAGCAGGGGGACCACAGCTGAGCCTGCCAAGAGCGTCCTCTGCCAGCCCGAGCCTCCAAGGTCTTCCTACTAAAGGCCCAGGGGCCTTTTCCAGGGTTTGGCTGAGCAGTCTGTTCTGCTCAGCTGCCTGATGAGGCCTGCTGCCTGGTGTGTCCCTGTCCATCTCACCATGCCAGGCCCAGGACGATACTCAGCACTCCACACATGGTCTGTCCGCTGACAGCACCGATTGTCAGCTCCTTGGTGGCAGACACCATGCCTTGGATGATACGGCCTGCAGCGGCCACACCAGCTTGCCCGGCAGCCAGCTTGCCGTACCGACTCACACGCAGGATACTTTCTTTCCCTTTGCACTGAGGGCTGCACACCACTCTGACTTCACAGGGCCTGCTCTTCAAGACACATACTCACAGCAAGCTTTCTCCCACCCGGTTTCTGGAAGGGAAATCCACTTCTGAACCAAGATCTCTCTGGGAGCCTGTGGCTGGTCTAAGACGCAAACCCTGCCTGTCCGACTCCCACGGTCTTCTTCTAAGTGGCTTCATCCACTGGTGCCCCATAAGCCTCCTCAACCAGGTTGGGAGGTCGACAGGGATCTGGCCCACACAGGCCTTGCCTTCAGCTTCTCTCAGCCAGGTCTACAAAGGCGGGTGGAGCAGCCCCCAGGGTCTCAACAGGAAGCCTCAGGCAGGCACCCCAGAGGTGCCTGTCCTTGTGACCTTGGGGGCGGAGCACTTGTCCTCCCTTCCCTCGGCCAGCCAGTGGCTAGCAGATAAGTTCTGGATGCTTCGAGAAGGAAGCAGAACCCAGCATCTGGTTAGGCTGAGCCTGCCTGGAGGGTCCCCTCCTTGTGTCTGGAGAACACATTTAAAAGTTTGAATTCAAAATTGATTTTGAAGGGCCCTAATCTCTGATCCCCTGGCGCTCACGGTGTGTCTGCAGCTCCTGCCAGACTCTCGTTTTCTGGTTCAGCGCGTTGGTGCTCACGTCCCTGATGGCTGTGAAATTGAGACTCGTCTGAGAGTCCATGCCCTCCTCCTCCTCTGCGGAGATTGCAGGCCCCTTGGGAGCCCTGTTTTGTTAGATGGGTGACGTGGGCTTTGCGGGTGCCCAGGGAGCAGCTGAGTTGCTGTCTGGGGAACACAGCTTCCAGACGCTTTCCCGCTGATTCCCCACAGCTGTGCAGCTCCAAGCAGCATCCTGTCAAGGGGCCTGGGGGCTTGCTTCAGCAGCCCAGGATAGGATAGGGTTTGGCGGAGGCTGCAGATGAGAAAGGCTTGGGCCTGGGGTTCTTCTGTAGTAACCTTCGGGGTTTTTTTTCTTCCCACTGGCCCCCAGAGGCTCAGACTTGGCTGGGAGGGGGGAGTGGTCACACCCCTAAGCCAAAAGGACCCTCAGGTGGGGAGTAGGGGAGGCTAGGTCTGTGCCAGGGGAGGTGGGGTGTCCAGGCCACAGGCACAAAGGGAAAGACTGAGCTGCTGACGTTACACCGATGACTGAACTTCGTGGGCTCTACCTCCACCCCCTGAGGGTTGGGCTGGAGTATTTATGTGCAAAGGGACATTCAGAGGGGGACTTCATTCCTCACAGGTCTGCAGGGGTTGAAGAAGAGGATTGTTGTCCCTTGATCTAAGGGGTAGACGGTTTATATTTGCAAAAGAGCTGTCATTTCTCAGTTGGAGCCCTGGGCGGGGCCTCTCATAATTCCAGATTGAGGATGGCAGGACCTAGGCACTGCCACAGTTAGCTCTGCTTTGGTAGAGCCACAGAGTTATAGATGCCTAGCGGGGTGTGGCATGGGGCAGCAACAAGCCCGATTAAGGCTCCCATCTCCGGGGAGCCTGCCTATCTGCATCAGTCCCCTCTGGCCAGCAGACTTTTACCAATAATATCTGGATAGATTCTGCTCAGTCTCTTTATTCATTAACTGAACTGATAGTTAAAAAGGGCTCAGTGCTAGAGACACAGTGGATGAATAAGACAGGACTCCCAAAATAGGCCTTTGTGGCACTTTCATTCTCCTGAGAGAGACCGATCATTTGTTGTAAGTACAATCACACAAAAAAGTAAAACAATTACAAATTATGTTTAAAAACTCAGAAGGAAGTGACCAGGGAGTCATTTCAGTAAGGAAATAAGGTGATTGAGGAAAGCCTCTCTGAGGAGGTGACATTTAAGCTGAAGTCCGAGGATGAGAAGGAGCCAGCCACATGAAGAGGCAGAGAAGGGTATTCTGGGAAGAGAGGGGGGAGACAGCATGTGCAAAGGCCCTGAGGCAGGAGGGAGATCTGGAATGTGGCTGGCACACAGTATGGGAGGTGGAGGCAGGGGCCAGACCGCATGAGGATATCATAGGCTTGTTGAAGAGGGTGGATGTTATTCTCAGCCCACTGGAAGTTATGGAAGGGTTTCAAGCTGAGCAGTGACCTGACCTACTTTGTTTTGGAACAGTTCTGTAGCTGCTATGTGAAGAATGGATTGTAGCTAGTAGACATGAGAGGCTGGTAGGGAGCTATGCTGATAGTGTGGTGAAAGATGGTGGTGGCTCTGGAAATGGACGTGAGAGGCAGGCCGGGGAGTGGCAATCAGCAGGCGAGAGGGAGTGAGGATGATGGAAGATCCGAGGGTGACCCTGAGTCTCTGGCCTGAACATCTGGGCGGGTGACAGTGTTAGTGTGATGAAGGGGAGCCTGGGGTACGGGGACAGGAGCCGGGTTTTGGGGAGGAGAGGTAGAGTCCCGTTTTGGACCTATTGCTTTTGAGGTGTGTCTGGGACTTATAGAAACAACCAGAGAACTGGAAGAGAAGGCCTGCACTCATCCTGCAGGTAACTGTGCAGTTAGCTGAAGCTTCATTCCCCTGACAGACTCCAAAGAACACCTGCAGCTTCTAACGTTTCTAAGTCCCCCTCACTGAAGAAAGGCAGAAACGGCGTGTCTCTGGAGAGCAGGTTCCATTTGCACCTGCTCTAGCGCATCGTCCAGGCCCCTGCAAGGTCTAGACTAGGTCCCCTAAAGCCACCACCAGACAGCAGGCTGTGCTGGGTTTGGCTTCCCTCAACAGTGAGGGCCGGAGAGATGTGCGAGGAAACTCCTCAGCCCCTTCAACTCCGGACACTCGAGGGTCCCTGCAGGGTCAGGCTTTAGGACACATCATTCCAAAAGAGGTTTGAGCCCCCAAAACGTGCTGCAAAAATACACCTTCATAGGAAATGGCTCCTCTGGGGGGCGCTGGGGCCCAGAGGCCTGTCCTGTCCTGATGTAACACACAAGGGGCCTTTAGACCTTTCTTCTTTTGCAGGGACCAGATTGGGTCCAAACAGAAGTTCACTTTCCCCACTGCTTAGGAAAAAGATGATGCCATTCTGCGAGCAGGAAGGGGGTGGGGCCAGCTGCCTGGGTCCCAAGCCCCCGCTTGGCCACTCCCAGCCTGGCCCTTGGGCAGGTTGTGTGATTTCTCTGACCTCCAGGTCATCGGGAAGATGAGAGTTAGAGAATGTAAAGCGCTGGGCACAGAGTAGGCAATAAAGGCTACTGTCATGCATTTGGACATGACCATAGCAGCTGCAGATGTATGGGGACAGCATTGGATGGTGCTTCCGCCTGCCCTGCTGTGGCGGACCGTGGGAACTGGAAGGGACCTAACACTTCAGAGAAGGCAATTATTGCTGGACCTCCTTTCAGCTGCTTACCCTGGGCTGGGCCCCACTCTAGGTCCCCCTCCCTCCCCTCTTCCCTCATTCACACACCAGCCCCTGGCTGTTGATTGAGGGCCCCCCCAGCAACTGGGGTCTGAGTCTGGAGCCCCCAGCCCTCCCCTCACAGCTCGGCCCACCCCCCTGAGGACATGTGCCGTCTCAAGGCTTCTTTGTCCCTCTCCTGGCTGCGATGCAAACATCTTAGGTCTGGCTCTACACGGCCCTTCTGGTCCCCATCCCCTTTCTGGCCCCGCCTTGAAGCCCTTCCAAGGTCCCACAGCTATAGCTTCTGTGGGACCACCAGCTGAGCAGAAGTGGCCTGTGACCCACCAGACCATGTGGACCGTGCCCTGCCTGGGCCATCATTTCTCCTGTTCTTAACCCAGGCCCTGCTCGAGGCATGCCCCCGGCCCTCACCCCAGATCATCTGGCATCGAGGCCACACACAGGGACCCAGACGCCGCCCCAGTGAGCCTTCCTCAACCCGTCTGTGGCGAGAAGCCATGGGGCGTGGGCTGGATGAGAACCTGATCTCCAGAGTCCACCGGGGGGGCTTCAGTTCCTGCCCTGCGGCCTCCTAGCTATGTGACCTTGGGTAAGGGCTTGAACCTCCCTAGGCCTCTGCTTCCTCGTCTGTTGAATGGGGGTCATCATTAGGACGCCAGAGTGAATCTGAGGATTCCCTGAGATCACGGGTGTCGTGAGTGCTGAGTAAATGGTGGGTTTTATGAAGAGGTGTCCAAAGTCCTGGCCGAGGGGTGCCCATCTCAGTTCTTTATTTTTTTCTTGGAGGGGTAACGTGTATGCAGTAAAATGCACATGTCTCAAATGTTCAGTCCAATGAGCTTCTGCGTTTACGTGCACCCCTTTAAACGCCACCCAGATCAAGACTGGGACATTTCCAGTTCTTCACCGGGCTTCCTCACACCTCCTGCCAGGTGATAATACACACCATTATTCTGACATTTCTCAGCGCAGATCAGTTTTGCCTGTTCGGGTAATACGTATAAATAGAATTATACAGTATACACCTCTGTGTCTGGCTTCTTTCAACATTAGTCCATGTGATTCATCCATGTTGTAGGTGTATCTGTGATTCTGTCTTTTTCGGGGCTGTGTGTTATTCCATTGTGTGACTGCACGATAGTGTATTATCCATTTTACTGCTGATGGGCATTTGTGGTGTTTGCATTTGGGGCTGTTATGAAGAAAACTGCTCTGGACATCCTTGTACATCCCCTCAGGTGGGTATAAGCTGTCATTGCTGGTGGGGGTAAACCTAGGAAGAGAATACTTGGATCGTAAGACGTAGCTCATTTTTCTTAGCTGATTTTTTTTTAAAGATTTATTTGTCAGAAAGAGAGAATGAGAGAGGATGAGAGAGAGCATACAAGCAGGGGGAGCAGCAGGCAGAGGGAGAGGGAGAAGCAGGCTCCCCGCTGAGCAAGGAGCCTGAAGCGGGATCCGATCCCAGGACCCTGAGCCAAAGGCAGATACTTAACCGATTGAGCCACTCAGGCGTCCCTTAGCTGATTTTTTTAAGTCACTGTATCAAATAGTGTACTTCATGTCCATACGTTGTACTTCATGTCCATTCATTTAATCCTCAGAATAACTCTTTAAAGTGGGCTGTCCTCATTTAGCAGGTAGGGAAATTGAGGCAGAGCTGGGAAGGGATGGAGCCAAAGTTCAAGCCAAGGCCGTCTGTCTGCAGGGCCCACAGTCTTTGTGTCTACACCGCCTGCCTCTTCTCCCAGACCCCCTTGAGGGGCAGTGCCAGAGCCAAAGGGGCCAGTCCTCCAGTGAGCTGGCCGCCACCCCCAGCATCCCTCCCCTGGCGCAGTGGGGAGTTGGAGGCCATGGGAGCCTGACTCTTCTCCCTCATCTCACGGAATGAGCACACCACCTGCGAAGGGGTGCGCCGAGGGGTGGTAATGAACGTGCTCTAGGGGGCTGTAGCCTCGCGTTTCAACAGTTGTTCTCGTTGGCTTTTGATTCCAAATGAGTAGGAAATGCTATTAGTTCAGGCCTCGCCTGCCGCATGGCAAGGCCCTGGGATAGGAGTGCAGTGAGACGAGAAATTGTGGAGATAAAACTGGTGTGAAATGGAGGCCTTCTCACAAGGCTGGATGTGTCCGTGCGAAATGAAGTTACTTCTGAGAAAACGAGATTTAAAGAGATTCTGCAGAATTAGATTACACTTTCAAATTTCCTTATTAAACAGGATTGATGCCATGGAGGGGCTGCTGGCTGGCTCTGTTTGGGACCCTACTCTGCCGTTCTAGCCCCAGGCGCGGGCCCACGTGGGCACAAGCACCTTGCAGGTTGGCCGCGACCCAGATTCCCAAAGACCACAGACCCCACCCCACCCCCAGCGGCTGGAGAGGGGATGAAATGTGTGGGGCTGCCTTTCTGGAGAAGCACCAGAGCTCCCATGGGTCATCTCGAGTAAAACCCAGGGGCTCTCGCTCTTCCATTTCCTTGGGAAGGTGGTGTTGAGAACAGGGGCACCAGGCCTCTTACTCGTGGGTTTTGCTCAAATCAGAGCTCGATTTTGAGCTATGATCTACTTTCTGGAAATGTTGTTTTTTTGAAAGGCAGTAAAGGTGCATGTGACTGCTTGTGCATAGATGTGTGTAATGAGCACGCCCATCACGCGTGCGCTCGGATGCATGGATGTGTCTGAGCACTGTGCTGGGTTGTGGAATAAACAACACAGTCTGCCCTCTCGTGGACCCAGCCCTACGTGCGTGTGATTACATGTCCCCACACAAGTATCCGTGCGCTGCTGTGCACACTTGCAGACGAGTCCTGCGTCTGTGTTGCTCTCTGTTTTAACGCCTCCCTCCTGGGTCCGTGAGCACAGGAGGTTCCCGGCACACAGCCTGACTGCATAGCCGATCAAGCCAGTGCTTGGGCCCTGGAGACAGATGGCCAGGATTCAAATCCCAGCTCTGTCCCGTACTAACGCTGTGACCCCTGACAGGTTGGAACCTTCCTTAGGTCTCAGTTTTCCCGTTGGTAAAATGGGAATAATAATGTATCTATCTCACAAGGCCACTGTGAGCCAAGCACTAAGAAGCTGAGCCCTGCTAGCGCAGTCAGCCTTATCTCCCGGCAAGTTGCCCTTAGCCCTGGGGGAGCCCAGCTTCTGCCCTGGGTGGCCGTGCTGTGGTGTGTCGAGACAGGCTTAGGAGCACTACTGAGACACAGAGATGACGAGAAATGCCAAGGTGACACCCGCCTGCAGCCCCCCAAGGAGCCTGCCCTGAGCTGCCACAGTGATCTCTTCCCACCTGCTTGCCTGTCAGCCAGGCGGGGCTGCTTCCTTCTATGCACGTCCGCCTTGACCACGGGACTGCCCTTTGGGTCACGCTGGACTCGAGCCGGTGCCTGTGTGACTTTAACCAGGGTAGCACATTCAAAATCTTGTGTATTTGCCTCCAAGTTCGTGATCGTCACTATTTGAGGGACCTGAGATGGGGTTGTGACTAAGGTCATCCCTTCCCCTGTGCCAGATGGGGTGACACTAATCAGAGCTAACTGTTGACTGCCGGGTCCAGTCAGTCCTGAGCACGTCACATAGATTTACTCCCTTATTCCTCATGGCAACTCTATGAGATGTGGACTGTTTTCATACTCATTTTACAATAAAGAAAACTGAAGCACAGAAGAATTAAAGTCACACCATCAAATGTGTCACAAACCCAAATTGAAGGATACTCCATAACTGGCCTGTATCCTTCAAAAATGCTAGTCTCTTGAAACACAAAGAGAGGCTTAGGAATTCTTCTAGATTTAAGTAGACTAAACTTGACAAGTGAATGCAGTGCATGATCCAGAATGTTATTTTGCCATAAAGGATATTATTGGGGGAATCGGTCAGATCTGAATGAAGTCTGTAGGTAATAGTGTTAGATCAATGATAATTTCCTGGTGTTGTTAATTGTACTGTGGCTAAGTGAGAGAATGTCCTTGCTTTTAGGAAATACACATCAAAGTATTTAGGAGTGTAAGCCTTCCTGTCTGAACCCAACTCGCAAATGAGTCAGGAACAAAATTATAGGTAGATGTATAGAGAAGGATAAAGCAAATATGGTAAAATGTTTCTATTTAGGAAATCTAGGCAAAAGGTGTGCAGGAATTCTTTCTATTTCGCAACTTCTCTGAAGGTTTGAAATTGTGTCAAGATAAAAAGTTACAGGAAAAAGGAAACAAGGGTCAGAACAGGGGGAGGGCATCCTGGGATGCATATTAATAATAGTCCCCAGTCCGCGTGTCAGTCCCTCCTGGAAGCCAGACTCGGCCGTGGCTTCATAAGCATGACCTTGTTCTGCCCTCGCCACCATCTGTGTGAAAAGAGACTTTGTTGGCTCCCATTTCACAGAAGCAAGTCAGAAAGATGAGGGATTTGCGCCAGGCCCTGCAGCTCCTTGGGACAGCGCTCAGGCTGGAAAGCAGGCTCTCGGAGTTCAAGCTCCGGGCCCTGCGCCTCAGCCCCACTGCTGACCCCGAGTTTGGGTGGAGAGTGGGATGGGTGGGACAAGGCATTTCTTCCTGGGGCCGTGGTGGAGGTCAGGCGCCGGGAGAGAAGCTGACCGGTCCACTTGCAGGATGGAGAGGGCTCTTATCCCAGGATTCTGCGGGGACCAGATCCCGCAGTGCCAAGCAGGACAAAATGGCACGTGGGAGGGGGCCCCGGACCTCGGGTACCAGCTGGAGCAACCAGTGGTGGCCGCGTGGCGCAGGGCATAGCTGGGAGTGACCCGGGGCTGGGTGGGGTGGGCATTCTCGGGTGGAGGACTGGCTTTGGAGGAACTTGTGGGAGGCAGCAGGAGTGCTCCCCAGCCGGGCTCAGCCTGCTGTCCAAGCTGGAGGGAGGCATCAGGGGGACTGGGAGCCAGGGCGGGGGCTTGGCACGACCGATATGGGGGGCAGTGTGGTCTGGGGTAGCTGGGCAGAGATTGCGAGGGACATGAGTCTGGCCGGGCAGACCCCTTGGTGGGGGGGTCCAAGTGAAGAGGAGGGCTTCTCTCCTGGCTGGAGGGTGGGTGCAGAAGAGCCAAATGACCTCTGGCAGTCCCTCCTGGTCGCTGGGACTGTCTGGCTCTTCCCCAGATTAAAGAGCTGAGGGTTTGAGTGTCTGGCAGCCAGATGAGTCAGACTGGGAGGCTGCTTCCTGCTCCTATCAGCTTGCCTGACATAGAGGCGGGCTAGGGGTTTGGCCTCTCTCCCCTCAGATGGCATCCCCCCCACACATACCCTGAGATCGAGGGCGAACACACGGGCTATGTGAACCGGTTATTTTGCCGGGTCCTGTGTGTCTCTGAGCGTGTGCTTGCGCGTGCGGGCAGGCTCAAACATCATCCATTGTAAAATATCAGTGTTTTCATGGGTGAGTAGTAATTACTGGGTAATGCTTTAAAACCTTTCCTGAAGGAGTGCAAAGCTGTTTTTTTTCCTAAAGTCAGGAGTACATTAAAAGGATTACCATGTAGATTTGATTTTTAGATAACACTAAAATGGATCCCAAATGGACTTCAGCAAAGGGATGCTATCTCCTTAATGGAAAGTGCATGGCCCAAGGCTCAGCTCCCAGAGCCAGGCAGGGGAGGGAGGGAGGGAGGGAAGAGGTGTCTGCAGGGCTGACTGGCGGGCTGGGTGGGGGCTGGGGAGGCAGGGCAGGGAGGGCGAGCCCTGACCCTCTGGGGAACATCTCACTCCCATTTGGGAAACAGGAGACCAGAGATGCCCCCTTTAAACCTCCTTGCCTTTCCAGGAGTGTTTTCAGGTCTCCTGAACCAGCCCTGTGAGAGAGCAAACACAGTGTGGGTGCCCGGTAAAGAGCAAGGGGTGAGTCAGACTTCTCCCAGGACCTCAGCCTTTCCAGGCAGAGAGAGCCCAAGGTCCCCGTATGCTCCGGGAGCTCCTTAGCCAGGCTAGCACTGGAGGTCTGTGCCTCGGTGGACATCAGACACTGTTTGGCAGAAGCCTTGTGGCTTCTTAAGAGTTCTCCAGGGCCCAGGAAGCAGAGTTCCCAGGCCTTGCGGAGCCCGGCGGTGTGCCAGAGCCAGCCCAGGCACAGGCAGGACGCAGGGGACCTGGGCTAGCTTGTGGCTTCGCTCCTCACGGCCTCCCTGGGTCCTGTAGGTTCCAGGCCGGGCCAGCTAGGGCTACAGACCACAACTCTGCGGGCTCTGCGTCCGGGCGTGCTGGGGCCTGAGCTCAGAAGGCCAGCCTGGCCAGGAGCCATGCCAGACGGAAGACGGAGCGGGACAGACACTTCTGGTGCTGGGGTCCCTCCTCATTTCGGTGTATAACTTAGTGGATCCGGTGTATCCCCTGCGTGTGGACATTCTAGTTACACACCTCCTGCTAGTGATAGCACAAGGCTAGAGCCCTGGGCGGGGCGGGGGGGAGTCGGGCCTGCTGCCTGTTCAGGTACCAAGGGGAAAACCAGCCTTGGCGGGGCTCTCCTAGAGGCCAGGCCTGAGATTTTCCAAGTTGGTGCGTGTGCTTATAGCTATGCAGGCTGGGTGCTCCCTCCACGGGACCCAGGGACAGTAGTTCCCCCCCCCCCGCCCGGGACCCACAGACCTCCCCACATCCAGCTCTCCTGACCCTTCCCCTGTTTGCTCACAGCCGGTTCCTCCCTGTACGCCTGGCCTTGGAAGGAACCCTTCAGAGCCCCCTTAGCTCTCAGGGATGCCCGCTCCCCAGCTGGCTTCCATGGCCTCCTCAACTCTGTGACCAGACTGGGCCCTGCCGGAGGAGACACAGGCAGGCCTGAGGACATAGTCATCCTCAGCCCCCTCACTCTCTCAGATCAATTAACCTTTAGAGCTGCATTAAGGAAATTCGGCGGCAAGCGTCCCAGCTAACAGGCCCCAGCGGGGTCTGGAGCAAGGAGGTAGGAGTGAGTCCCCTGCTGGCCAGTGCTGCCTCCCCTCTGCTGTCACCTGTCCTGCTCCTGGGCCCTAGAGGGCCCCTTCCCCAAGAGAGGTCTGAAGAGGCAGCAAGGCACAGGAGTGGGGAGGGCCCCCTGAGCCAGCTGGATGATGAGTGGCTTGCACTAGACCTGACCTTCAGACCTTCTGTGCCTCAGTTTCCCCATCATTCCTTGGCGCATTTGCCCGGAAGAGCTCTCAGGGCCCTTCTGACCTGGTATCTGTGGATTCTAAGACTGAGGCCCTTTGGAGGCTGACTCTCTTCTGACATCTGAGGAAGGGTCAGACACCAGGAGGAGGGAAAGGGAAGGAAGCAGCTCAAACTCTGGGCAGAGGGCAGTGAGCAGAGGCAGGGATAGGGGGGGTACCAGGGAGTGGGAGCTGAACCCAGAGCCCTAGAGAGTGCTGGGGTCCCTTGGAGAGGAGGGGGCCAGGAGGAGGGCAGACTTCACGGGCTTGGTGGAGAGCCAGGGAGGCAGGAAGGGGTGGGCTGTTCCCTCCAGAGAGGACTCCTCCATGCTCCCGAGCCTTGGTCAGGGAAGGCGCACACCCCCACCCCCACTGCCTTCACGAGCGGTTCTCAGGCAACTCCTACAGGTACCCCCACCTGCCCCCATCCTGGGTCTGGACTCTGAGGCTCCCTGCATTTCCCTCCAAGCAGTCTTCACCACATTCAAGCCTCAGGGCTCCACATCGGATGTGCAGACTCAGGATGACCTCTGTCCCCACCTCCTCCACAACTGTTGCTCCCTGCGATCACTCCTTGTGGCCCCAAGGGCAGGGGCTAGGAGCCTGAGCCTCTGTGCACATGCCCGCACGTGACTGCACGCTCTGCCTGTGTGCATGGGGTGTGCATGAGTGCACACACTTACCTGCTGGGAGGTCAGCTTCTCCTTCCAGTAAACTCCATGCTGAAATTCTTACCCTTTGTATTTTTTCTTATATGTCAAGAAGCATGCATGGGCCCTGGGAGGGGGCCCAGGACTCAGAGACCCGTGTCCTGGTGGGAGGAGCAAGGATTCAGAGACTCAGAACCTCCCCACCCTCAGGCCAGGGCAGGTAGGAAGTTTGAATCAAGCTAGAAGCATTCCTGGGGAGAGTCCCCGGGAGGCCAGGCTCCGCTGCCTTCCTGCACACTCCCGCCAGGAGACCCAGAGCTCCCGTCCCCCCACTGGGAGTGTCAGGGGGCACCCCACTTGCTTCCTGATCCCGCCACAGTTCTACATGAGTAAACCAAGAGGCTGTAGCCTGACTTTTGAGGGTAAAATGGTCCATGGCACAAACTATGTCAGGAAGTCTTGAGGTAGCAAAAAGATCTGGGCGTTCTAGTGGACCCAAGCCCGTTGTGAGATTCGGTTCTTGGGGCCACTGGGAGAGCCAGATGGTGGCAGCCTGTGGAGAGTTTCAGGCCTCCTGTCGAGCAGGCCCCACAGGAGGCAGTGGTGGGTGGGGAGAAACAGCTCAGGGGGGACTGTGGGCCTGGGGGCTACACGCGTGCTGTGCAGCCAAGCAGATGCGAGATTCGAGATGCAGGGCTCCGCAGTCTGCCTACGGCTTCTGGAAGGACCTTCGCAGGCCAGGGGAACAGCCTGTGCCCTGCAGCTCAAAGGACAGGACCTGGGGCCAGGTGGGGAGCTTGCTGGGGAGCAAGTGAGGACTCTGGGAACCCCCACCCTGGAGGGGGCGACAGGGAGAAGCAGCGGGCTCCCATTCCTCGAGGGATGGGCCCTGAGGCCCGGAGCCACAGAGTCCCTCCCGTGTCCATCTGTCTGCCGTCTGTCCATCCACAGGCGTGCCAATGCTCTCCGTCCAGCCCAAAGGCAAGCAGAAGGGCTGTGCGGGCTGCAACCGCAAGATCAAGGACCGCTACCTGCTGAAGGCGCTGGACAAGTACTGGCATGAGGACTGCCTCAAGTGCGCCTGCTGTGACTGCCGCCTGGGGGAGGTGGGCTCCACCCTCTACACCAAGGCCAACCTCATCCTATGCCGACGCGACTACCTGAGGTGCGCCTCCCGCCGGCCCCAGCCCCCCCCCCCCCGCCCACCCTCCCCGGGCCTGGCACGGCTCTGCCCCTGCCTCTAGACCCAGGCCCTGAGTGCTCATCACCGACCATCCTGGCCCGGCCCTGCTCCCCCAGACGTCCACAGAGCCCTGAAGACAGAGCCCTACCATGCTCAGCGCCCAGCACAGGGCCTGAGCCAGCCTTTGCGACCATGGGGCACCTGAGATAAGTTTCCCAAGGGCACCAGCCTGGCTCTGCCTGTCTTTGCCAGGTGCTTCTGACCCACCCTGTCCCTGGAATCTGGGAGGGGACACCTCAGAGGCCTTCCAGGAGCAGGTGGGGAAGCCCCCACTTCCCCGGGCCCCTCCTGCCTGGTGAAGTCTCCTTGCCTCCTCTTCCCCATGCCCAGCGGGCCCTGGCATTAGACACCTGGGCGCCTGGGCGTCTGGCAGGTAGCCAGACCCTGGGAGAAGGACCACTGATGTCGGAGCTTAAAGACCTGGGTTTGAACTAGCTCTGAAACCTCTGGCTTCTGACCTTCTCTAAGCCCCAGTTTGTCCCTCTGTGAATAGTATGAAGACTAACGCTTCCCCAGCTCGCATTCCTTGGAGTTCTAACCCACCCTTCCCCACAACCTGGATCCTGTTCCCTGGGGCTGCCTCCCCCAATTAACCCTCCCTTAGGCCATTTGTGACATCAGCAAGGCTGGAAGGAGGCCACAGAGTGGGGGCCTTGGCTGAGACCCAGCATCTACATTTGGCTGGGTGGTGGTGGCCGCATCTTGCGAGGAAGGAAGGCCCGTCGCATTAATTAATAGGTCGGGCAAGGACTTCGTGGGGCCCTCCCTCTGCTCAGGTCTGGGCTGTGGTAGGGGGCAGGGTTCTCAGCAGAGGCTCCCCTACTTTGGGGAAGAGCCTAAGGCTTACCTGCCTGCACCTTCTCTTTCAACTTCTGCCTTCAGCCGGAAGCTTTTAAAGTGTCGCAGTAATTCAGGATCTGTGACAGTGCTCCTCGCTGGACTGGAAGAAAGGGCTGAGGCCAGGAGGAGGGGCTAAGGAAGAATATTTCTGGGGACTTGCGCCCCTCGATGACCTGGAAAGGGCCTCCAAGTGGGAAGGTCTCAGACATCCCCTGGGGGCTGAACCTCCCGGGTTGAGGAGAGTTGGCACACTGACCGATGAGTCCCCAGGACCTGGACAGGGTCGGGGGCGGGGGGGGCAGCGCAGCATGGGCTCGTATGCAGAGTCAAAGCACCCGCAAGCATTCTGAGCCCTGCCAGCTACTGAAGCTTGAAGGTATTTTTTCTGGGCTCTGGCAGAGGCCAAGGAATGACTCTGGGGCCAGGTAGGTCAGTGGGCTGGGCTGGGGGTGGGGCTTCTTTGGGCTGCTCCGTCCCAGAGTGGGGCTGTCCGAAGCCTGCCCCATCTGCAGCCATGGGGGCGTTGGGCTGGGGGCAGTGAGGCCCCCCTTGGCAGGCAGATGTTGTGGCCCAGTCTTTGTCTGCCTTAATCTGAGGCACCAGGCAGCTCAGGCTGATGAATAATGGAGCCAAGCTCATCTGCAGATGCCTGAGTTTGAGCTGGACAAATCAGGGATTAGAGGGTCTCTCGCCGGCCTCTCAGCCCCCCTTGCCTCACTTGGGGCTTGCTCAGCCGGAGCCTGGCCGGCTCCGACCATTGAACACCGGCCCGCGATTGGCCTGCTTGGGGAGAAAGTGAGTGCCCCATCCCTGGAGCTCGGCAACCAGCAGCTAGGAGGGAACGGCTGCGTGGAAGAGGCCTTGTGCCAGATGGCCTTGGAACTTTCTTTGGGCATCAGTCCTATATTTTAGAAGCATTTGAACAGATCACCTAGTCCAGCACCCCCTTTTGAAAAAGGATACACTGAGATCCAGGAAAAGGAAAAAGGGATCCAGGCAAGTCACCCAGTGAGTTGGTTGCAGAAAAAAGACCACCCCATAGGGTTGTTGTCAGGATTAAATGAGTTGATTTTAGTACAGCCCTCCGAACAATGCCTGGCACGTGGCAAACCCACTCGGTTGAGGCATTCACTAAATGGTCTGTGACTGAGAGTTAACTGAGGTTTCCACAACAAGCCTGCGAAGGATGCGCTTCAGTCTCCGTTTTACAAAATAAATGAGGCTCAGAGAGACCCATGAGCAGCCTGAGGGCAGGCGAACTGCCCCCGAGTTCATGCCTGTGTGACCCTGGAGTCTTTGCTCATGGCCCAGCCCCATGTTCTTCCAGTGGCCCTGGGTCTCAGTAGCCTGATCCCAGTGGGAGCCTGCGAGGGGGGCCTTGACAGCCCAGCCCAGGGATGGGCAGTGTCATCCAGCTGGGTAGCTGGGCCGATTTCTCTGAAGCCCAATCTCTTCGAGGAATCTAGAAGCTGCCCTCTGTGCTCCTTCTCCCTTGCCTAGGCCCACCTGCTAAGCCCACAGGAGTAGGGACCCACGGGGCCCTGGGTAGAGGCAGCTGCTCCGCCCCCCAGACCCCGCAGGCCCCTGAGCCCTCTGCGCCCTTCCCGTGGCAGGCTTTTTGGCACCACAGGCAACTGCGCTGCCTGCAGCAAGCTGATCCCAGCCTTCGAGATGGTGATGCGGGCCCGGGACAATGTATATCACCTCGACTGCTTCGCTTGCCAGCTCTGCAACCAGAGGTGAGTGCTGCACCTGTCACAGACCCCAGCTGACGCGTGCTGGAGCACCGGGCTGTGGGGGTGTCCGTGCAAATGTCCACGGGCTCGTAGGTCATGTTGTCTTGAGCATGCATGTGCGTTTGCGTGTTTCGTGTGGCCGGATGTGTGCCCTCCAGCACTGTTGTGTGCGTGTCTGTAGGGCCCAGGTCTGCGCGAGTGTGATGGCTCACATGTGTATGAGCTTACTGTGTATGTACATTGTGTCACACACGTGTGTGGATTTTTAAATGTGCACGTACAAGGCAGGTATGGGTGTGCTGTGTGTGCATGTGTGTGCATGATGGATGAGTATGAACGCAAACACACTTAAACATGCATGTACAAGGGGTCTGTGTGCACGCCCTGTGCCCTTGGGTGTCTGCCATATGTCTGTGCATGCATGTACATTTTAGCGAGAAGGTGTTCCTGTGCCTGGAAGACCATTCCCTTATGGTAGCAGCTACTCACTCCTGTGATTCTGGTTCCAGCCCAGCCACTTTCTGATCCCTGCAGTGTCCCAGCCCCGTGGGAGGCCCCAGGGACTGAAGGAGCCAGAACCCCTCAGCCCTGTCTGGGGACCTAGCACTGGAAGACAAGCCCTTTTCTCAGGAGCCCCCATGTCAGGAAGGAGTTCATGCAAGTGTTCCCAGAGGATGAGGTCCTGAGGGACCTGTAGGGAACACGGAGGGGGATCGCTGGGGGCTTGGACAGACCCGCCGCTCAGAGGGCTCGGTGAAGTTGCAGTGCCACCTGGTGGTTGGATTGGGATTTGCTGGGACTGGGCCCATGACCCTGGGGTCTGGCTGAAGCCCTAGCCACCCTGGGGACATCTTTGGGGAAAGGGCCGAATCCTCCAATACTTTAGAAGGACTAGGGGTGGGGGGTGGGAGTAGCAAAGCAAGGCCTTTTCTGGGTGGGAGGGAAGATAGTGGGACAGGGTCACCTCCTCCTGGAAGGATGCTCCAGGAAACCTACAGATTCTGTTCAAAGGAAGGGTTGCATGGAGTCATCATCCCCTTAAGTTGGGGAAAGGAACAGAAGGATGGAAAAATCACCCATTTTCCCCTCCCTCCTTCCCCATTTCTACCTCTCTCGGTCTTTTTCTGTTTCTTTGTCCTTCTCTCTCTTTCTCCCTCTCTCGGACTGGGGTAGGTTATTCCTACACCTTCCCACCAACCCCACCCCTCCAGGGAAGGCCTGACTGTGGGCCAGACTTGTCCGTCTGTCTGTCCTACATCCCAGACTACAGGGCCTGGCTGAGGACTGGGCTGACCCAGGGTGATTGACCAGGTTTGCTATGAGACCTTTGGGGATCCCTTCTGGAAAGTTGAAGGAACAAACTCTCCAGGACCTCAGTTCTCACATGTCCACCTCCTGGGCTGGGCTGGGGCCTGTCTGCAAAGCCCCCACCATCCACTGGGACCCCTCCATGGCCTCTCTCTCCTGCTTGGATTTTCCAGATTTTGTGTGGGAGACAAATTCTTCCTGAAGAACAACATGATCTTGTGTCAGATGGACTATGAGGAGGGACAGCTCAATGGCACCTTTGAATCCCAGGTTCAGTAATGCCCGGCGCCTGGCCTCCAGGCCCATCTGTCCGTCTGCCTGTCTGCCTGTCTGCCCATCTGCCCACCCGCCTGGCCGGCCAGCCACTCTCCTGCCGATTAGAACTCCTCCGTCCTCGATGGGAGGGACGGCCCTTCCTCTGCCGCCCGTCTGTGTGTGACCCCTCCTGGGGCCAGGCTGGGCCTGTACAGTCTGTCTTCTGTATATAAATGGGAACATTTATTTTATGAGAAATGTAATGCGATTTTATTACTGGCGTGGATTAAACTTATGAATGTTTCCGGGGAGGTTACTGTGCGTTGATCACCTGACTGACACAGACCTGGGGTCCCTCCCCTCTGCTTGGGAGTGAAGCAGGGCCCTCCCCTGGGCCCCTCCGAAGCCGGGCATGGAGCAGGGTGTGGGACTGCAGTGTGTGCTCTTGCTGAGCAGGGTAGGGGAGCTCCAGGCGGGCTTCAGGGGTAGAAGCTGGAGGAGGACAAGCCCGCGCATCCCATAGCCAGACACGAGACCGGGGTGGGGGGTGTCCTCCCCTGGCACCCAAGATAAAGAGAGGCAAGATGAAACCCTCCCTTCCCTGGGTTCCTGTGTGCCTCCCTCCACTGAGGCCGCCGGCCAGGAACTCAGCCCTGACCTCCTCCCACAGTAAGACCCCGAATCCTGAGCCTTCTACCATGGGAACACCCTTCTCAAAACCCTCTTCCCTTTCAGGGTGATGGACAGCGTTCGCTGTCTCCTCCCTGCAGCTGGGGCCTGCTCTGGGGCCCCCCTTTCTGCTCTTCTGGGTGAGCGAGAACAGTCCCGTTGGCCTGTATTCAGCCCACGCAGGCTAGAGGCTTTCATTCATTCGTTCAGCAAACCTTAATCCACTCTGTCTCAGCCCCATGCTGCAAGCACCAGACATGCGGATGAATCATGGATCAGACACAGTCCCTGCCCTTGAGGAGGAGGGAGAAAGCCAGGAAAACGAGTGGAGCCCAGCACAGTGAGGACGAAGCCCGCAGGGAGAGCTGGGACGGGCCGGTTGCCTTTCGCGGACCAGCACCACTTGCGACAACTGCAGAGAGTCAGACAGCGCGCCCAGTGGACCCACGCAGTCAGACAGATAGGCGCCCTGGCGGGCAGGAGACCCGGACACGCAAGCCGATGCGCGTGTAGGCAGAAGTAGGCGGGGCCAGCAGCCAGCCCGCTGCCCTGGGTGTTGTCTGTGCACCGCTGGGCCCGGGCTCCCCCGGGGCAGCTGGAGGGCTGTCTTGCTCTCTCGGCTGCAGCCGCAGCACCAAGCACAGAGCCTGCACCCTGGAAGGCAGCACTGAGTGGTATGAAAATAGGGACTTGTTGGAGCCAAAGGCCGGACGGGGAAGCCTGTATGGACAGGCTCCTCCCACCGTCAGGCCACTTGCTTCTCCTCCTCCGGAGACTGTTCTCAGCCTGGCCTCGGCCCAGAGCCCAGGGCGGATGGAGCCCACCCACTGCTTCTAGCTCTGCCTGCTCCTGGATGGGGAACCGCATGTCACCCTGCCCCAGGCCTGCCCCTCCACTGGGAGTGATGTGGCTACCTCCCCACATTGTGGTTTTGTGGCCAGTGGCCCAATCCGTGGGCAGGGATCGCTAGGGTCAAGGATCTCGGGGTAAGGGTTCTCATCCGTAGGGCATCCCCCTTCTGTGACGGAGCCACGCCCGCCTGTGTGACAGAGAAGAGGGGCAAAGAGCCAGGCGGCCTGGCCGCAGTGGGGGTTTTGTGTGTGATGTGTCTGATGTGACTGTGGAACTAGGGAGCTGTGTGTGGCCGTGTGAGTTGGGGACCGAGTCGGAGTGCATGAATTTGCAGGCTGGAGGCTGGAGGCTGTGGCAAGGAATTTTCTCGCTCAGCTTGGAAAAGTGAGTCATTTCCCTGAACGGTAGCAGAGCGCCCCCCCTGCCCCCCCCCCCCCCCCCCCGCCCCATGCCAGACCCTCCCTGGGCCCTCAGGCCAAGGAGGGCTCTGCCCACCCCTAGGCCCCCAACTCCTAACTTCAGAGTTTACTGCAGATGAAGTTGTAACACAAGTTAATTACATGGTTATCGAGAGATAACGGAGCCACTCGAATGCAGTTTCTGGGCAATTACAATTGTTTCCAACAGAGTTCCCATATTGCAGCCATGAAATAACATGTCGTTTTGCAGTAATTATGTAATTAACTTGTCTCACCGCTCTAGGTTGCACAACAATTAATTCACTCACAAATGAGATAGACTCAACATCAGGCAGCCGGCCTCTGAAAGCCCCCGAGAGCAGAGCCGGCCTTCTAGGAGGACCCCAGCCCCGTTCTGCCCACCATAGACCTTGCCAGGGGGCTTCCTCAGTTCAACATGTGGTGGAATGTGCCAGATCCAGCACCATGGCCCCACTTATGGCTGTGTCATGAGCCCCATCCAGGACATGGGGCTCATCTGTTTCCGAGGGCAGCCATGAGGCAGAGATCTAAACTGTGAAGTGCTGTGCTTATGAGAGCTGGAGTCACCATCCTGGACATCATGATGTGCTGAGTGGGAGACCCTTCGCCTGGGAAGTGCCGCGGCAGTCCACAGCTGCTCCCAAGAAGAGGCCACACAGGCCTTGCAGCCATGCGGCTGGTGTGGAACCAAAGGGAAGGTGGGGGTGGGCAGAGAGGAGGTTGGGCTCTTCCTGTAGCAGCAGGCAGCAGGGCAGGGCTGCTGTGGCTACTTGGCGCCAGGGATTATGCACCTGGGGAGTGCGCCAGGGGCTCCCAAGAAAAGCCTGATCCCCCTCCCCAGCCACAGTGGCATAGGGGAAACTTGGTTAAGTGCAGGGCGTGAATGGCTCTGACCCGGCTCTCCTTGGGGCTGCAGCAGGAGGCTTCCTGTCTCCTAGGGGGAGACAGGAAGCACCAAGCATGGACAGCTAGAGGCTGCAGCAGCTCGAGCCTCAGCCCGGGCCGTGTGGGTGGTAGCAATGTGGACGGACCAACATCATGTGGCAGTCGTGCACGGTCCCCTCTTCCTCCAGCCAGCCCGAGGGACCCCATCTTTCCTCCTTGCATTCCTTGGTGGCCTGTGTCAGAGACACCCTAACAAGGGGCCTGGCACCCACAGAATATGGCTCCTGCTTATGCCCCACTCCTTGGCCTGAAGCTGAACCACATAGTCTGTGTATGGAAAGAAATTTGATTCCAATCTTGACAGTGCTGCATGGTCCACCATGAAATCTCTCTTCTCCCAGGCCTTGCCCCAGAACTGTGCCCCACATCATGAGATGCACAGGATCCAAGGCAGAACCCACACGAAATTTCTGCCTAGGAAGTCTCATCTCTGTGTGGAGACAATTGCTTTCTCCCTTAAAGCTGTCAGGGATCGTCACAGCCTGACTGCCTATGTCTGGCATGGAGTGCTCCCCAGCACCACCGATCTAGGGACGCTGCCAAGTGAGGGTAGATTCAGGAAAGACGCTTTGTGCTGCAACTGTGCATGACCTCTAAAACTATTAATTGCCTAAAAGTGAATGACAAAGACGGACTGCTGTGAAGATCAGTTGGTCCAGAAAAATACTTGGTCAAGCCTGGTTTAATCATGAGAAAATAATCAGATGAAACACACACACACACACACACACACACACACAAATACACAGAGCTCAAGAGTGCTAGATAATCAGAAGCCCCTGGACAAGGTAATCCCTGTCCCTGGGGTTCATACTGCCTTGTCTCAACAAGGGCGGGAGTCTCTTGCCCCCCACATGTAGGATTGAGGGGTATCCCAGAGCTCTCAGACTCCCAAGAGTCAAGTAGACTACAAGTCGATTGTTCCTGAGCTCCCTCCTGTTGCTGCCATATTTGTCACCCAGCAATAGCCCCTCCTACCAATTGGTCTGCCCCCAGCCTAGCAGCACCTCTGCGTTCCTGCCTGCTCCCACGGCCACGCTGAGCTCCCTGCGAGGCTCCAGTGGTCTCCAGCACTCACCACCCCTCCCCTCCGGGCTGTGGCTGGTGTTTGTGCTTACACGAGTTTCACATCACACGTCTTTCTGTGGTTTCTCCTTTTTACACCTGCACCCGCTTCATGGAACAGGCGACCTCCCTTGCTGGCACTTGCCTCTGGACCCTCTCCAGGGGCTCAGGGCCAGACCCAGGAAGGGGAATGCAGGTGCTGCTCAGCACATCCATCAGGATGCGGGCAGAGCGAAGGGCGCTTTACTATACAACTTCCGTAGCAGGAAAAGAAGCTGAGGCCAGGTTTCAGGCAGGAAGGAAATCTGCAGCTCAGAGAGAGAAATGAGCTTTTAAAGCCTATTTCCTGTGGAGGAAAACAGACTTGGATTCAAATATTTTGGACTCTCCCAAATGGTTTTTATTCTGGGGCATCAGCCTTTCCCTTTATGAACCATAGTGAAAAATCCTCTGAGCTGTGGGTTTCCCCAAATACCAATTTCTTCCTCTCTAGACACCCTTCCCCCCTGCAGACTGCACGCCTATGCAAGCCTTCCCATGGGTGCCTCCTGGACCTCAATTCTCTGAGCTTAGATCCTCCCAGCCCAACCCAACAGCCCAGTCTCCACACTATCCCATTGGCACTAGGTTTGGCAGACCTTGTGGCCTTTGCAAGAATAGTATGAGCCCTTTGGCTGCTAGTGGCACTGGGTTGGGGTCTCTACTCCTTCGGTCCCCTGCCTTCTCCGGGGGTACAACTAGATTCCAGAGAGGAATTGGTCCAGGGGCTCCTGCCTGGGGCTTGATTTACATTCTTACCTCCTGAGTGGGGAGCCCCTTTGGGGCCTGGGGTTTCCTACAGTTCTGGCAAGTGCAGGTTTGTCTTTCTGAGAGTCTGAAGGTGCTAAAGGACAGAGGCAGGAACGTTCCCGGGGCACCCTCTTGTTGTAACAGGTCTCCCTGCTGCCCTTGGGATATGGGGCTCTCCCCACAGGGGTTCTGAGGGCTCTCCAGAATGACCCAGGATCCCCACCTCCTGCCTCCCTCCCGATCTGCCAGCACAGCTTAGGGATCAGAGATGGCACGCTTACCTGAGACAAGAGGAACAGAGAGGGAGAGATGAGAGGGAGGGGGAAAGGAAGGAAGGAAGGAAAGGGGAGGCTGAGAGAGAGAGAGACAGATGGGAAGAGATGAGACGGGGCAGGAGAGCAGGGAGAAAGAATGGGCAACAGGTCTGGGAAGAATCTAACTGCCGGGGAGGCGTGGGGTGAGGGCAGCTGTGGTGGCAAAGGACAGCGTGGCATGGCGGTCGCATGTGGCCAGGAGCCAGATTACGTGGGTTCAGACCCATAGCCTTTCTGCGTGGCAGCTGCCCGGCCTTCAGCAGCCCACTTCACTCCCACTTACAGAGGAGGCATTTCCTCATCTTTACAAGGGAGATGCGAATAGTACTTACTCAAGACTGCCCCGAGCAGAGCTTTAGATGAGTCATCACGTGGATGGCACCTGTCACAACAGCAGCCGGCTCACGTGTAGCTGCTGCTGGAGCACAGACTTACCCCAGCCAGCTCTGGGTCTGCCGGTTCTGAGGCCCGGGGCCCTCCTGCAGGAGGCCCGGGCTCCTTAGGGCAGCCTCTTGCTTTCCCCGCCGCAGGCCGCTCCCTGAAAAGGGCACCACACCCTGGGACTGTGGGGGAAATCAGCCTGGCAGACCAACGGAGCAGACTTTCCTAAATAAAAACACGCTCAGCCCTTTTCAGCTGCTCGGTAACTCGGTTAGGGAGGTGAGATGATTATCATCATCCCCATTTTACAGCTGAAGAAACTGGGGCTCCAAATGTCATTCTAGTAAGTAATAGAACTGGATCTGAACTGGGGCCTGGTCTGACTCCAGATTGCAATCGGGGAATTCCCGTGTGAAACCCACCCCATAGGATTGGGCCTGGGAGTACACAGGTAGATGGTACCCATGACAAAGCCCCTAGACGCCCCACCTTGCCCCTGTTTCTCTCTATGACCCATCCCCCAGCTGAGAAGGTAATCCTTGGGTAAGAGAGGGAGAAACAAGAGAGGGAAGAGTAAGTGACTTGGGCACTTCTGTCCCTCACTGCATACCCTGCCTGAGCCTGTCGATGGGATGAGTGGTTCCAGGTGATGTCATTGGAGGCAGCACGGGCCAGAGCAGTGATCTGACCGGACAGCTTGGCCAGTCTCTGGGCTAGAGTTTTATCAGTGAGGCAGGCTCCAGTGCGTCACCATCAGTCTGTCGGGAAGCCAGCCTGCCGCGTGGCCGCCGTGGTAGTGGGTGCTCAGGAATGGAAATCCCGGTGGACGAGGCAGGCAGGGTCCTTCTCTGTGTGGCTTTACAGTTAATGGGGGAGACCAACGACAAACAAAGAAATAGATCGATAACAAGCTAAAGGTAGTGCGGAGAACCTGGAAAGAGACCTGCTTTAGATAGAATGGGAAAGAATGATTTTTCTTGCTCACCTTTAGAGACCATGTTCTCTAATGGGCTCACTTTGGGGAAATTGAGGCCCAGACAGGAAGTGATGGACAGGGGCACACGGAGGCCAGCCTGGGTTGGGAGCTTGACTTCTAGCCCTCAGCCTGGCCCACAGGGGTGTCTCCTGCATCCTGAGACCTTCATTCCCCAGGGGTCCCGCCTGGGCACACAGTGCCTAGAGGAAAGCAGTGCTGCTCAGCCCTGACGTCTGCTCAGTGCTTCTCTCCCTTTGTTTTCCAGGTTAGCAAGAAAAGGTACCAAGACATTGGGCTTGGGTTCTTGGCTGCCATCGCCAGTCTCCCTGCCCCATGATGCCACTAACTTGGGATATGTTGGCTGGGCCCATGGTTTCTGGGGATCCCAGCCTAATTATTCTGAACACTTGGAGTTATTGCCCTCCATAGAGGAGGCACCAAGAAAGCAGTTTCTCTGTAGACTCCACATGACCAGTTTTCCAGGGAAAAAGAGGATTTGCTGTAAAAGCAGGAATTGGCAATGCCCAGAGGGCCAGGGGACAATGGGGTTGGCATGACCAGTCCTCCTTTCCCCTTCCTCCAGACTCACTGCCTTCAGCCTGCTGGCCTGTTCTGAGGGGAGAGGTACTCCAGGCTTGGGCTCAGCCTCGGGCCTGCTACTGGGCCTTCCTGCTTCCAGGGATCCTGAGGGAAGCCAAGGCAAGTGGGTTGCTCATGGCCGTGCATCCCAGGGCTGAGGTGTGGGGGCCCCTGTCTGCTGCCAACAACACATACCATGTATGAGGTGCCCCCTGGAGGAAGGGTTGTTTCTTTTGGCTCCTGTGATGCTTCCCGACTTTACTCTGGGCTCTCATGCAGGGCTGTGGATTTCTAGAACATGGCTGACAGTAGAGCCCCTTGCTTCTAGGCTGGGGACCCTAGACCATCATCCACTCCTAGCCTCTCACAGTGAAGGAGGGAAGGCACATTGCACAAAGTAGGGTTGGGTGAGCACTGGTTCCATGGGACTCAGGAGACCCTGGACCCCTTCTCCAAGTTCCCACGGGCTGGCTGCCCCTCACCCTGGGGCCCAGCTGGCCCAGACCTGTCCTTTACCCCTCTCCTGCACCTGCCTACTTATTTCGGGCCTATTTGGAAGCTAATCCCTGCATTCATTAAGTGACCCCTCCGCCTGTCCCTCTGCTTTCATTAGAGACAAGAGAGCTAATTACCAGCCCCTCTGAGGCCCCACCACAGGCCATTTTAGAGCTGACACAGCTCTTTAAATGATTTAAAAATCCTATTTCCCTGCAATGAAATGGGCTACCCCTCCTTCCCTCTTAAAACTAATTACTGTGCACTTCCCATCTGAAGAGGGACTCTGCTCCTTGTCCTCCCCAGATAGCGGCTCCTCACAGAAGTCTTTCCAGGTTGCTGGGATGGAAGGAGGTAGAAGCTTCTGAGGCTCCTCTCCCTCCAGCCAGACGTCCCAGTGAGTTCAGGAAGGCTAAGCCTGATGGAGACTGGGCAGGACAGGCTCAGGCCGGAGAGTTGGGTGGAGAGACGGTGTTAAGGAGTAGGGAGAAAAACCAGCCCTGAATGGTGGCCACCAACCCCTCTGGGACCTCAGTGCTGGAAGAGTTCCCTGCCCAAATCTAAGACTTGAACATGTCCTGTGGGAGGGGGAACCAGGTGAGGGCCACAGAGCTCTCTGGAGCTCTCCGTGGTCCTGGAGTTTTTGAGCCTCAGCCCTTGGGCTCATGATCGCATGCACAAAGTGAAAGGGGTGGTGGAAAGCAGCTCCAAGTATTATGATGTGGGCTATGAGGAGCTCACCATCTCCAAAAGCAGCTCGATTTTATAAAGGGAGGCCCCTGCTCAGGCCCCTCTGAATCCAAGAAATGATGCCAACAGTGACCTTCATTGTGACCCTTGTCTTTCCCTCTGCCCCCTGTCTGGGTCCTGCAAGGTGGAAAAACTAAACTTAAAAAAAAAAAAATAATAAAGACTACAAAGGGGTTGTCTTAATTTCAGCATCTATGTAAGCTTGTTTCATTTCAAGGATATAATTTTATTTTGCAATTTAACCATTATATTTATTTTAAATCACATAGGGGGATGCCCTAACTTTTTTTTTTTTAACTTAGGACCTCTAACTTGAGCTCCAGACTTCATCCGGCTCTGTTCATTTGGAGCTTTGCTACATAATGTTAGAGGTCACTCCCTCTCCCACATTCTGGAAGCCCTTGAGTCCCCTCCTCAGCAACATGTGGCAGTGGGCTGTCACTACCTGCTCTCTTCCTAGCCCCAAGAGCAGTGGATGCACACCTATGTTTAGCCCAGAGCCAGAACCTGTTAAAGTGGGAATGAATATATGGGGAAAAAGTAGCATGATCTGCTCCCTCTTGGGGACCCCAAGGCCTCTGCAGTGCAAGTCCTAGGCCATCCTCAGGCCAAGCAGGTCTCAAACTCTTCCTTCTGCCACTGCCCTTGTCTCTGATGGCCCTCACCACCAGCAGCACTTTGAAGCATGAGGCACCATCTTCCTCTCCCCGTCTTCCCGTGCTCTACCAGCTCTGTGCACCTTCAAGCTTTGCCTTCTGATCTTTTGCAGGGAAACAGGCAAGAATAAAAACTCCATACAGAGGAAGAGGCACAGATTACAGAGTCCCACAACAGATGTAGGTTCCAGGCTCCTGAACCCATTTGGGTGACGACCAGATCCCCATTACACTTCTGGTTGCCTTTATTCCCTAGGGGAATGCTCACATTTCCACCTACCCCCACCGCTCATCAGTAGCCCCTTTGTACAGCAAAATAATGCCCTTGGGCCTGAAGAGGCTTTAGAGGGAGGATATCAAGGGCTCCTTGCTCCCTGTGGAGAGTCTAAATTCCTGAGCTCATAGGTCTGTACCCTCTGGGAACTTAGCCCCAACAGGACCAATGACACTCGCCATACTAGAAAATGTTTCTGCTTATTAAATCCGCATCACCTCCTTTGCTGTATTGTGTCTTGCAGCGTCCCTGGGAGCGCAGAGGTTACAGGTGAGGAAATAAAACACATCCCACATCGTGATGTAGCTAGGTGGTGCAGAGGAGAGAATTGAAGTCAGCTCTTCGGCATCTTGCGAGACAGGGGAGCTGCTCTGTGGTAGCCTAGGCACACACATCAGTATAAGCAATACGTGGCGAGAATGAATGGATGAGTATTATGTTGTGAGAACTCTGAAAGGGCAGCCCATGTGGCACAAAATACCTGAGAGGAAGCAGAGACTGCGTTGCTTCTTGCAGAAGGAATAGCTGGAGAGATGAGAGAGGCCTTACAGGGATAGGGGAGGTCTGGAATCTTGACTGGTTGGAACACAAGAGGGGACACTGGCAGGGGAGTGGGCTTGGAGTTGAGGTGGGGGACAGGAAATGGGAAGCTGAACAGAAGAGGTGAAGCCTTGACGTGTGACACAAAGAGCTGTTCTAGGTTCTGGAGCAGGACGTGGCATACGAGTCCTCTGTTTTCTAAGTCATGGCCACTTTCAATATGTCCTTTCCAGCAGGCACACAGGAAACCTCACTGGCCACCACTTATCAAAGCTCTACCTTGGTAAGGGCAGTTACAGCCTGCAGTGAAGAAAGAGTACCAAGGGAGAAGGCTTTTGGTGGCCCCCGGAAGCAGAATTATTTGAGCAGGGCCTCGGATTCATCTGGGAGGAGACACAGAAAGGACAATTCCGACTGAGACAAAACCAAGTGCAAAGGCCCGGAGTGGGGACAGTATTTGGGGAGCTCTGGGTGCAGCAGGTGGCCAGCTGTGTGGCTAGAAGTAGGGGAGGAGGTGACAAGCAAAGGGGTGCGGTGCATGGAGACACTGGATGGTCTCTGTCTTGAGAATTGGGCACATGATCGAGGTAGGGGTGCCCTTTTTGGGGGGATAACTCAAGGCCCGATAGACTAGAAAGGTTCTGCAGGTAGCAGAGTTCGGCACATGGAGTGACGTTTTTCAGTGACATCTCTGCCAGTAATGCCGAGTAAAAGCAGAGATGACCACTCTGTCGGCTAAAACTTGAGCATGACATGGCCCAGAGCAGAGCCCTGTGGCTGGTCACCAGGTACCTCCCATCGGATTACCATTATTTAGTGCTCTTTGGGGGCGGTTCTTCAAACAGCTGAGTAGTATCATGTCAAATGCAGTTTTCCATCAGAGGCACGGATGAGGTTATGAAAGAATTTATCAAAAGTCTGGACACCGCAAAGCATCCCTGATAGCTGTCTGGTGCCCTAAGCAGAAAAAAAAGTCGGATTGGTTTCATTCATCCCTCCCTCCCACTGTCCCTCCTTACCTCCTTCTTTTCCTCCTTCCGCCCACCTTTCTATCTATCCATTGTATGTTGAGCATCTAACACAGGGTAAGGCCAGAGAGGCACAAAAGGAATGAAGCAGAGTCCCTGCCCTAAAAAGCCTCTCACGGTAAGGAGGAAAGTCAGGAGCCAGCCTGTGAAAAAGTCCTAAGTCAGTGTGGTCGGTGTCCTGACAGCTTCAGAAAGAAGGCAGGGGAGGTGGGGAAGTTTCTGGGGAAGGACACTGGAACATCAAACAAGGGAGAATGAGCACAGCAGACAGTGGGGAGAGGCCCAGAAGTGGGAGAGGATGGAGCTTGGGTGAAGGATGGCCCCGAGTTCCCGTGTGCCTGCACACAGATGCAGAGGTCCTGGAGGAGAGTGGCAGGGCCCAGGCGGGGGTTCTCCTGCTGGCCTGGGGAGATGGGCCTTTATCCTCGAGGAACAGGGAAATGTCAGAGCTTTGTAAGTGGAACAAGGCATGATCAGATCTGCACTCTTTGAAGGATCACTCTGGGGTGATATAAAGGGAGAATCAGAGGGAGCAGACACCCAGGGTGGGGACACCTGCAGTTTCAATTGCCCAGGTGAGAAATGAGTTTTGCATGACTTCCTCTTCATGAGCCCCTGCTGGGCTTTTTTTTTTATTTTTGTATCCACTCAAAAACATATACTAGAACCGTCCTGGGGATACAGAGGTGAAATGTTCCAACCTGCCCTAGCTTCCAAGGTCTGCTTTTTCCCTTTTCAGAAAACCAGCCTCCCAGGTCCCCTCCAAGGACCTTCCACCCATGATCTCCTAGGGCTTCTTCCAGCACAGAGAATAAAATGGCCGAAGGAAAAGTGGACACATCAGGCAAAGAATGTCTTATGAGCTGAGATGGACTGTGGCCACCTCCACAATCCCCCATTACCAGGGAAGACATATGGGGCTCATAGAGAGATGAATTGAGAATGGTGCCAAATGTACAAACGACTTGGGGCGGGAGGGGGGGTATTTTCTGTGAATGAAGGGTTCTGTGAAAGCAGAGGCAGAAATGAGTCAAACACGTCCCTAGCATAGTAATTCTGGGTCATAATTATTGGAGAGAAATTAAAATCAGGGTACTGGGAGGCATATGTATTCCTCTGGTGAGAATCAGCTTGTTGCAGTGGTGAATTTCTTAGCTCTCTCCAGGAGGAAGCAATGCATGTCTGGTTGAGAGATTGAACTAGATAGAGTCAAAGCATGAACATCTTTGTTCAAAGGAACATCTCCCCAAGACACCCTCTGTGGTGGGCATTTGGTTAAGTCCCAACCTCTGTTCTGCAGATGATCAGTCTAAATGGAAAAGGTGTATATACTCTGCACCATTATTGGTCCAGGGTGAGTAGGTATCCGAGGTGTCCTGATCAGACTAAGGGACTTCTATTTATGATTGGAGGAGAGGTTTTCTGTCTTTCTTTTCATATGTGAATGAGGAAAACAGATAGCCCTGTTTGCCACCAGAAGCATCTTATGGCCACAAATGAAACCAGGAAGGCAGAATGACCCCAAAGAGACAGAATGGAGGAATGGAAAACTCCTACATCCTTGACAGCTTCACTATGCCGCTGGTAGTTCATATTCGGGGCCCCACCATAATTCCAATGTCCCTATTCTTCAAGCCCCTTTGAGTCGGGACTTGCACTAACTTCCTGTTACTTGCAGCTCCAAGCATCTTTACTATACCCTCTCCAAAGGACTCCAAAGGTGAAGCCTTGTACTCCCTGAGCCCCGTTGGTGTGGTACAAGGAACTTTTCGGTCACATAAAATCTCATGCCACTGTCTTCCAGCTTTCCATACTAATTTCCGGTGCTTAGTTGAACCCCTCCATAGAAGAACTGCTTACACCCCCATCCTCTGAGTTAGACCTGGAGAAGACACTCAGAAAAGAGGCAGGACCTTTTCCTTTGTCCTCAGATGGGGCGCTGGCCCTGCCTTTGGGTATCACTGCACAGAAAAGCTTTCAGGACACGGACAGCTCCCCAGGCCCGAGGGTCCAAGGGCCAATTTCCTGATTTTCCTCTCAAGAGACTATCATCAGACCCATGCACTCACCTCACCTAAGGGCCAGAAAGGAGGGCCTTGAACTGCAGCTGAGGGGTGGCTGTTCTCTCCATATGCAGCAGTATATTCAATCCCATCGAGCCCCGCACTTCACCCCCTCCCCGACCCTGTTGCTCAGGGGGAGGAGCCATGCACGGGCAGGTAGCAACTGGGAATCCACTGTGCACGGGCCAGAGCCCAGCAGAAGCCCAAGGGCAGACTCCCAAGGGGTCAACTGGCAGGCAGGCAAAAACACCAACTGAAGTTGCTGTTCTTGTTCCCTCAGGCTGAGGTATCAGCTAGATGGGCTCTCGAAAACTCTTGAAGGTAGTGTCTGCCCTAGCTCCAAGGCATGGCCTGGCTGGGACTGCTGGGGGAGCCTTCAAAGCTGTTCTCCCTCCTTTCCCTGGCCTTGGAAACATGAAAGGGATTCTGATGCCTCATGCTGGTTGCTTTGATATCCAGCCTTACCCACTGAAAAGACCTTTCCCTGTCAGCGCTGTCTGTGTCTCCCCTGTGACTCTTGCCCTGTCTCCTCTTCGTCTCTTCCTCTCTCTTTTCCTACATTTCGGTCTCTGTCTCCTTTTGACTCTCTCCCTCTCTCTCTCTCACCCTCCCTCCCAGGCTCTGTGTAGCTAAGATACTTTTTCTCAAGTAAAATCTAAGTCACCCTGTGCAAGATGGTTGGGCTCAGGGGAGAGGTTGCCACAGGGCCTTTGCTGGCCCCAGCCTGAGGCTGCCCATCCCCCACTCTCCATTCTTAGAAAGGACATGAGTCTTTTGAAACTCAGATGCTCACAGGTGGTCCTGCCTACAGGAGAAATGAAAGCCTATCTGTGTCAACTGGGAGGCTCCCCCAGGCCCCAGAATAACCCCCAGCCTTGGAGCCTAAAACCATCATTATTAGTCAAGCCGTTGGGAGCCCCTGTCCATGCACCAAGTGACACCATGTATGAGCCACACACTTTCTCTCTGAAGGGCCCTGGTTAGCAGAGGGAAGGAGCTTTGGAGGGGTGTGGTCTGCTGCTTGCACAAAATGTGTCTAACTCTCATGTTTGGTTACACACAAAAGTTCACACACATCTTCATAATTCGAGTTCATGATATGGCCTTTTTAAAGTAAGCTTTTTATTGAAATGTAAACAAAAGTGCTCAAATCATAAATGCTTAGCCCCACGGTTTTTCAAAGGAAGCACACCTAGGTCATCAGCACCCTAAGAACCCCCAGTACCCTTTCCAGTCACTACCCCTGAAATGTAACCTCTCTTCCGCCAGTCCATAATATATGCTTTACAAAATATTTTTTAAATTCCTTTCTACGTAGTGACACTGTTGTTTGCAGGAGCCCACACTTGTCCTGCGGCATTCACAAGCCCTAGCATCGGGCTGGGCACTCCAGAGGGAGAAGCACAGAGCCTCTTCTTGCCCCGCTTCCCAGCAACTTCGGGAAATGAGGACTAGCCTTACTATTTCTGCCACTTGACAGCTAAGAAACTGATATTCAGAGAGATGTGATTTGCCCAAGGCCACTGAGCCTGAGCATGGGTCAGGAATGTGAGACCCCTGCCAGCACCCTGCAGCTCCAGCAGGAAAGAGATTTGCTCCCTGGAGCCTGAGTTGTCCCATCTGATGAAAGGATTCCTGTTGAGAGCTTGATAACATCATGTTAAAGACAGACAGGGGGCAGGAGGCTGGGGTTTAAGCAAGACTGACTCCTAGAACGTGGACATGGGAATGAGAAGAGGGCCCCAGGCAACCTGACCGAGGTGACCAGTGGGCCAGTGGGCACTGCCTTCAGAATCAAGCTCCTGACAGGAGGTGACCTTAGACCTCTGAGCCAAGTGTGACCTTCGACTCCCAGATCCATTACCAGATACTCAATGGCCCTTCCCTAGGGGCAGAGGAGAACAGGACTTGGTCCTGCCCCCATCATGTGGCTGGGTGACCTTGGGCAGGTCTCCTCCCTACTCCTCTTTACAAAATTAGAAACTGGAAGAAATTTCCCAAAAGGGCCCCGTGTGGCTCACAGTCCCCAGGACACCCAGCAGGGGACGCTGCCAGGGCTGAGGGTCCTGCCAAGGTCACATTAACAGGGTTCAAATGGCCTAGAAGGGTAGAGCCAGGGCTATGCAGCCCCACTGACCTCCAGGCTGGAGGCCTCCAACTCGCATACCCCTAACTCCCTGAGGAAGGCTGCAGCCCAGCGAAGGGGTCCCCTAAGCAGATTCCGGGGCTGTAGGAAACCGGCTTGGGGAAGATCACACCAAATTCTTCTAAAATTCAGATAATTGGAGAAGGTGATCTTTTTAGCTCCTTTTCAAAACAGGGAGTCTGAACCTTGGTGGACAGGAGGTGTTGGGGAGAGGGCGGTGACCCCCTGCGGAGGACCTGACGGACGGCCAGGCTGGAAGCACAGAGGATAGTGTCTCACATGTGCAACGGGACTGACTCACTCCTCTCTCTCCTGGCCAGACCACCTCTGGGCTTTGGACTTCAGGAAGAGGGTTCAGGACGGGAGAGAGGAGAGAGAGACCTTGGGGCACAAGGAGCAGCTGCCGCCACTGAGCTGGTTTACCCTGCGGGAGAGCAGCCGCGGGGCCAAGGCTTCCCGACTGTGGAGCGGAGAGGTCAGAAGCGAGGGCTCAGGTCTGGCAAAGCGGGGTGTCGTGTCTTGTGCTACTGCTCTCACCAGCGACCTTGCTTCAGTTCCATCGGGCGGGAACACTAAATGAGGTGAAGCGTGACAGGGTTCTGGTGTCTGTGCGGCACACAGCAGTTCAGCTACTATTAGATACCATTATGGTTATTGCTGTTATTGGCCGAGTGGCTCTTATGGGGCGAGGGAGACTCAGGGTGGGGGTCGGATGACCCTTCTCGTTATGAAAGCTGCCACAGTGCTGTGAGCTTCCTGCCCCTTGGGGTGTTCAGAGGCTGACTGACCCCCCCCACCACCACCGTTGCCCCAACTCTAAGGGCCACCTCCAGCTCTTAGCCAGACTTTTGGGGTCCCTTCCACTTTTGTACCTGGCGGGGATGCCCAGGCCCGTCTGTCAGTCTGTCCACTGGGCTTTTATTCCAGTCCAGAGCGAAGGACTCGGGCAGATGTGTGGTCCCGGCCAGTGTCTGCTGAGAAGGATGCAAGAACTGCTTCCCGATTCATCTCTGGGCTCAGAAAAGCCCTCAGAATTCCTCTTTCTGAGCACAAGCAGCAGGATAGGGACAGGGATGAGGGCAGGAAGAGGTGGCTTAATAAAAAATCCCAATAAAGCTCTGCAGCCCCTGGTGGCCAGGGGCAGGTCCTGGGCACAAGCCTTCCTTAGACCCGCCCACCCGGGGGCCCCGACTAATATTCCTGGAGCCTCTGCCTACCCCTGGCTTCATTAACGATGCTGAAGGGGCCGACAGGTCCAAGGGGGCTCCCAAACGCTGCCTGACAATATTGCTGAGCCACCTACGCCAGCCCCACCCCAGCGCACGTACCACTTCCCCCCACTCCGGACCCTCTGCTGAGGAATGGGTTTGATTCAATCAGCTGTTTGCCTGTGGGACCGTCCAGGTCAACTTATTACGGGCAGACGCCAGCTCCAGGGAGTCAGGCAGCCCCGGCGTGGAATTCGGAGCGAGGACTCATTAAAGAGCAGCTGACATGTGCAAGGCTGGGGTTCTGTCCCCCCTCAGAGCACACCCAACCCAAGGTACTCTAGCTCGGGAAAGCCGGGCTGGGGGAGGTCAGGGCAGAAACGGAGGCACTGCCCTCCTGCTCAGAGCTGGCCTCCCTCCACTGGGAGCTCTGGGTGTGACAAGCTCAGGCCCGGCTGCCTCTACCTACCCCCTTACGATAAGGCTTTAAGGAGCTGGGGCTGAGAAGAGCTAAGTCTGGCCAGTTTGAAGACAGCCAGACAAAGGGCTGGCTCGGGACCGCCCGGAGTGCGAGGCGCCCGGCCGCCTGCGAAAGCAAGGGAATAGGAGTGCGGACTTTGCATTTCGGCTTAAAAAGCAAACCTGTGAAACAGAGCCAGGCGCCCTCCCTCCCCCTCGCTCCAGCATGAGCAGGAGGGGCTGAAAACATTTGTTCCGAGCGGGGGGGAGGGGGGGTGAAAAGCCCTAAGTGCTTCTGCTTCCTTTTTTTTGCCAAATCATGCAGAAGATTCTGGCAGCTGCAAAGATTCAATTATGCACAATGCGAAAAATCATTTACAAAAATAATGGCACTCGAAAAAAATGGCCTCTCCAGAAACGGCGTGGAACAATAAATCCGTTAATTAGCTAATTAATATTCAATTGGGGTCAGTGGGCTTAATAGAACCCTTCTTGGAGACCCAAGAAATTCTAAACTGCCGCGAGGCGCCCGCCCACTGCCATTATCTCGGGCAAGCAGGCCCTTATCGGGCCACCAGCTGTGCCCGAACAATGCAGGCCCTTATCAGCTGGGGCCGCAGCCCTGGCCGCTAGCTCCGGCTCCCTCCACCCAGAGGAGCACGCAGCCTCTTGGTAATTGATATATGGCGCAGCTTTGTCTGACGCTGTTGGCTCTGCCGGTATTTAAGGCAGCGCGGGCCTCCTGATTGATTGCCACTGGCCAAGTTTGTCTGCCCTCAATGACAACCTGTCAATGAGAGACCAGCCAATGACGGTGGCTAACCCTTCCGATGCCCTGGCCATCTGGGCCAGGCGGGAGGCCCGACACGTGGCAACATGACCCGCTTGGGTTTGGCTTGAGTTGGGTTGCCTTCTTCAAGTGGGAACCCAAGCCCTCATAGATTTGGGTGTTTGTGTGGGTGACCAGCATCCCCTGCCCTGCTTTTCGGAGAGGTTGGACTGGACCCTTGCTACTCTAAATGTAGTCCATGGTCTTGAAGCATCCATCGCCTGGGAGATTATTAGAAACACAAATTCTTGCCGACCCCCCTCCCCCTGCTCAGATCTCCTGAATCTGACTTTCTGGTGATGGGGCCCAGGAATCTACGTTTTATCAAGCTCTTTAGATGGTCCTGATGCATGAAGTTCAAGAAACATTTGACAAGAGCAGTGTTCCCACGCTGGCTGTGTGTTAAGAGTCACCCGGGGTGGGGAAGAATTAAATATGCACATCGCGGGGTTCTGCCGTAGAGAGTCATGTTTCCCTCACCCACAAAAAGCAGTGGGAGGGGGCACAAGACACTCTGGGAGCCTAGGACTGGCCCCCCAAGAGGCAGCGAAACAGGCTGCAGGGGCGTGGCCTGTTGGGGGTCCTGTCCAGAACAAGCTCGGGCTCTTCAGGCCTTAAACCCCAGAAAACCCCTTGGGGAGCCATTGTGTATTCAAAATGCATTTTCTACAGAGAATGATGTTCCCTGTGGGAGGATGGGCCCCCAGGCTAGCCCCCGGATACTGTGAGACCCATAGCAAAGCTGAAACTCAGCCCATGTCCTTAGCAGGAGGTGCCACGGCCCAAGGAAGGGAAGAGAAGGAAGTGGAGAAAGGGAGGGAGGTCACGGAGAGGGGGTTTATCTGTTCTCTTCCCAGGGCCCACACCCCGGATTTGGGCCATGCGTACTTCTGAGTGGGCACAGCTCCCTCGGTGTCCAGCACCGCCATCCTGCTCTTCCTTTCTCTCGTCACCCCACCGGCCCACCCTCTGTGACTGCAGCCGCCCAGGTCGGCCCTGGCAGGGAGGGCTCAGTGTTCCATAGCTTGCCCCTCCCGCCCTCCCCCCAGACTCAGACCCACATGTCCAGAGTCACAAGCACTCAGGGAGCAGCTGTGGGTGTCTCCACATGTGAAAGGGCAAGCCTGGGTCACTGAGGTAGAGGGCTTTAGTCGGATGTGGCCTTGGAGGCAGCCTAGGATGAGGAAGTGGGGAGAATCCTCCCCCTGATTATACCCCACCTTCTCTCAGGAGCTACATGGGAGTTAGTCAAGCAATAGGACCCGGGAGGCCATAGGGAGGGGCAAACACCAGGCATAATGCCCCTGATCCCACGAAGTCGGGTTGGAATCTATAGATCACAGAGCTTGATGATAGGAGTTCAGGGCTGTGCTCCCCAGAGAGCTGAGGCCAGGTGCAAGGAGGGATGAGCATCAGCAGGCGACAGGGCCCCAGCCACAGTGGGGCAAAGCTGGTCTGGGCAGAGCGCAGCGCTAAGCTTAGGAAGATGGCATCCCTGAGCAGGTGACCCAGTGGGGCCTTGGACCAGTTAGGATGAAGTGATAAGCCCTGGGGCATGAGGCAGGGACCAGATGTGATACTGAGTGAGCCAGAGTGACATCTGCTGGGCCACCCTGAGGCCACAGGTGGCTTGACAGAGGAAGGAAGGAAACCAAAGAGGCAGCAATTCATTCCTCTAAGCAGTTCCTTTGTTTTTCATGTGAGTCCACACACAGCAAGGGCTCAAGGTGCTGCTCCTCCAGGGTCATTCCTGTCCTGAGGGCCTCGACCTCTATGTGGGAGGATTAACAGCTGCCCCAGGCCTCTGGGGAGGCTCAGCCACCGGCTCTGTCTGAGTCACCAGCACTCAGCACGGGAAGGAGTTTAGCTCCTGCTCAATGATCTTTTCATTGGTGCCCTCCCTGGGGCAAAGGCAGTTGAATAACATCAAAAGCAGTTATCCATCATCCAACCTGCTAGGTAAAATGACTGCCATTCTATGTTAACAGACCCTAATGAGAAAAATAACCTTCCATTAAGTAAGCAAAACATTGACTTGAGAACCCATGGATTAGCTCAAACCCTAATCTACCAAGTTAGCAAGTACCTTCTAAAGCTTTCCAGAATGTCAGAAACAGTCCCTTCCTTCTCGCACAAATGTGCACACACATGACTTTTGCCCTCATAGGGCTACTTGGTCCCTCACTGAGCAAGTCTGTTCCTTTGGACACCTTGGGTTTGCTCATCTTGTCAGATCTTGGGATTGGGGCTAGAAAAGTGGGCTAGAGTCTTGGCCCCATCCCCTTTGGGGAGTGAGCAGGTGATCCCAGGTTGGGGGTTTTGCCTGCACAAGATGGTACAAGAATAAGATACCCCCATCCACCTCTGCCAGATCGAATCTGCTTTGGTTATGTTTCAGGAGGCTACTGGACACCGGTCCCCCTTGGAGAGGCTCCCATAGCCAGCTGGTGGTGGGAGACAGAGAGACGGTGAGAGGTGACAATGGAACAGAGACATGGAGAGAGACACTGAGAGACTCAGAGACAGACTTGGGAGAAGCAGAGAGAGACATCAAGAGTGCTGGCTGGTTTATGTAAGAGTGAAGGGGAGCTCTAGTCATTGGTTAAATTATTTGGGACTCTTCCTTTGGCTGCCACAGAGACTTCTGTGTCTATGATGACAGATGCCAGGATGGGAGTGGTGGGGTGGGCTGGGACCCTGGAGGTTTTCCTGACTCCAAGTCCCTATCGTGATCTTGAGTCTCTGGTTTCCTGCGAGTCCACCAGTGGGCTCATTCTTGAGCACAGGAAAAGCTGAGCTTGTTTCCAATCCCCTCTGCCCCTTCTCCTTGAAACACCAGACTATTGGAGCCTCAGACCAGTGTCCACCTGACTTTATAGGTGAGGGAACTGGGTTTCAGGGTGCTTTCATGTACACACTATACCCATCGAGTCAGGTGCTGGGTTGGGACTTCAGAAACAGCCCTCTGTCCCTCTTCAGTTCTCTACCTCCTGCCCACCCCCTCACTCCCTCACTGGTCTCCATTGCGGGGGAGTTCAGGCCCCACCACCATAGGAAAGAAAGTTTCTGCTCACCTGAAAACCAGCCACAGCAGCAGGGGGCCCCCGAGTGCGCCTGCAGAGTTTGGAGCTCCTTCAACTTCACGACTAATTGCGGAGAGGCAGTGGGCGGGCTCTTGGCAAGCGATTAGCTGTCCCACTGCATGAATAATTTGCATAGAAAATGCTTTATTTTGGCAATCTATTAAAGGGCCCACAGTGCTGTGGCTTATCTCAGTCTCACAGCAAGGAGAAGGCTTGGCTATCTCGTTAAGTTCTGTTGATGCATAACAATTTGAAATGGGCACAAGCTAGTATGACATTTAAAGATGCCTTCACTTAATTATATTACACAAACATGAGGTTGTTTATCCTTGGAAATAAAGTCTTTTTGAAGTCAAAGTTGGCATGTGCATAAAGGAGGGCATTTTAACTGATTTTTCAAGAGGGGGGCCTCCTCACTTCAAACTTGGGGGGTGCATTTCCCTAGGGCCTCGTAACACAGAGGGTTCTATGGCTGAGATGCAGACTTTGAGATTGGTTCTCTTGTTCTTCTTCTCTGGGGGTGGCCTACAGTTTTGGCACTTAATACAAAATCGTGGAAAGAAAAGCTTATTAGAGCAAGGAAGAGACTCACTGTGTGACCTTGGGTGAGCCCTTCCCCATCTCTGAGGCTCTGCCGCCTCACGTGCAACATGTGGGGTGGGACTTTCCTGCTCTAAGTAAGGCAATGACTGGCGAGCCACAGTGTATTTTTGCTTTCTCTTTGCCTCTTATCTGGTTGACTCTGTAAATAAAAATACAGCCTCTTTGTGAAGAGCCAAAGGGAACTCAGGGTTGCCCTCATGCCCTTTCTAAGGACTGGAAACATGCTAGGAAAGAGAGATTGGGGGAAACTCGGAAGGGGCTTTTGCAGCTGCCGAGGTATGGGTATGTTTTTTGCTCTCCCAAGCCAGAAGGCCCCAGGAGACTACAGAGCTGGCAGCCTTGCTTCACTTCATTGAAAACCAGGAACTGGGCCCTGGCTGGAGGGCGTGCAAGGAGAAGCGCTAGGAGCATTGAGAAAATCCGCAAAGCCCTGAGAAGCCTGCTTTGCTCACAAGGTGCTCAGGGAAAAGCTTACAGATACCAGCTATCTCTTCACCTCTGAGCATTAGAGCAGAGACCAGTGCTGCCACGGGAGGAGCTCTGGACAAGAGGTTAGGTGGGATGGTTTCTGGCAGGGCAGAGCCTTTGATGTTTCCAGTGATAGTGCTGCCTAAGTAGGTCTTTCAAGAGAAAAAGGTGCAGAGAAAGGAGGGCTTGTCCAGGGCCCTGTCTTCCAGGGTCTGTGTTCCTCCTGAAGTGAAGCTTTCTGGAAAACAGACTCTCATCCCACCTTCCAGTCCCCTCTTTGCCCCCTAGGACTGAAGACTGAATTCTCCGAAGCTTATAGACAACACACTCCTACTCTGCCTCTTCCAGGCACTTAAAAAAATAGATTTGTGATTAATGGACACATTATCTGTGATTAAGTATAGAGACAATTCCCATTCCATTATGACTTCCTAGAAACAAAACTCTGTTAAAATAATTGAGAGAGTATTAATTAGCATTAATAGTTAGTTAACCTTGTATTTAACTGATGGGTACCACTTTGAATAAAACCTAAGCAAATGCTAACTCCCAGACACAATTAGGTAACTCCTTGGCTAGTCACTAACTGTTGGTCACTGCCTGCTCTAACATGATTGTCCCCAGTCTTGAGTAAAACTAATTCATTGAGTGTGCCAATCTTGAGTCAAAACGGTGGTTGCTAGAAAAAGCATCACCTCCAGATGTTGGCACTAGACAGTCAAGGTGGGGGAACTCACTCACTGTTAGGCTTGTACCATCTTGGATAATAAGAAGCAAGGTTGCCACTCACTGAGCACTTGTTCTGAACCAGGCCCCATGCTAAGCTCTTTGTTAGGCTAAACTATATGAAATTAGTGTTTTTGTAGTTCAAAAATAGCCAACTGGTGGCCACTTCAAATGACTCAACCTAGTATCTCATTTAATCCTTACCATCCTCTTACCATTGTTATTACTCTTTCTATAGCTCATATGAGGAAAATGAGGCACAAAGAAATTAAATAATGTACCCAAATTACAGAGCAAGTAAGTGGGGCCAGGTGCCATGAGCATTGACTCCATATGCGTTTAGCCCTGACACTTTACCTCTTACCAACATGTTCCCATAAGTATTTCACATGTTTCAATCAATTGAATTGACGTGCTTAAACTGAACCTGATACATATTGTGTGCTTGATTAATGTTTATTAAATGGACAGATGAATGAAGGATGGATTACAGGATGCCTGAGGCCCTGGTAACAGAATGGCACACAGGAATGGGCTGGCTGGATACTACTGAGCCATCGGGCACTTGGCCAACAACCCCACCCACCTACCCCCCCCACACCAGGTTCTTTTCCAGAGTGAAGTATGGGGCCAGGCATGGCTTTAAATGTGGGGTGGGGTGGGGAGATTGACCCAGGAACTACATGGCTGTCAAGGCAGAGCCCTAGGATAGGGGTTCATTTGGAGAAGTGGAGGAAAGAGGGTAAGCAGAACCATCATGCCATGAGCCACTGTGATTAGGCTAAGAAGCAGAGCTTCCCCAAATCTGGAATCCCCCTCCAGATGTAAAATGTCCACTAACATCAGAAAGTCCTTGTGCCTCATCCATCTAAGTACTTCCTGAGTACTTAGAGTCCTTTCTTCCTGAGCCCCAGGTTTTGTCTCTGGGCTTGAGTCAAATCTTCCCTCTCACAGCCACCTAAACCTCAGCTTCTCCTAACATTGCCCTGTGACCATGTCCAGGAGACTGAGGTTGGGCATATGTAGTGGCCAGCCATGGGGGAAAGGAAAGGCAGGTGAGCACCCATACAGCAGATCCACAGGGCACCCTGTGGTCCCATGCACGGTATGAATTAATGAGTTGTACTGTAATTTATGTATTTATCAATCTTTGGCCAAACATAACTAAGAAATTGAAAACTGTAAAATGACACATAGATCCCACAATAATTATAGCTCCCATACTGAATAGCTTCCAATAACAAGAAATGGATGTAGTTAGCATAATTGTTGCTTTCGGTTTTGTATTGAGTCGTATTTCTGAAAGTGATGGATTAATAGATCCTGATGCCGCATATTGCCCTCCCTTCGGGCAGAAGCCACACTGCACACTGTGATGGTTATAGAAGTCCATGGTGACAGGAGGCACTTGGTGAAGTTGGAGATTCAGATTCCAGGCTATTTCCTCAAGGCCCAGAGGGATGGGTGGATGGGTGCAAAAGGAGGAACAGCTAATCTCTGGGGAAGGGCAGATGCTGGAAAGTCTCACCTTCCTTGGGCCTAAAACCTCCAGATCTGGATCACTACTAAGGGTCTTCTGAAGAAAGAAATTCAGTTTCATTCAATGACTTACTTGGCATTTCCATACTGCCCTTATTGAGCCCTGGGGGACTACACAGAAGAACCACTCGCATGTTTTGCTCTCAAGGAGCTTGCAGATTTTGCCTGGCTAAGACCTTATCTTGGATGCCATGCTCAATATCATTACCATCGCAGTCCTAACCCCATGCACTATGTTTTATGATCCGTAAAGCTCTTTCAATTCATTAGCTCATTTAATTTTGCAGTGACCCTATAAGGGCAGAGATAATCATTCTCAGGGGAAACTGAGGCCCCAAGAGTAAGTGACCTTTTCAAGCTCACTCAACAAGTCAGTGATGATGAAGGGACCACAACATCAATGTATAATTTTGAGCCTGGAACTCATCCCACGAAAGCACACTACCTCCTGGGATGAGGTGGGGGCAGGAGGAGAACCCTGCTCTGCCAGGATTGATCTGGTGTGGAACAAACAGGGTCGAATTCATCTGGCCTTTGGGACTCCCACAGAGAACATGAGTCTTCATGAAGACAGCATGCAAACAGGATGGAAGAAAGCAACAAACGGACAATCCTCTTCCAGACAAGCCTCCACCTGTATGAGTGGTCCTGAGTCATTTATCACTCATTTAACAAATATTAGCTGAGATCCTACTGTGTGTAAGATACTGTCCTGAGAATATCCTGGATGACATCCTATTACAATCCCCCAACTCTGTCCTCTCCCTTCTCCCACCCTCAGTCTGGCTGTCCCAACCCAGAACAGGAAGGCAGAGCCTGGGTACCATGGACAGCTCAGTGCATGGAACAGTGAGAGCAATAGGCCAGGAAGGCACACACACCTCCTTTCTCGGGAACAGGCTCATTTCCTGGTCTCACCCTACACCTCCCTTACATTTAAGACAATCTATACCCCACCCCTTTGGTGTGTGGCATCCAAAGGCCACAAAAGATGATCTGGATGTTCCAAGGCTGCTCAGAGAAACCACCCAGACACACTCTTCCTTGCTCTGTCCTCTGCTTTTCCTTGTGACACCATCTCATATGACTCTGTGCTCTTGCTTTACAACCCAAACTCTGATCCTGCTACTATCCTTTTAGGCTTCCAGTTTGTTCTTGGTGTTTCTAGTATATCAACTTTGATTTTTCCTAAAATAGGGCCTGATTTAGCTTGACCCTGTCCTGCCTTGGATAGGCACTCCCACATGGTACCCAGACCCGCATGTCAGCCATGTGGTTGTGTTGCCTCCAGGCTAAACCTGAACAGACAATCGGGGTGGACATGTCTTCAAAGTGGCTCCCTAGGAGTGGAAAGGAAGGCTGACTTTTGAGAACGAGCTAGAGCCAATTGACAGAGGTTGCAATTTGTAATTGATAGAAAAGGGTATCAAAGGAGTTTCCCTATGAAGTTTCTTATTCCTTAGGGTTTTCTGATACGAGTGAAGTGAAGGAAGGTTTGAGGACAGGGAATCAATTCTGAAATAGTTTCCCTGGAAAGCAGGAGACAGAGATACTGGGGACCGACAGAGGGAGGGATGGACAGTGCTGAGGGCTTGGCAGAAAGGAACCCATAGTTCCTAGGGTTCTGGTCCTTGCGTTCTGGTAACTGTCTCCAGTAGCACTCACTCCCTGCATGCAGAGATTAGGATAAGGAGTTTACTAACAAGGGCAGTGGGAAAACAGAGGTCAATGGAGCTGAGTGTGTTGACAAGACCTTGCTCTCTAGCCCTGTGAAGTCCTCCGTTGGGGATTCCAGAAGCTGTCGCTTTCGTTCCCATACGCACACTGCCATCTGCTGGGAGGACGGAGGAGCAATCCAGAGGCTGCCTGGCACTTGAGCCCAAGCGAGACCCCATCCTAGGAGAAAGCCCCTCTCTCCTGCTAGTCCCAGCCAGTCCGTCTTCAGCTTTCCTCCCTCCCTCCCCGCCTGCTTCCTCTGGCCTCCCAAGCCCTCTCTCACACCCCATCAGGGTACTGATCCCTCTCTGGCTTGGGATCCTCTCCCCCAACTCCCCTTCCATCCCAAGCACAGAGGCGGAGGCACAGAGCACGGACCTTGGGGCATACAGCCTCTCAGGCAGGACATGTTGCCTGTCCCCTCCATCATTCTGGACCAGGCCAGGCAGGAAAGAGGCAGCCATGGGGCCTGACTTGTCACAGGTCTGGAGGGGAGGTTACATGGATGTGCTGTTTCCAGTTTGCCTGAGGGTTGTCAGCCCAGAGAACCAGGGCTCTTCCAGATCTAGCTGCACTGAAGCTGCACTGGGAACAGAGCACGGCCCTCTTGTGATCCCTGGGCGGAAGGCAGGGGAGTCAGCCACCTAGCGAGGAAAGGAGAGGTAAGATGCTCTGAGTCCTCCCATCAGAATCCCCATTTCATGGGTGAGAAAACAGGGGCCCAGAAATAGTTTATCACACTGCGCCTCCTGATGAGAGGGACTATTAAAGCATATTCCTAAAGGACACAGAGGACATCTAGTCTAATCCTCTCTCTTAGAGATGGGGACACCAAGGCCTGGAGGGTAGCAGGAGGGAGGGATGCTGACCTGGCCCAGGTTGTGATGCTAGTTAGTCTCTGTCCTATGCTCTCTCTGTGCACCAGACTGCCCCAGTTTGAAGAGGTCAGCTCCTGATGGAGGACCTCTGCCTGAGGAGGGCTCTGGGGAGGGGATGGGCAGGGAGGCCACCCAGCCTTCTGGAAGAATGCTGAGACAGCTCCCACCAGCTGCCCTGTCCTGCTGCAGTGTTCCCACCCTTTCCTTTGCTGCTCAGAGCAAGGCCAAGGTAGGAGGCTTATTTATTCCTGTGCTTTTATTTATTCATCTTTTATTCATTCACATCCTGTCAGTGTATATTGTTTACATTATAAATCATATGTATTCCCATATTCCTCCTTAAGGAAAAGGCCCAAGAATACAGATTGTAGCAAAGCTGTGAAAACGGTGGTGGTGGTGGTGGGCCCGTGCCTCCATCCCCCTCAGGCCTCCTGGGGGGTGCTGCAGAAAGCCCTCCTTATGTCAGGCTGAGGGCTGAGACCACCTGGACCTCCCCAGGCACCCACTCCGTGCAACATGCACATCCCACCCTCAAAAGATGGAGCAGGAGAAGGAAGAGGGTTGAGAGAAGGTGAGGGTCTACAGGGAAACCTAAGGATGGCATTTTCCCCACACCCTTTCCTGAGCTGGCCAAGCAGGGCTGAGCAGGGGTACCAGCTGCCTGAAGCCATCTGAAGGGAGAGAGCCAAATCCGAGCTCATCTGTAGGGAAAGCCTTAAGCCACCAGAGAGATGCTTGTAAATGCCAAGACCGAAAGAAGAGAAGCAGATTTGTGAAGGAGAGATGGAGCCAAGAACTGGTAATCCGGCGAGTCATGGCACTGGAGCAAAAGCGGGTCAGGAGCAAATGCAGTAGGCTCTGGAAGGGCCTGGCGGGCAGTCATGGTTTGCATTTACAGACCGCCATAAGTGAATGGGAGGGCCTGGAGTTCTGGCCAGACTGGAGTTGGAAGAACTGGACTGAGCAGATGTATCCTGCAGCTGCCAGACTGAACTAATGAGAACGGTACATAGATCTCTGTGCGGGGCGGGGGGGGGGGGGGTGTCATTATTTTAATTGTGTATCAAAACCTTTGGAGATGTCTAAAGCTATACTCAGAGGAGGAGTCATAGACTCAGATGCATTATTAGACAAGCTAAGTAACGAACAGCTAGCACAACAGGCAAACCCCAAAATTGCAGTGACTTAACACAGTAAATAAAGGTTATTTCTTGTTCATGCTACATGCCTGTTCCAGTTACTTAAGGGTGCAGGCTGATAGAGAATCCTCTGTCTTGTAGCTGGATCATCTGGAACACATAGCCTACAAGATTGTGGTAAAGTAGAAGGAGGAGGAGGGAGAAAACATACTGGCTCATAACTATTTCAACCCAGACAAAATATACACCACTTCTGTTCACAATGCATTGGCTAGAACTAGTCACATAGCTGATCCCAAATTTCAAGAGACGCTATGATATGTAGGGGAGTAGCACATATATATCCAGTGAGCACTGTCTCAGCCACACGACAAGCATTAAACAAGAAACAAAATAAATGACTTAAGCGTCCAACTAAAGAAACTAGAAAAAATAACAAAATCATCCTAAGAACAGTAGTAAGAAGAAATTAGTAATAAAATAGAAAATCATCCATTAGGAACAACTTATTAATTAACTGCCCAACTGATGAAAAGACTAAAAGAGATGAATTACTAGTTAATCAGATCAAAAAAGAAGCGAAGAAGCACAAGTAGACAAAGTAGGGAAATAACCACAAATATGTAGAAAATTAATTATAATTTTGAAATTTCACAATTCTATGTTAATATACTTTAAAAACTGTGTGAAATAGTTTCTAGGAAAATGATATTACCAAAATTGGCTGAAGAGTATCAATAATCATGGACGATATTGAGAAAAAAATATTTTAATGATTTTCTTGTATGTATATATGCACATACACACACACAGTTTCACAAGTGAATTCATTCAAATCTCTGAGGAACAAATCATTCCGGAGTTAAACTGTTCCTGTGCATAAAAAGGAAAGGAAATCTCCAAGTTATTTGTTACAGAGCTAATAAAATATTGATAGCACAACTGGACAAGGTAAAACAACTACTACAGATAAATCTCATTTTGATAACAAAACAAAAATCTTAAATAAAATATAAGCAAATAAAACTTAGCAGTATGTTTTTAGATAATACATAATTACCAAGTCAAATTCAAAGCAGACACAATTATCACTATCTACTACCTAAACTCCTAGCCAGAGGTGACGTGGTATAAAGGCAGAGCTTAAATGGGGGTCATGAGATCATAATAAGGAAAACCTGTGATTGTAGGATCCCGGCTGTGAGCCTTCTGGATCTCTTGAAAGCTGAAAACCAATGGAAAACAGGCACCTAGGGCAGGAGAAATAATGTTGCTGAGAGGCTGTTTGCCACAACTCCCTTGAATTGAAGCTGTTAACTGTCTCGGCTCTCCCCTCTCCCCACACTGTTCTTCAACAACCCACTCAACAGTAAGATAATCTACAACCAGCTGGAAGTCACACAGGACCTTAGCAAAGGGTAGGGGGTGGGGAACATAGAAAAAGAACATAAACAAAAAAGCAGATGAAGGACATACATTTCAAGAGGAATTAAGCAAAGGAAGGATTCAGACAAATAATTTTCTATAGCCTTCATTAAATTATAGATCACATGATCTCTCTAAAGAAAAGTAGAGAGAAGAGACACAAAGGTGTAGAGAAGAGTTTATTGGATAGCAAATAATGAATCATAGGGTGGCAAAGTCAAGAGAATAAATGGAAGCAAAAGAAAATAAGAGAGACAGTGAGGGAATATTATAGAGAGCAACCTCACGTTAGAAGAAACAAATAACAGGGGAAAAAATCAGTGAAAATACAGCCAGAGTCCTTGTGATCAGAATTTAAGAAATCACACAAGATAAAGTGGAACAAAAATAAAAATAAAAGCATGATTATGAAGAGGTTGATAGATAAGGAAGGCTAAAGAAATCCAACATATGTAACTGATGTTTCTTAAGATGAAAATGTCCCCAAAGAAAATTAAAAATACCTACTTACCTATCTTTCACACATTTTTCTTCTCCCCTGCCCCGGTCTATCTGTATATATGCTCAGAGATTTCTGAAATAATGTTCATCAAGAGTTATAGATGGTTCTTTCCAGGTGGTAGAATTTAGGAATTTATATTAACTTTCTTCTTTGCATCCTGTGTTATTTCTTATAGTAAGCATGTGTTAGTTTCATAAAAACAAAATCATTATATTTAAAAAAAGAAATTCAAACATTAAAAACAACCTATGATTTTGAAATGTCAAGAATTAATAGCAACCATATATAAAAATTAACTCAAAATGGATGATAGTCCTAAATGTAGGACTCTCATAGAAGAAAAACATAGGAGAAATTTTTCTTTACCTTGGGTTAGGCAAAGAGTTCCTAGGTATGACACCAAAAGCACAATGCAGAAAAGAAAATATTGATAAATTGGACTTCATCAAAATTGAAACTTGTGCTCTGTAAAAGACACTGTTAAAAGAATGAAAAGATCAGCCACAGGTTGGGAGAAAATATTTGCAAATCATATAGCAGACAAATGACCTGTACTCAGAAAATTTAAAGAACTCTCAAAACTCAACAATAAGGAAGCAACTCAATTGTTTTTTGTTTGTTTGTTTTTTAAAGATTTTATTTATTTATTCATGAGAGACAGAGAGAGAGAGAGAGAGAGAGAGAGAGGCAGAGGGAGAAGCAGGCTCCCAAGGAGCAGGGAGCCTGATGCGGGACTCGATCCCAGGACCCTGGGATCACGACCTGAGCTGAAGGCAGACGCTTAACCATCTGAGCCACCCAGGCGCCCAGCAACTCAATTGTTTAAATGGCAAAGGTTTGAATAGATACTTCACCAAAGAAGGCATATTAATGACAAACAAGCACATGAAAAGATGCTCAACATCACTCGTCATTAGATAAATGTAAATGAAAACCACAATAACATACTAGTATGTACACATCAGATGGCTAAAGTTAAAAAAACAAAAACTGACAATACCAAGTGCTGATGAGGATGGGGAGCAACTGGAACTCTCTTCCACTCCTGGTAGAGATGCGAAATGATACAACTCTCTGAAAAACACAGTGTAGCCTGCTTCTCCCTCTCTCACTCCCCCTGCTTGTGTTCCTTCTCTTACTGTGTCTCTCTCTGTCAAATAAATAAAATCTTAAAAAAAAAAAAGTGAAACATGGGGCACCCGGCTGGCTCAGTCACTGAAGCATGCAACTTTTTTAAAAAATTTTTTATTGTTATGTCAATCACCATACATTACATCATTAGTTTTTGATGTAGTGTTCCATGATTCATTGTTTGTGCATAACACCCGGTGCTCCATGCAGAACGTGCCCTCTTGAATACCCATCATCAGGCTAACCCATCCTCCCACCCCCTTCCCCTCTGAAGCATGCAACTCTTGATCTTGGGGTTGTGCGGTGTAGTTTACTTTAAAAAATATATAAATAAATAAATACAGCATGAAACATATATTTACCTATGTCCTGTGAATCCCATTTTTTTTGTTTTTATCCTAGAGAAATGAAAACCTATGCTCACACAAAAACCTGTGCACAGAAGTTTATAGCAATATTTTGTAATCACCAAAACCTGGAAACAAAATTCAAATGTCCTTCAGTGGGTGAGTAAACTGTGCTATATCCACACAATAGAATACCTCTCAGCAATAAAAGGCAAGGTGTGAGCAATTAATACACACAACATCTTCAGTGAATCTTAAATGCATTTTTCTAAGTGAAAGAACCGAGTCTCAAAAGATTACATACTATATGACTCCATTATTTTGCAAAGGGCAAAAATATAGAAAGAGAAAACAGGTCCATGGTTGCCTGAGATGGATATAGGGAGAGGATCTGAAGACGAAGGTGTAGCCATGGGAATTCTCTGGGATGTTGGAATTGTTCTGTATCCTGTGTGAGGTGGTGGTTAAAAGGATCCGGGTATGTAAAAAACTCATAGGAAAAAAAGTGAATTTTACATTTGTAAATTTAAAAACTTTAAAAAGAATTCCCAGTGAACATTCCACTTTCCATATTCAAAACCTTGATGTGAATGAACAGCTGTATCAACTCAGACAGAGGGGGAGAGAGTGTAGAATTTGCTTGTATGCATGTAACTTATTTCCAGCCAGTTTAGGAGCTTTTTCAAAGCACTTTATCTGTAGAATCTATGCACTGTCATCTTCATTCATCCATTCAAAGAATATTTATTGACACCTACCATGCGCCAGGCACTGGTCTAGGCACTGGGGAAGTGGAAGTAAGCAAAATGGACCAAATTCCCTGCGCTGATGCAGCTTATACTTTAGATGGTCGAGACAGGAGAGAAACCAAAGTAATAAGCTATAGAAGGAGGTAAGTGTTGCTATAAACTCTATGTTTGTGCCCCTCCAAAATTCATATGTTGAAACCTAACCCCAATGTAATGGTATTTGGAGGTAGAGCCTTTGGGTTGTGATGAGCCTCATGAGTGGGATTAGCACCCTTATGAAAGAGACCCCAGAGAGCTCCCTTGCCTCTTCCTCCATGGACACGGGAAAAAGAGGGCTATCCATGAACCAGGAAGCAGGCTCTCACCAGACACCGAATCTGCTGGTATCCTGCTCTCAGAGTACATACAGCCTCCAGAACTATGAGAGATAAAGTTCTGTCACCCCATCTATTGGACTTTGTTACAACAGCCTGAACTGGCTAGGACAAGGGCCGTGGAGGAAAATAAAGTAGGGCAGGTGGATAAAGGAGTGCTCTACCTTACACTGGTTGGCCAGGGAAGGTCTCACTGAGAACGGTGATAGTTGAGCAAAGACTCGAAGGAGGTGAGGGGTTGAGCCATGCAGGTGTCTGGGGCAAGAGCAGTCCAGGCAGAGAGTACAAGTGCAAGGACTCAGGGTGGTGCTGCCCAGGCCTGTGCGAGTGTGAGCAAGGCCAACGTGGCTGCAGCTGGAAGCAAGGATATCGGAGGACCAGAGAAGTGAGGACACTGTATTTACAGGCTCTGGCTACTTTGGGACCCTTACCCATAAAATAGTAGGATCCAATCCTTCTCTCTGCCCCTTTCCCTTCCAGGATCGCTGTCTTCCAGTGCATTTGGGAGAAGCAGCCTTTATCCCAAGTGCATTCTTACCAGACATGCAGCAGCCTGCCTCTCTGCATTCACCTGGCCACCCCGCTCCAGCCCTCCACGCACATTGTTTCTTGTCACCTCCGTTGTTGGAATTAGCATTCTCTGCTGATTCAATCCTGCTCCCTCAGCCCTGGTCTTAGGAGATGAGAATGCCTTGCTCTAAGCAGGGACCAATCCCCTCCCAGGTTCCCTAGCACCAATGGCACAGCACGTGGTGTGTCACAGACTTTTCTAAAGACTTGAGGAAACCAGAAGAGGAATGCAGTGCAGGAGGAAAGCCTGAATATTACCTTCCCGAAACCATAGCCCACCGAGCATCTCTTTCCTGGCTGACTCTCTAGGAGGCCTGCTCCTCCACAAACCATAGGGATTCAAACCCTACTGTCTCTTCCCTAGTCCCTCACTGTCAAATTCCTGTCTCTGAGCGTCTAGAAGAAGTCCCAAATTTTACAACATAACAGCCTCTCTGTGAAGGAACACGTCACTTTAATTTATTCTGAAAAGCCCTTTGTCCTCATTGTCTTTTTTTTAAATTTTTAAATTTTTAAATTTTTTAAATTTTTTTTAAAAGATTTTATTTATTTATTTGAGAGAGAGAGAATGAGAGACAGAGAGCACGAGAGGGAAGAGGGTCAGAGGGAGAAGCAGACTCCCCACCGAGCAGGGAGCCCGATGCAGGACTCGATCCCGGGACTCCAGGACCATGACCTGAGCCGAAGGCAGTCGCTTAACCGACTGAGCCACCCAGGCGCCTTCATTGTCTTTTTTATTTTTTAAAGATTTTATTTATTTATTCATGAGAGACAGAGGGAGAGAGAGAGAGGGAGAGAGAGAGAGAGAGAAGCAGAAGGAGAAGCAGGCTCCCAAGGAGCAGGGAGCCCGATGCGGGACTCGATCCCAGGACCCTGGGATCATGACCTGAGCCGAAGGCAGACGCTTAACCATCTGAGCCACCCAGGCGCCCTGTCCTCATTGTCTTAACGCCAGCTCTGTCCAGATGACCCTCTGGGCTTTGCCTTGCCGAGCCAGAAGATTCCTAGAAGCAGTTTCCCTGTGCCAAGGTAAGTCTTCCACCATTCCCTAGAATACAGAAACATCTGCCTGGCAACTTTTCTAAAAATGGCAACATTTTACTTCTGTGGTGCTTGATACAATTAAAAAACAATTATGTGAGGGGCGCCTGGGTGGCTCATTCGGTTGGTCGTCTGCCTTTGGCTCAGGTCATGATCCCAGGGTCCTGGGATCAAGCCCCGCATCAGGCTCCTTGCTCAGCGGGGAGCCTGCTTCTCCCTCTCCCTCTCCCCCTGCTTGTGTTCCCTCTCTCGCTGTGTCTCTCTCTGTCAAATAAATAAAATTTTTAAAAAATCTTAAAAAAAACCCCAATTATGTGTTTTAGAAACACAAAGCAGGAACCCTATTAACTGAAATGTTATAATTTCTCTTAAAACCAGAAGGAAGAATGAATTTTTAGGTCGACAATGTCTTGATATATAATAGTAACATATTTGTCTTTATACCAATGTAGTCATGAAATACAATTTTAAATATGTGTTACAGAGGAGGGGACCCATCAGGGCCAAGATAGCAGGAGCTCATGACAGTCCTAAAGTGACCTTGCCGCCTATCAGAGCCTGCCATAACTTCAACCTGACCGGGGCATTCACGCTCAGCAGTTTGTCTATGCCACTCAGACTTGGTAACAAAATTATAGCAAAATGAATGTGACCCTTAAGCAAAATAAAATAATATTTTTTTCAAGTTATGAAAAAAGACAAAAGGGAGGAAATTAGGTAGAATTAAACTGACTTCTTTTGTGACTCTTTTTTTTAAAGATTTTATGTATTTATTTGAGAATAAGGGAGAGAGAGAGAGAGCATGAGTGGGGTAAGTACAGAGGAAGAAGCAGACTCCCCACTGAGCAGGGAGCCCTACTCAGGGCTCCATCCCAGGACCCTGGGATCATGACCTGAACCAAAGGCAGATGCGTAACCAACTGAGCCACCCAGGCGCCCCCTGTGACTCTTTTCTAAGTTCTAGGTCCTTGATCCATATTCCTTTCTGGAAGCAAGTCAGACACTGAATAATAATAATATGCACTTAATAATAACGGTAGTAATGGTGGCAGTTAACATTGAATCTGAAGCAAGCTCTATTCCAAATGCTTTGCATGCAAACTCACTTATTCTTTGAGAAAGTCATGATACTTTTCAGTGGCAAGAAATAGAAATCCAACTCTAGGCAGCTCTTTCTGCCCATGGGTCCTGTCCCCATGCTTTAATAAAACTTCCTTAAAAAAAAAAAAAAAGAAAGAAAGAAATCCAACTCTAGCCAGCAAGCTTAACACATATGTAAAAAATGGGAGAAGTGTATTGACTCCTATGGCTGGGGAGGGTTCAGGGCAACCCACAGAATCAAAGGAGCAGGAAGGAGCAAGGAGAGTCTTGGGGGTGGAGTCTGGATTCAACACCAGGCTTGCTCTCCATCCACCTCATTTCTGCTTCCCTCCCTCATTGTCTGAGAGTTGCTCTAGGGCTGATAGCTCTCCAGCAGGCCTAGCTTGCTCCCCAGGTTAGAGACCAGCCTTATGCAGAGAGATGCAGGACCCCAACTTGTATACAGGAGCTATCTGCAGGTGACCTTGAGGGTGAACCACGGGATCTGAGTGGAGGCCCTGGAACATTCGTTACAACTCCTTACAGCACCATGGCCCCCCAAATGGGGAAGCTGCTTCTCTGCCTTCAGCTCCAGCAAGCCCAGTGAGGGACCCTGATGTAGCAGGCTGAGGTCAAGTTCCCACCGTGGACCAATCACGGGTCCAGGGGAACAGAAGGCTGCTCCCTAGGGAGGGAGACAGAGTCATCTGTCGGAAGAGAAAAGGTTCCACTCGTCCTTTCCTCCACTCTCTTCAGGAACTAAAACCCATATTCGTTATGTAAGTGCTGAGTCCTAAGGCAAAGACTGACTTGGCTTTGCCCAGGCAGGGCGCTGACAGACACAAAACTGCCTGGCTCCCCAGTTTTCACCAACTTGATCTCCCTGCAGGAAGAAAACAGTCATTATCAAAAAGGCAATTGTCATTCTCCCTCTTTAGAAAAATTCCCATTAAAGATAAAGCAAATTTTAATTAGATTAAGTATCCAATTACTGTAATTACATTTTTTAAAAATTCACATCATGAAGATGACCCTTTTTAAAAGGGTTACAGGAATAATTAGTGTATTCCTATTAACCAAAATGTATTGGATAATATTTATACCCAGAAGACAAAGTACATTACACACATTTCACCTTTGGGGAAAGCTTGCAAATGTTTTGGCGGTGGCATGAATATTTATAGGCAAGAGTGTGCTTTAGCAAGATTATGTGAGGAAGCATTTAAATGCTCACCAATTTTTACCCAGGGGTAAAGTATACAGAAAATGTAGCGCAGAGATTATGGATATGCAAAGTGTGACTTAGGCAGGGAATTTCTATCAGTTTGCTTAATTAATTGGAGCCAAAGACTATTTCTTCTCATTCGAGGCAGAAAGGCCCAAGGTATCCAACTGTGACTTCTCTCTGCTTGGCATCCACCGGGGGCAGGGGCCAGTGAGGAGAGGTGGTAGGAGAGTGGTAAGGACATTCTTACCTTGACCACATACCACCTGGAAGCCTGGGTCCTCATGCCCTCAGCCTCTGCCCACCCAGTCCCAGTCGGGGAAAGTTTTAGGGTGAGGAATAGGGGTCTTATAGAGGCTTCCTCCTGATAGGTTTGCTCTGAAACCCTCTCCCCTTTTCTGATTCTAGTTTTCTTCCTTTTACCTGCTTTGAGCTGTAACTAGGGCTGTTGTTTCATGTTACACCCAATTGCCTTCCAAGCTCCATCACATTTGCTAGCTCAGGGAGGGAGGCAGCACAAAATCCATTTCAAAGGTGACAAAACCGGGGCTCCAGAGCTTGAAGCAGCTCCCAGAACCATGCCACAGAGCTGGCCTCTGGAGGGGTCCCTGCTGCCATTGCCGCCAGGCCTGCGTGGTCCCAGCTCTGCCTCTCGGGAAGCTGCTGTGGCCACCAACAGCGGGCACATCCCACCTCTGCTGCCCCCTAGGACCATCAAAAATGACAACCCAGCCATTGCTGTTTCCTCTCATAGATAACTTCCAAACGGAAGTCAGGCACAGGTAGGTCTGGCTGGGGATGAAGTTCTAGACCTGAACCTGGTGGCAAGGGGAAGTATAGTTTGCTGGATTCTATATTGACAATGTGAGGTTCTTGATGTGGATAACATCAAAGAGAGGATATTCAAAAGATTTTGGACATCCACAGTGAACAGCTGTTTATCATATTTCCCTCATCCCTGATGGAAATTCTACCCTTCTTTCAAGGCCTTGGTCCAATATACCCTCTGTGTGCATCCTACCCCATCTTCTGCTTCCTTCTTTAGCATCTTCATTCTGGGCTTTGGAGATACAGGTCTTGCTCCTTTCTGCTCAGTGTTCTGGATGTTTGGGTCTCATTTCCCTGTGGACCACCCCAATTTCCTGCCCATATTAAGGGCCCATGACTTTACTGTATTTCCTTTGGGCTCTTCTTTAGAACTGTTTTCGGAGACCAAGGTGCATCCTTGGACTCTCCTGTGGGATGGAAAAACCTCAATCATGGGGGAATTACATTTTTGGAAATAGGCAAAGTCACTGTATTTTTCTGAGTTCTCCAGAGAAAGAACCAATTGGGTGTGTGTGTGTGTGTGTGTGTGTGTGTGTGTGTGTGTGGTCAGGATGGGGGGTGGGAGTGGAGGGAGAGGAAGAGAGAGAGAGAGAGAAAGGGAGAGATTAATTTTAGGGAATTGGCTGATGTGATTATAGAAGTTGAGCAAGTCCAAAATCTTCAGGGTGGGCTGACAGACGGGAGATCCAGGAGGTCTGAAGACCTCCTGCTGCAGGATTGTCTCTTACTCAGGGGAGATCAGACTTTTGTTCTGTTCTGGACTTCAACTGATTGGGTGAGGCCCACCCACATTATGGAGGCAGTCGGCTTTACTCAAATTCCACAGATTTAAGTTAATCTCATCAAAAAAAGCACCCTCACAGAAACATCCAGAATAATGCATGACCACATATCTGGGCACTGTGGCCCAGCCAAGTTGACATGTAAAATTAACCATCGTGGTCACTAGGGGGGCAAATTTGGTGGATGAGGTAGCGTGACCTATAGTGGGCAAAATCAGTGACTTTTTGAAATGAGACTCTTTGGGGTGACTCCTTTTTTTAACCATATCTTTTTTAATTGAAATATAAATATATTGAATATTGACATAGAACACATTAGCTTTAGAAAAGAACATACTAGTTTCAGATATACAACATGATTCAATATTTGCATATATTGTGAAATGCTGACCAAAATAAGTCTAGCTAACATCGATCACTACACATAGGTACAATTTTTTTCTTATAATGAGAACTTCTAAGATCTTTCTTAGCAACTTTCAAATATACAATACATTATTACTAACCACAGTCACCATGCTGTACATGACATCCCCAGGACTTATTTATTTTATAACTGGTAGTTTATATATCTATTGGGTTGACTTTTCCAGGAAACTCTGACTGTTGATTCCTAGGAAGATGGATAGTTGCTTGGAGCTGTGGCAAAATCAGTATATGTGTGTGGGGGGGGGTGTATGTGTGTGAAAACAGCAGGCTCATACTTTGGTAAGTACCTACTGTGAGCCTGTTCCGTGCTTGGTCATGTCATGGAAAGAAGATATAACCCTATCCTCCTGGGGTTCCTGTCCAGGTGAAAAAACACAGCAAACCCATGATAAACAGTATCCACAGCAATTCAATGAAAGAAGAGTTAGCATGAGCTGGAGCATCCGGGAGAGCTTCTTGGAAGCAGTTCAGATTTATTTGGGCCTTCTATATTAGGCAAGGTCAGCTGTGAAAGGGGTGGAGGGAAGGAAATCATTGGCAGCAGCTGCAGATAAGTGGCTCCGGCTGTGGGCCCTCCCGGGCCTCATATCGGGGAGCCCTGCTGGTCATTAAAAGACAAAGTAGAACGAGATTCTGAGGAGAAGGAGATGGAGGTCTTCCCCTTCTTTGGGGGTTTAAGGCTGGAAGAGCCCTTCTCTGCTTCCTACTGTACACCGGAGAAAGGTAGGTTTTCTGTCCTGGGTCTTGTGATCCATGAGCAGTTTGTTTCTGGGCTGAAATTGGATGTCAAGATAGGTGGAATAAAGGTAAATCAGGAATGTTAGGAAGGCAACTAGCATAGGGATAAGAACGCCAGGAACATGGCAGAAAGCTTCTAAGGGAGCAATTTACAAGTTCCACGGCAGTGGGATGGTAGGCGGGAGGAAAAAAGGTTTGTTCAAGGGCAGAATGATAAAAAATACATGAGATTAAGCTTTAACAATTAGGGTCAGGCATTTATTCAGAGTTTTGTATTCTCATAAATGCATGTTTCCATGTAAAGGACTTAGAAATACTTCTAAGTATGCCTAGGAGAGCCTGCCGCCGCTACAACCACTCTCAAAACCAGCAAACACAAAACCTACCACTCCATACAAGAGCATGTCTTCTGGCTGCTCATTACACCTTCTGTTTCTGTCACCTTCTAACTTCCCAGTAACTCCTTATTGGAGACTTTTTAACACCTGGATCACTATCTTCATTTCCACCCCATTTCTGTCCTCATACTTGGGAACTTCAACATAATGGTGTAATCTAGGTTTCCTACTGTGGCCTCTCCTCACTCTATATGAGCACTCTTGCTGATGTTATCTTCTCCCAGACTTCACTTAACTATTGAAGGGCCAGTCGCTTCCATATTTGTTTCTAGCCCAAACATCTCTTGTGAGTTTCAGACCCATATATCCAACTGGATAGCAGTACCTGGATATTTCATGGAACTCAAATTCAACTAGTCAAAATCTGAACTCCTCTCACGAACCTGATTCTTCTGTTTTCAAAATGCTGTTATATGGAATCAATGCCTATCCAGTCACCCAAGTCAGAATTTTGGGGGTGGGTCATCACAGTTTTCTCTGCACCTCTTAGAAGTCATATCCCATAAGGTACCACCTCCATAGGCTGCACCTGTTGTCCATGAGTCCAGAGCTTCCCTGGTTCCAGAGAGTAAAACTGGTGGTTAAGAGCGCAAGTCCTGGAGTAAGCATGCCTGGTTCAAGTAAAAGCTTTCGATTGATACTGTGTAATTGTTGGGGAGTTACATAAGCTTTCTTGCTTGGTTTTTCTCATCTGTAAAGTGGGTATATTATATTGCTTCATAAAACTTAGAATCAATTGTTATGACATGTAAAATATCGGGAAATAATAAGTACTCAATAACTTTTAGTGATGTTGATATCAACAATGATGATGCCTGAGCAATGCTGACAGGGGCAACCACCCAGCTGCAATAATTGAGGAACAAGATTTGGAGGATCTCACCTGCTTTTTCTTTTTTTTTTAAGATTTTATTTATTTATTTCAGAGAGAGAATGAGAGAGAGCACGAAAGGGAAGAGGGTTAGAGGGAGAAGCAGACTCCCTGCTGAGCAGGAAGCCCGATGTAGGACTTGATCCCGGGACTCCAGGATCATGACCTGAGCTGAAGGCAGTTGCTTAACCAACTGAGCCACCCAAGCGCCCAATCTCACCTGCTTCTTAACCAGACTTTCAACCAATCCTTTATTCAGCCCCACTCCACATCTCTGCCTTTAAAGGAACTCAATTTTTAAGACCTCCTAGCTTCTGAGGGGCGAATTAGTTTTCCTCTTAGGGGCTTTCCCTCAGTAGGTACTTCTTTTTATGCTCTACACCTGCACTGCCCAATATGGTAGCCACTAGTCACATGGCTATTAAGCCATTGAAATGTGACTTACGAGTGCTACACATGTTGAAATAATACTTTGGGTATATTGGGTTAAATAAAACGTATTAAACGAATTTCACCTGTTCGCTTTTTTAACGTGGCTACTAGAAAATTTTAAATTACATACGTGACTGTCATTTCTATTGGATAATGTTGCATCTTACAAAATGTTGACATTTCTTGTCTGTTATATTTTCATTCTCCTTAGTCTTGTAGTAGATACAAGACTATTTTCTCTTTATTTTCATTTTTGTGGAAAGATAAATGGGTGTGTTCCATCTGCCGTGTTGAACTGGAAGTTATATCCAGGCTTCTCACGATTTCACTCCTGTTTATATTTGTAGCCTTATCACTTTATATCCTGTCACCAGCCCTATGGCCCGGCCAAAATGAATCACTAGTCATCTTTGGAAGGCACACAGGCTTTCATGCCTTTGCTTTCTTTGCAACCTTTGTCTGAATACTCTAACTCCTCCCACCTGTCTAGTGACTTGTTCTTCAAAAACTCAAATTTCACCTACTTTCAGGAGCTTCCAGTTGAGCTGACTGTTCCAGAGTCCAGAATATTTCCTGCATTTTCGTGTTTAGATACCTATCTGCCCCATAAGGAAACCCATCTTATTCATCAGACCCTATAGTGCCATTTCCCGATTTGATACATTTTAGGAACTAAATGCTTATTATTTAATGTGTATAAATAATAAAGACACGAAGGAAGGACTGTGGGAATACAGAGGAAGGAGGGGCTGACTGGAGAAGTCTCATGGAGGTAGAATTTTTCAGTTCTTCAGAGTTTTTAACCGGCGGAGATGACGTTAGGAATTTTCCAGGCAGAGGGAACGGGACAAACCAAGCTTCCCTGAAAGCAAAGAATCTGCTAGGGAAAGAGCAAATGATCTAGTCCGGATGCACCACTGTTCAGACCAGATCGGTCAGGGCCTTGAGGTCACAGATAGATGTGAGGGTTGTGCTGAGGATCCAGAGGTGTTCGTGAAAGGTTTCGCACCGTGGAGCGAGATCTTTAGACGCGCTTACATTCTCCCGTTTGGCTGCAGACGGAGGCTGGCTGCGAGCGGTGGGAGCTGCTTGCGGGAAGGAGCTCGCTGGCGTGGTCGGGGGCGGGAGGCGAGCAGGGCGGCCAGCCGGACGGGGAGAAGGAAGCGCACAACCGCCAGCCTTTCGCGGGGGAGCAGAACGCACCGCGGGGCGTGGAGAGGGAGGAGTTTCCAGTTGGCGCGGGTGCGAGTACGGAGACGGGGACCGCCGTGCGGGTGCCTCGCGCACTTGTCCCTCGCGCGTCGCCGTCCGCGCAGCCCACGGTTCGGTCGGAGGAGGCCGCCGGCGCGGCGGTTCCGGTTCCGGCTGGCGTCTGCACCTGCGGCGAGGGCGGCGGCCATGGCGTACTCCACCGTGCGGAGGGTGGCCCTGGCCTCGGGGCTCGTCCTGGCCGTGTCGCTGCTGCTGCCCAAGGCCTTCCTGTCCCGCGGAAAGCGGCAGGAGCCGCCGCCGGCGCCGGAAGGTAAGCGCAGGCTAGCTCCCTCTCGGCGTACGGAGAACGCCGCTCCAGGGAGGGGTGATTCGAGGTCTCCTCCAAACCGGCTAGAGAGGGCAGACCGGGCGGCGTTGGGGAGGTGCCAAGCCCCTCGGTTCCCTCGGCGTCAGCTGACAGCGGCGGACTCCATGGGGCACCGGGTCCGTCCCGACCTTCTGCTGGAAGGAAGAGCCGGGGATGCAGGCGCGCGTACCTGGGCATCCTCCAGGTGGTCTCTCGCTCACCCTTTGTTCGCAGCCCTCCCGCCTCCCGTCCCTGGCTTCACTCAGCTGTCACATCTGTCCAGGTGCTTTGAGACCGGAGGGCTCCCGCTTGGATTCCCCTCTCTGGGGTTTCTGTGTGCTTTGTGTCGTGCTTTTGTATGAAGTAAAGTCAATTGGCATTGCTATTGTTAATCTGAAGTCCTTGTGTACTTCCAGCGCCCCGCTTCAGGCTGTCTTTGTGACTTTTTAAATGTAATTTGAAGATTTTAACTCAAACTTCAGTTACTGAGACGAAGAATTACTACATTCCTCTTAAGTGTTTGCTAATCCTTTGTTACCGGTATGGTTATGTGGTGTTTACAAATCCACCCAGTTGGTTGCGTTCAGGGGCTTTTACATAATGGGTGCAAAGGGATGGATGTCCAGGCTGAAAGAAGGAACTAGAACAATTCTCTCTAGCTCCTGAAGTTCTTCTGGTAACTTTCTCCTGTAAGTTATCTCTGTAATACCCGTGAAGATGGTTTTACAGTCTCCAAACACTTCCAGTAATGTTCAGCCTTTTGATGATTGGACAGCTCCTTTTGAACTGAAATTCACTTCCCTGTAATTTGTGCACACTGACTACCATTCCGCTCTTTTGCACATTATAGATAGAAATACTGCAGATGAAAAGCACTAAGCTCTAGGGGTGGAGGACAGATTGAACTGAGAATTCTCTTGGTAGAATGTGCTTGATAAACTTTATGCTTGTAAAACTACCTGGAAGAGACTTCTAAAAAATCATGTTATTATTTTCCTTTCTGCCTTATTACAAAATCCCAAAGGTTTTACTCATTTTGTCTAATGATACTGCCTTGTCTGCCTTGAAGATTAATTCATGATGATCTTAAGCAGTAAAGATTTTTCTAAAATAGTATTTTACTCAATTGGATTCCATTATGCTGAATTATGTTGAATAAGTTCTATTGAATGTGAGTGGGAGATACTTTCTGAATGTTGTATAGAAATTAATGTGGCTCTTTCCCTTGAGAACTCAAGAGTTGATATCTAATGTTCTCATCTTAGAATCTTTGCACTTTCTGTTCTTATTCCTAGAGTGTTCTTCCCTCACCTTCCTTCTAATTACTCAAGTTTCTGCTCAAATGTAACCTTCTCAGAGACTTTCCCTACGGACCCTAGCTAAGATAACTCCACCCGCATCTTTCCTTGTTCCTTCATGTTGTTCTCTTTTCCTTCTTGAAGGAATTACTATATGATGTGAAATGTTCTTATTTACTCACTTTTTTTTCTGTTTCTACTTTCCAGAGTGTAAGTTTCATGAGGGCAGGGGCTTGGTCTTGTTTACCACTATTTCTTTAGCATCTGCCTAAAATAGCAGTTGATAAATATTTTTAAATGAATAATTCAAGTTTATGAAGCTACTAACATTGTGAATTTTTTAAAAATATTTTATTTATTTATTTGACAGAGAGAGACATAGCGAGAGCAGGAACACAAGCAGGGGGAGTGGGAGAGGGAGAAGCAGGCTTCCCGCCAAGCAGGGGAGCCTGATGCAGGGCTTGATCCCAGGACCCTGGGATCATGACCTGAGCGAAGGCAGACACTTAACGACTGAGTCACCCAGGTGCCCCTACTGTGAATTCTTTTTGCTTTAGTTACCAAAGGAGTATAATCCAGGAAGAAACTTCTCCTGAATGATAAATTTCAGTAACTGAAATTTTGCTAACTAAACTCTCTGCCCTTGGATGGACCTAGAGGATATTATACTAAGTGAAATAAGTCAGAAAAAGACAAATACTATGTGATTTCACTTATGTGGAATCTAAAAAATGAACAAACAAAAACAGGAATAGACCCATAAATGTAGAGAACTGATGGTTGCCAGATGGGGGGGGATGGGCAAAATGGGTGAAGAGGAGTGGGAAATACAGGCTTCCAGTAATGAAATGAGTAAGTCATGGGGATGAAAGTACAACATAGGGAGTATAGTCAGTCGTGTTCGTGGTGTGGTATGGTGATAGATGGTAGCTGTATTTTGTGGTGAGCATAATAATGTATAGAGCTATAGAATGACTATATCATACACTCAAGATAACATTGTATGTCAACTATGCTTCAGTAAAAATTAAACTACTTAAAATCCCTGTGCCGGTATGCTGACATTTTAAAAACAGTGATTCCTAACCGTTTTTTTTTTTTTTTTTTAAGATTTATTTATTTATTTGAGAGAGCGAGAATGAGAGAGAGAATATACGAGAGGGGTGAGGGCCAGAGGGAGAAGCAGGTTCCTTGCCGAGCAGGGAGCCTGCTGTGGGACTCGATCCCAGGACTCCAGGATCATGACCTGAGCCGAAGGCAGTTGCTTAACCAACTGAGCCACCCAGGCGCCCCTAACCATTTTGGGTTTATATACGTATACCCCTTTGAGAATCTGATGAAAGTTATGGAGTTTCTCCCTAGAAAAATTCACATACTACTTAAACATACATTCAGAATTTGAGTATCAATTCTGAGAAAGAACACTGAAATCCTTGTTTTAGAGTAGGAGACAACCCCAGTTATTTGAAAATTCTTGAAATCTGTCATTGTAACTTTCATTTCTGCCCGTTGGAGTATGTAAAGTAAGTACAGTCCCTTTTCCACATGACAGCCTTTAGGACAGTCTTTTAGTAAATACTTATGATGTACTCTTTCACATAGTGTATACACAGTGTACAGATAACCATGGATTCTAAGAAAAATGAGCCAAATCTCTGCTTGAGGATCACAGTTTAGTAGAGGAAAACAGACAAAAAATAAGGCCTAAGTGTCAGTTGTATGTACCCAAAGCCCTTGCAGGGAACAGTGGGGACTCATGTTTAGAATGGTCAGTTTTATTGGAGGCAAGAAAGGTGACCTAGAGCAGGACGGTCTTTTTTTTTTTTTTTTCCCCTCTAACAGCTTTCTTGAGATATAATTCACATACAGTTCACCCACTTAAAGTGTATAGTTCAGTGCGGTTTGTTATGTTCAGAGTTGTGCAACCATCACCACAATCAATGTTAAAACATTTTCTACTCCACCCCTCACCAAAATCCCCATATTCTTTAGCCATCACCCCCTCCAACACACCCCACCCACCCCACTCTCTTCAGCCCTAGGTAACTACTAGTCTACTTTCAGTATAAATTTCTGGAAATTTCATATAAATGGAATTATACAATATGCAATCTTTTGTGACTAGCTTCTTTTGCTCAGCATGTTTTCAAGGTTCATCCATGTTGTAGCATGTATCAGTACTTCATTTTTTAAAAAAATTTTTTAGAGTGAGGGGGAGGAGCAGAGGAAGAAGGAGAGAGAAACCCAAGCAGACTTGACACTGAGTGTGGAGCCCAACGTGGGGCCCGATCTCACCACCATGAGATCACGGCCTAAGCCAAGAGCAAGAGTCAGACACCTAACTGACTGCACCACCCAGGCATCCCAGTACTTCATTACTTTTTAATGGCTGAATAATATTCCACTGTGTGGATATACCACATTTTATTAATCCATTCATCTGTTGGACATTTGGGTTGTTTATATTTTTTATATATATAATGCTATTAACATTTGAATACAAACTTAGGTAGACATGTTTTCATTTTTCTTGGGCATATACATTTGGGAAATATGAGCATTTTAGTGTGGCTGGAATGAAGAATGAAATTCCTGGATCATATGATTATTCTGTTTTTAACTTTTTGAGCACCTGCTACACTGTTTGCGAAAGTGCCTGCACCATTTAACATTTCTACCAGCAATGTATAAGCCTTCTAGTTTCTCCACATCTTACCAATACTTATTGTCTGCCTGTTTGATCACAGCCATCCTAGTGGGTGTGAAGTGATATCTCATTGTGGTTTTATTTGCGTTTTCCTGATGACTAATGACATTGAGCATCTTTTTGTGTGTATATTGGCTATTTGTGTATCATCTTTGGAGAAATGTCTTATTCAGATCTTGTGCCTATTCTTAAATTGGGTTATCTTTTCATTGAGTTTTAACAGTTCTTTAGGTAAAAACCCATTATCAGATACGTAATTTACAAATATTTTCTCCCACTCAGTGGGTTGTCTTCGCTTTCTTGCTGGTGTCCTTTTAAGAAGAAAAGTTTTTCATTTTGACCAGAGGTGAGACCAGAGATGTTGGCAGGGGCCAAACTGAAGTTTTTTTTTTTTCTGACGTCCTTAAGGAGTTTGGATTTTATTTCAAAGGTAGAAGAGGCCACTGTAAGCTTGTAAGTAGAAGATAAGCCTCCAGTCTGGTTTCAGAAAGAACATCCTGGCAGCACTGTAGGAGCTGCATGGTGAGGATCTCTGTAAGGAGAAGATAGTTGCCGTACTCTGGTTGAGGCCGCATGAGCATGATTAAATCAGTGTTGTTGAGCTCATCGGTTAGGATCTTCATGACAAATGACAGAAAATTCAACTTGAACTGTCTTAAGGCAAAAAGGGGATTAATTGCTTTGTACAAATGAAAAGACCTTGTGTTAGAACTGGCCTTTAGTGTTGTCTGATCCAGAGAATCACCATCTGTTCAGAGCTCCAGCTCTGATTTTATGTGTGCATTTCACTTCCGAGTTCCTTCTCACGTTGGCTCTGTCCTCTGACAGCTCTCTCAGGATAGCAACAGTGGTTGCAACAGCACCAGACATCACCTCTCACATTCCACTGTCCAGAGAAGGAGCATGTCTTTTCTTTTAAACTCTTCCTTTACTCCCACCTCACTCTAACCTAGCCTGTACCCCCAACCCTCGTTCTTTCCCAGTAGGTCTGACTAACCTATCCATGCATTGTAATGGCTTGAATTAAGTTACTTGCAGTGCTTTGGGTAGAAAGAATATACTGATTAACTACTGATTAACCACTGTGAAGTTGAGAGAGATTCCCAAAGGGATATAGGGGTACTGGAGGAAGGAGGAAATAGAGCAGGGGAGGCTGTCATCACTGGGTAAGAGGGAGGAGAACAATTTTAAGAGCTTTTTAAAATTCTTATTTATTATAGTTCTCTGGTTTTTATTTTTATGTTTTTATGATTTGAAATTTATTTAACATTGTCAGAAATTTCAGCTTAAGAGCCATTTTTAAAGATTTACTTGAGAGAGCGTGTGCACACTTGTGCACGCATGAGTGTGGGGAGGGGCAAAGGGAGAGAGAGAATCTCAAGCAGACTCCACGCTAAGCCTGACGTGGGGCTCGATCTCACGACCCTGAGATCATGACCTGAGCCAAAATCAAGAGTTGGACCTTTAACCGACTAGCCACCCAGGCGCCACTTAAGAGCCATTTTTAAATAGAATTGAAAGGTGATGGGGAGGGAGGCATCTTGGATTAGTCTCAAGTTATTAGCTTAGGTGAATAGACAGATGGTGATGCCCCTCACCAAAATAGGAATGGAGGAAAATAGATGAAAGGGAAAGATGGTGAGTTCAGGAATTTGAAGACTAGCATCACGTCCCCTTTTTCAGTCTTTTTTCCTATGTTGACATCTGTAGGAGTTCATCCATTCCTCATATGACCTAGTTCAAGTATCTCAAAACAGCCTCTCTAGAAGGCAAATAGCAAGTGGAAGCCTGTTAGCTCATGGAAGAGCAAACCTGTTGCCTCCCCCCACCCCCACCCTCCTTTTAAAAACTCTCTACTTCTTTTAATGCATCCTGAGGATTGCTTTAGATTTTTGGCATTTTACTTGTTGACCTTGTTGGTATAGTAGAATGCTAAGCTGCTTTTTTTTTTTTTTTTTTTTTTTTGATGCTCATCTAGGTTTTGTCCATTTTGTGCTGTTCACTTTGTTTTGGAACATAGGTGGGCAGGGTTAGCAGTCAGTCTTGATTTCTGCACTTGGTCTTTCTGTCACAGTTGCAGACACACCAGGAGGCAGGGCTTTTTCCTTTTGTGGCCAGTGAAAAGGCTTGGCTGCTGGAACTGCAGAGGCACCGGTGTGTGGGGTTAGCTTTCACTCTCCCCAGCACAAGATTCCCTTTGGAGTGGCACTGGTCCTTGCTGGGTGGTTTGCAGGGTATGGTGGGGCAGGAGCCGCTTTGGAGAGATGCCTGCCAGGCTGTGCAGGGGAAGGTGAGACTGCACACATGGTAGTAGTAAAATAGGTGGAGAGTGTTCGTGCTGGTTTTTCCAAGTGTCTGGCTATCTAGGCTTGGGGAGGGGAGAGAAATGGCGCTTGCCAGCACTTTTGTTGTTGAACTCTCCTGAAGATACCTGTGCCTCCAGCATGTACTTTTTTTTTTTTTTTAAAGATTTTATTTATTTGACAGAGACACAGAGAGGGAACACAAGCAGGGGGAGTGGGAGAGGGAGAAGCAGGCTTCCCACCCAGCAGGGAGCCCAATGCGGGGCTCGATCCCAGGACCCTGGGATAATGAGCTGAGCCGAAGGCAGCCGCCCAGGCGCCCCTCCAGCACATGTTCTGAGAGAAGTAAATACATCTCTGTCATGTGTGCCTCAGGCACTTTTCAAACTGTTGTTTCTATGCTGTGTTTAGAGCCAAGTTATTTATCATGCTTTAAGGCAAAGACTCAGTTTCCTATCTCCCTTTGGCTTTCCTGGAGTTAAGCTGGTTGATTTTTAAAGTACCCAGAGTTAAACCCCACTGATTTTAAAAGCTAAGTTAAGCTCCACTGATTTTTTTTTTTTTTCCCCAAAGCAAGATGTTAATGGGGACTCATCTTCCCAGCGTGGGTCCCCAGAGCCTCGGGTGGGCTCTGATCCTCTAACTTCTCCATGCTTGTGGCATCCTTCGCATTTGTGGTTAGTCTTACCTGGGTTTGTCCCCAGTCTCAGCTCTGCTCCTCTGCCCTTTTTCGATGTGGCCTTCCTCCTCGATTCTCCCTAGGATGAAATGTGGGAGCACTGTTCTGCCAGCCTTCGGGTCATTCTCAGAGTCAGTGGCACAGATACAGCTGCTATCTCTGAGTGTGTCCGCGACTTAAGCTCAGGACCCTCCTTCTCTGCCGTCTGCCTCACAATCTCCTGAAGAATCCTTTTTATTTTTTTTAAAGATTTTATTTATTCATTTGAGACACAGATAGAAAGCATGAGTAGGGAGAAGCAGGCTCCTCGCTGAGCCAGGAGCCCGATGTGGGGCTCGATCCCAGGACCCTGGGATCATGACCTGAGCCAAAGGCAGACGCTTAACCATGTGAGCCACCCAGGCGCCCCCTGAAGAATCCTTTTTAGAATCTAGTCTAAGCTACAGTGTGCTCACTTCTCTATGGGTGAAAAGTCCACCATCCACCTTTTGCAAACTGGAACAATAATCACCTACTCCCTTCTTTAAAATTTTCTCAATATAATTTCTTTAAATTTTCTTTTAGCTTAAGGACTTTTCTTGCAGGTTTTTTAGTGGTAGAAATTGCTTAGTGGACGAACTTATTCTCCTCACCCATCTGGGACTTTATTTTTGTCTTTAGGATTGCTGATTCTCTTTCATTTAACCCAAAGTTTAGTCCCTTTGATAGAGAATATGGAAGCAAAATAGAAGTTCAGAAGTTCTGCTTCCTCAGAATTACATTTTATCATCAGGTAAATTGCCTTTTTTGCTCTAAAAATACTCCGTTTGCTTTGGCTAGCCTTTTTATAAATCTTATTTTGGACCTTGGCCTCCTGGGGTTCTTCCAAGTCTTGCCACTCTTTCACTTATGTGTCTCTTTGTTCATCTTTTCTCTGTTCTTTTAGAAGAACTACCTGTACATCTTTTTTTTTTTTTTTTTTTTTGCCCCCTCTGGCTTTCCTGTTTGACAATTTTTGAAATGCTCAAGCAGCAATGCATTTTAAGAGCTTTCCTCTTAGGGACACCTGGGTGGCTCAGTCGTTAAGCGTCTGCCTTCGGTTCAGGTCATGATCCCACTCCCGCTGCTTGTGTTCCCTCTCTCACTGTCTGTCTCTGTCAAATAAATAAAATCTTAAAAAAAAAAGAAAGAAAAAGCTTTCCTCTTAGGGTCTCATGCCATGGGGCTGTTTGTTTTCAGAACTTAGTTCTGCCTTCCTAGGACCTGGGCCACATGACCCCTACTTTGCTGCCACAAATACTGAGTTGGCATGGTCCCTTTCTCCTACAGTTCTCTTTTCGTTTCACCGACCAATTTCTTCTTCGGCCAAAGTAGCAGTTCCCCTCCTCTCACCTTCTGCACCTGTTTAACACGAAAGCCTCAGCATGCAAGGTCAGGAGTTTGTCAGCTGTTCCAAGGTCAGCACACTGAGACTTCGGACAGGTGCCAGAGTAGTTGAAGCCCTCCAAGATGACAGTATGCTGCTTCTGTGCTAGAGTCAGCTTCAGGAGAGTCCTGCTCACCACCTCCATAGCTGGATCGTGGAGTGCTCCCACGATAATGTCCTATCTGGCATCTCTCCTCCTGATCCTGCCTGCCCATGTTTTCCAGTGAGGGACTCACTTTGAGTACTTACAAGTAGGTTTCCTTACCAGTACCTCCCTAGTGGCCCTGTTCCTCTGAAATAGCTCAGACTCTTTTAAGTCACCATGTTTTCCTCAGGTGAGTTCTGCCCACTGGGTCTAGAACTATCTAAGATGTGGAAATATGTACACATGTATGTATAGTTATGTGTCCATATATGTATATATACATGCATATATAATACATATACATATTTATCTTAAGTTAGCTCTTTGTTTTGGTATATAAGTACTTGAGGATGAATGTATTTTGGTCCCTTACCTTTTCTTTTCTCCTAATGAAACCTCAGTATCTGCTCTGAAAGAGTGTCAGAGAAGGGAAGAGACAGTTTGAGAGCCTGTGAATACATGTAAATTAGGCACTTTTTCAAGTTCAGAAACTTCTAGGGGAATGAGTGTGGAGCAGAGTTGTGGGTAAGGAGCACCTCTTACCAGTCACCCTGGCTGCCATTTTCTATACTCAAAACTAAAAACCACTCAGGATAATGTAGTAATAAATTATTTTTAGTCCTGAGAATAACTGCGCTGTGTCTTGAGATTCCAGTAAAGGCCAGCAGGTCCAGTATAGTCATCCAGATCAATTCAGCAGAGTGTACAGCATGCAAGACCCAGAGCATACCCTAGACTTTTATTCAAGAAGTTCATAATTCGTCCGTCAGCCACAGAGCACAAGGAATGCCTGTAGTTAAAGAAGTTGGATTTATTACTTTTAGCAAGGGAGAATGCACACCATGGGGAAGCTTGCAACATCACAGTAAGATTGTTAGAAAAACTTTATTATAGGATGTGGGCATGTGTTAGGTGATTTTTGAAGAAGGTTTAAGGATGTGGGGCTTTGCTCTGGATTGGATGCCATCAGGAAGTGAGGCAAATTCTGTGGCTGGATGGCTGGATATCTTAATAGAGTTTATCTAAAGGGGGAACAGACTAGAGAAGGGCTGAAGCTGTAATTAATGAAGAAGCAGCAGTCCCTCATTATCCAGGAATGGGAGCTTTTTGATATTTTTTAGCTTGGACAGTATTCATGTTTTGTCTGTGTTCAGGAAGATTACAAAGTGGTCTTACTCTTTCATCTTGATCCACGGTGGTCACAGAATGGCCTTGTTTAATGTTGATGTTCTGAAATTCCTGACGTTTAACAGGAGAACACCAAGACCTAACTGTGAGTGTGAAGCCAGCTCATACCAACACCAAGGCCTAGCTGATAGTACCAGGCCAGCTTCTGGATGTCAGAGGCATCTTCTCTGGTGCTCTGATAGGATTTATAAGTTTTAGTCAGCACTGAATAAAACTGGGTAGAAATAGTACTTAGAGGAAGGTTTTATCTATTTCTGTTTCTTAGTCCATTCAAGGAGAGGCTGTAAGGCACCTAAATAAACTTTTGAATAAGGCCAGTTGTGATAAGTGCACTCAAAGAGGATCAAGCAGTGTGTTCTAAGTGCATGGGGATGAGATGAGAAAAAGCATTGGGGATGTTGGCAGTATTTGGCCTGGGCCCTGAAGGATAAGCTAGATTTAGACATGTGGAGTTGGAGAGAAAAGCAAAATCACTGGAGTCAGCAAAAAGCAAAGGCTTAGAGGTAAGAATCACAAGGCAGGCTCAAAGCATGGTGAGAAGTCTAGTTAGGCTGAATCAGGAGTATGTAATGGGAAAGAAATATGAAGAGGTACTTTTGGACTAGATTATAGAATTCAGTTTAGAAATTCAGTTTGTAGGGAAGGCAAAACCAGAATTTGTTAAATACCCACTGTGCATGCAGGGTGCATTGTATATGATATTTAATCTGTAATCTTTTTTAAGATTTTATTTGACAGAAAGCGAGAGTGCATGTGCATGCACAGGTGAGCACAAGCAGGGGGAGCAGCAGGCAGAGGGAGAGGGAGAAGGAGAAGCAGGCTCCCCACTGAGCAAGGAGCCTGATGTGGGCTCGATCCCAGGACCCTGGGATCATGACCTGAGCTGAAGGCAGACATTTAACCACTGAGCCACTCAGGTGCCCCTAATCTGTAATCCTTGTAACAACCCTGAACAATCTGTGTAACAACCCCAATTATATCCATTTTACAGATGATGAAAATGAGCTCTAGAAAGGCTCATTTGAGGGCATCTGGGTGGATCAGTCCATTAAGCATCTGTCTTTGGCTCGGGTCGTGATCCTGGGGTCCTGGGATCGAGCCCCTCATCGGGCTCCCTGCTCAGCGGAGAGTCTGCTTCTCCCTTACCCCTTTCCCTGCTCGTGCTCGCTTGCTCGCTCTCAAATAAATAAAATCTTAAAAAAAAAAAAAAGGTTTATTTAAACTCCACTTAAATAGTTGGAGGCCTAGCCAGTATCTTAACTAATAACTCTGAAAAGATAGTACTGATTTTACTCTTTACTGACTGTGTAACAGTCTTGTGTTGAAACCACTGAAAGCTTTTGATGGGAGAAAATGGCAAGACCCGTTAGAATTATGCTTTAGGCAGGTGACTCCTAACAAAACAGTAATAATTAACATGCGTAGGGTATACGGACTAGGCCCTGTGCTGAGCAATTTAGACACACAAGTATCTCTTAATAGAATATAGCGTAATTTGGGAGTGGGGAAGTTGGTAAAAGATGGAAAAAAAGATATGGTTAAATTAGCAGAAAACATCAAAGCAGTGGTGGGCAGAGCACAGCTTTAGGTAGGAGAGGAATGTAACAAGATGAGGGACCCCTGGAGGAGACTGATGAGGAGCAGTCAGCTGTGGTCCCAGGCTCCACTTTAAGTAAAGCCGAATTAAATTTGGCCTCTAGAATTTCCTCATTATTTAGGGAGAAGCTTACATATCTTAAGGAATTGGCCCATAAGGATCTTTCTTAAACTGCAGTAATCAAGTATAAACACATCCAGTTATTTATTGATTTATTTGTCTTAAGAATGAAATGTTGCAGATGGTTTAATGCTGCTTTCAGAAAGCTCTTCTGTTAACAGTGTTAGAGTTTTTGTTTTTAGCAAAAAGGATGGTTATTAACAAGGGAAAGTAGAACTTCACTCTGTAAAATCCATTAAGTTTGTAGTCAAGCTTAAATGATATGCTAAGTGAAATTTTAATAATTAAATAAACCTAAATATGGGGAAAGCTTTCAATAAACAATTAGGATTTAGTCAAGTCCCATTTTAGAGAATACTTAAGTGCATACAGAGATAGTGAACACAGCTGTTTTCTATTTTGAAAAGTGCAGTTTTAATGTTCTAATATCTTTAATATCCTGGTCTCTTGAGCTGTTTTTTTTTTTTTTAATTTTTAATGTATTGGAGAGAGAGAGGGTGGGGTGGGGTGGGGGAGGAGCAGAGGGAGAGGGAGAAGCAGGCTCACGGCTGAGCAGGGAGCCTGACTTGGGGCTCAATCCCAGGACTCCAGGATCATGACCTGAGCCGAAGACAGATGCTTAACTGACTGAGCCACCCAGGCGTCCTTCTTGAGCTGTTTTTTTAAGCAAAATTTTTTAAAAACCACAAATCCTCTTTGTAATGTAGCTTTTATAAAGTAGAACATTTATAATAGTGAAAAATAGAAAATAACCTAAGTATTCATCAGCTCAGGAGGAGGTGAATAAATTGTGATAACGGACATACTAGGAGATGCTATATGGCAGTTCGAGTGAATGAACTGGACCTACATATATCAAATCAACATGGTGCATTTGTAGGCCAAAATATTAATCCCCACCCAGAAAAAGAGCAGAAAAGGGAAGTTGCAGAAGAATGAGTACAGTATGATATAATATAAAGGGTTTTTTTTAATTGTAAAATATACATAACAAATTTATCATTTTAACCAGTACATGTACAGTTCAGTGGCAGTAAGTATGTTCATATTGCTATATGACTGTCACTACTGTCCATTCATAATATAAAGTTTTAAAACTCAAGACAATATTGTATGTAGTTTATGAATATATACTTAAAGTATAAAGTGCACATTCTGAGAGTACACAAGTCTTCCAGTTACATCTATGTGGTAGGCAGGTATACAAGTGCTCACACATTATCATTTATACTTTTTTGTACACTTGAGATGTCTAGTTAAAAATTTCTTTTTTAAAAAATTATTTCCAAATGTTTTATAGCCACTGAATTTCTAAACATCCTGGGTTCAGTTCTAAGAAATAAAGTACCAAGATCCAAGAGATGAAGTTGTTCCCTGTTGAAGACAGTTAACTTTATGGAAAAAAAAAATCTCTTCCAAATTGAGCATTCTGACCCTAGCCCACCATCTCAAGAATTTTCTTGGTCACAGGTGGCAGAGGTTATAGGTCTTAAGCCTAAAGGTCTGAGAGAATGACTCTGTTTTTTGGTTGTTTACTTTTTTAATAAACAAAAACCCACAGGAGAGCAGGTTTTGGAAGGTGAAAATGAGTTTCATTTTTAGGTTTGACATGATAGTCCGACTAAAAGGACGTATATACTAATGGAATTTAGAGTAAGAGATGGGAGCTTGAGGGGGAAAGGTCAGAACTAGAGTTATACATTTTGGAACTTATAATGGATCCATAAGAATGAGTTTGTCAATGGAAAAAGGATAAAGAAAAACATGTTGAGACAAAGCTCTCAGAGGATTAAAGAAGAACCTGTGCATGAGACTGCAAAAGAATAGGTTGAAAGATCAGTTGGTTGGAAAAGAAGAACCCAGGAGAGTGGTGTGCCATTGAGATTAAGGCAAGAAAGTTTGACAGGGATTTATTCAGATTAATCCTATATTTATTGAATGAGTAGTATGTGATAATCATTTTCTTGTGTTGCAGTTAAGTCTTAAGAGTGAGACCTGAGGGGAAAATCTATTGGATTTGATGGTTAAGGCACAGTTGCCTTGTTGCTGGAACTATATAGCTCATCTGTAAACTCTTTATTTTTTTTCTTTACATTTTTTATTGTTATGTTAATCACCATAAATTACATCATTAGTTCTTGATGTAGTGTTCCATGATTCATTGTTTGTGTATAACACCTGGTGCTCCACGCGGAACGTGCCCTCTTTAATACCCATCACCAAGCTAACCCATTCCCCCCACCCCCTCCCCTCTAGAACCCTCAGTTTGTTTTTCAGAGTCCATCATCTTTCATGGGTTCGTCTCCCCGTCCGATTTACCCCCCTTCATTCTTCCCCTCCTGCTATCTTTTTTTTTTCTTAACATATATTTCATTATTTGTTTCAGAGGTACCGATCTGTGATTCAACAGTCTTGCACAATTCACAGTGCTCACCATAGCACATACCCTCCCCAATGTCTATCACCCAGCCACCCCATCCCTCCCACCCCACCCCCACTCCAACAACCCTCAGTTTGTTTCCTGAGATTAAGAATTCCTCATATCAGTGAGGTCATATGATACATGTCTTTCTGATTGACTTATTTCACTCAGCATTAACACCCTCCAGTTCCATCCATGTCGTTGCAAATGGCAAGATCTCATTCCTTTTGATGGCTGCATAATATTCCATTGTATATAGATACCACATCTTCTCTATCCATTCATCTGTTGATGGACATCTTGGCTCTTTTCCACAGTTTGGTTATTGTGGACATTGCTGCTATAAATATTGGAGTGCACGTACCCCTTCGGATCCCTACGTTTGTATCTCTGGGGTAAATACCCAGTAGTGCAATTGCTGGATCGTATGGTAGCTCTATTTTCTTTTTTCTTTTTTTTTTTTTCTTTTTTTTTTTTCAAGATTTTATTTATTTATTTGACAGACAGCGAGAGCAGGAACACAAGCAGGGGGAGTGGGAGAGGGAGAAGCAGGCCTCCCGCGGAGCAGGGAGCCCTATGTGGGACTCGATCCCAGGACCCTGAGACCATGACCTGAGCCGAAGGCAGATACTTAACGACTGAGCCACCCAGGCACACATGGTAGCTCTATTTTCAACTTTTTGAGGAACCTCCATACTGTTTTCCAGAGTGGTTGTACCAGCTTGCATTCCCACCAACAGTGTAGGAGGGTTCCCCTTTCTCCACATCCCTGCCAACATCTGTCATTTCCTGACTTGTTAATTTTAGCCATTCTGACTGGTGTGAGGTGGTATCTCATTGAGGTTTTGATTTGGATTTCCCTGATGCCGAGCAATGTTGAGCACGTTTTCATGTGTCTGTTGGCCATTTGGATGTCTTCTTTGGAAACATGTCTGTTCATGTCTTCTGCCCATTTCTTGATTGGATTATTTGTTCTTTGGGTGTTGAGTTTGATAAGTTCTTTTTAGATTTTGGATGCTAGCCCTTTATCTGATATGTCATTTGCAAATACCTTCTCCCATTTTGTCAGTTGTCTTTTGGTTTTGTTGACTTTTCTTTTTTTGCTGTGCAAAAGCTTTTTATCTTGATGAAATCCCAATAGTTCATTTTTGCCCTTGCTTCCCTTGCCTTTGGCAATGTTTCTAGGAAGAAGTTGCTGCGGCTGAGGTGGAAGAGGTTGCTGCCTGTGTTCTCCTTTAGGATTTTGATGGACTCCTGTCTCACATCTAGGTGTTTCAACCATTTTGAGTCTATTTTTGTGTGTGGTGTAAGGAAATGGTCCAGTTTCATTCTTCTGCATGTGGCTGTCCAATTTTCCCAACACCATTTGTTGAAGAGACTGTCTTTTTGCCATTGGACATTCTTTCCTGCTTTGTCAAAGATGAGTTGACCATAAAGTTGAGGGTCCATTTCTGGACTCTATTCTGTTCCATTGCTCCATGTGTGTTTTTGTGCCAGTACCATACTGTCTTGATGATGACAGCTTTGTCATAGAGCTGGAAGTCTGGAATTGTGATGCCGCCAGCTTTGCTTTGCTTTTTCAACATTCTTATGGCTATTCGGGGTCTTTTCTGGTTCCATACAAATTTTAGGATTATTCCATTTCTTTGAAAAAAGTGGATGGTATTTTGATGGGGATTGCATTGAATGTGTAGATTGCTCTAGGTAGCATTGCCATCTTCACAATATTTGTTCTTCCAATCCATGAGCATGAACGTTTTTCCATTTCTTTGTGTCTTCCTCAGTTTCTTTCATGAGTATTTTATAGTTTTCTGAGTACAGATCTTTTGCCTCTTTGGTTAGATTTATTCCTAGGTATCTTATGGTTTTGGGTGCAATTGTAAATGGGATCGACTCCTTAATTTGTCTCTCTTCTGTCTTGTTGTTGGTGTATAGGAATGCCGCTGATTTCTGTGCATTGATTTTATATCCTGCCACTTTATTGAATTCCTGTATGAGTTCTAGCAGTTTTGGGGTGGAGTCTTTTGGGTTTTCCACATAAAGTATCATATCATCTGCAGAGAGTGAGAGTTTGACTTCCTCTTTGCCAATTTGGATGCCTTTGATTTCTTTTTGTTGTCTGATTGCTGTGGCTAGGACTTCTAATACTATGTTGAATAGCAGTGGTGATAGTGGACGTCCCTGCCGCGTTCCTGACCTTAGGGGGAAAGCTCTCAGTTTTTCCCCATTGAGAATGATATTTGCTGTAGGTTTTTCATAAATGGCTTTTATGATATTGAGTTATGTACCCTCTGTCCCTATACTCTGAAGAGTTTTGATCAAGAAAGGATGCTGTACTTTGTCAAATGCTTTTTCTGCATCTATTGAGAGGATCATATGATTCTTGTTCTTTCTTTTGTTACTGTATTGTATCACATTGATTTGTGGATGTTGAACCAACCTTGCAGCCCAGGGATAAATCCCACTTGGTCGTGGTGAATAATCCTTTTAATGTACTGTTGGATCCTACTGGCTTGTATTTTGGTGAGAATTTTTGCATCCATGTTCATCAAGGATATTGGTCTGTAATTCTTTTTGATGGGGTCTTTGTCTGGTTTTGGGATCAAGGTAATGGTGGCCTCATAAAATGAGTTTGGAAGTTTTCCTTCCATTTCTTTCTTTTTCTTTTTTTTTTTTTTTTTTTTTGGAACAGTTTCAGAAGAATAGGTATTAATTCTTCTTGAAATGTTTGGTAGACTTCCCCTGGGAAGCCATCTGGCCCTGGGCTTTTGTTTGTTGGGAGATTTTTGATGACTGCTTCAATTTCCTTAGTGGTTATAGGTCTGTTCAGGTTTTCTGTTTCTTCCTGGTTCAATTTTGGTAGTTGATACAGCTCTAGGAATGCATCCATTTCTTCCAGGTTATCTAATTTGCTGGCATAGAGTTGCTCATAATATGTTCTTATAATTGTTTGTATTTCTTTGGTGTTGGTTGTGATCTCTCTTCTTTCATTCATGATTTTGTTGATTTGGGTCATTTTTCTTTTCTTTTTGATAAGTCTGGCCAGGGGTTTATCAATCTTGTTAATTCTTTCAAAGAACCAGCTCCTAGTTTCGTTGATCTGTTCTACTGTTCTTTTGGTTTCTATTTCATTGATTTCTGCTCTGATCTTCATTATTTCTCTTCTCCTGCTGGGTTTAGGCTTTATTTGCTGTTCTTTCTCCAGCTCCTTTAGGTGTAGGGTTAGGCTGTATATTTGAGACCTTTCTTGTTTCTTGAGAAAGGCTTGTATTGCTATATACTTTCCTCTTAGGACTGCCTTTGCTGTATCCCAAAGATTTTGAACAGTTGTTTTCATTTTCATTGGTTTCCATGAATTTTTTAAATTCTTCTTTAATTTCCTGGTTGACCCATTCATTCTTTAGTAGGATGCTCTTTAGCCTCCATGTATTTGAGTTCTTTCCGACTTTCCCCGTGTGATTGAGTTCTAGTTTCAAAGCATTGTGGTCTGAAAATATGCAGGGAATGATCCCAGTCTTTTGATACCAGTTGAGACCTGATTTGTGACCTAGGATGTGATCAATTCTGGAGAATGTTCCATGGGCACTAGAGAAGAATGTGTATTCTGTTGCTTTGGGATGGAATGTTCTGAATATGTCTGTGAAGTCCATTTGGTCCAGTGTTTCATTTAAAGTCTTTATTTCCTTGTTGATCTTCTGCTTAGATGATCTGCCCATTTCAGTGAGGGGGGTGTTAAAGTCCCCCACTATTATTGTATTGTTGTCGATGTGTTTCTTTGCTTTTGTTATTAATTGCCTTATATAATTGGCTGCTCCCATGTTAGGGGCATAGATATTTACAATTGTTAGATCTTCTTGTTGGATAGACCCTTTAAGTAGGATATAGTGTCCTTCCTCATCTCTTATTACAGTCTTTGTTTTAAAATCTAATTTGTCTGATAGAAGGATTGCCACCCCAGCTTTCTTTTGGTGTCCATTAGCATGGTAAATGGTTTTCCACCCCCTCACTTTCAATCTGGGGGTGTCTTTGGGTCTAAACTGAGTCTCTTGCAGACAGCATATCGATGGGTCTTGTTTTTTAATCCGGTCTGATAGCCTGTGTCTTTTGATTGGGGCATTTAGCCCATTTACATTCAGGGTAACTATTGAAAGATATGAATTTAGTGCCATTGTATTGCCTGTAAGGTGACTGTGACTGTATATTGTCTGTGTTCCTTTCTGGTCTATGCTGCTTTTAGGCTCTCTCTTTGCTTCAAGGACCCCTTTCAATATTTCTTGTAGGGCTGGTTTCGTGTTTGCAAATTCCTTTAGTTTTTGCTTGTCCTGGAAGCTTTTTATCTCTTCTTCAATTTTCAATGAGAGCCTAGCTGGATATAGTATTCTTGGCTGCATATTTTTCTCGTTTAGTGCCCTGAAGATATCATGCCAGTCCTTTCTGGCCTGCCAGGTCTCTGGATAGGTCTGTTGCCAATCTAATGTTTCTACAATTATAGGTTACGTATCTCTTTTCCCGAGCTGCTTTCAGGATTTTCTCTTTGTCTCTGAGACTTGTAAGTTTTACTATTAGATGTCGGGGTGTTGATCTATTTTTATTGATTTTGAGAGGGGTTCTCTGTGCCTCCTGGATTTTGATGCCTGTTTCCTTCCCCACATTAGGGAACTTCTCCGCTATAATTTGCTCCAATATACCTTCTGCCCCTCTCTTTCTTCTTCTTCTGGGATCCCAATTATTCTAATGTTGTTTCGTCTTATGGTATCTCTTATCTCTTGAATTCTGCCCTCGTGATCCAGTAGTTGTTTATCTCTTTTCCTCAGCTTCTTTATTTTCCATCATTTGGTCTTCTATATCGCTGATTCTCTCTCCTGCCTCATTTATCCTAGCAGTTAGTGCCTCCATTTTTTATTGCATCTCATTAATAGCCTTTTTGATTTCGACTTGGTTAGATTTTAGTTCTTTTATTTCTCCAGAAAGGGATTCTCTAATAACTTCCATGCTTTCTTCAAGCCCAGCTAGTATCTTTAAAATCATGATTCTGAACTCTAGGTCCGACATCGTACTAATGTCCGTATTGAGTAGGTCCCTGGCAGACGGTACTACCTCTTGTTCTTTTTGTTGAGGTGATTTTTTCCGTCTTGTCATTTTGTCCAGAGGAGAATAGATGAATGAGAGAACAAAATGCTAACAGGGTACCAACGTCCCCAGAAAATATACTCTAAACAAATCAGAAAAGACCTGAAACCAGGGGAAAAGAAAGGGAAAGAAAGAAAAAAGAAAGAGAAAAAGAAAATAAAAACAAAGAAAAACAGAACAAAACAAAACAAAAAAACAATATGATCAGATATGATCAGGCTGGTGCATAGATCAGTGCCACGCACTAGATTCTGGGTGTATTTTAGTCTGTTAGAAGAAAGTTCCTCCCAAAATTTTAAAGAAAATACATACATACAGACATATGTACAAAAAAAAGGGTTGATACAATGGAGGGATGGAATATGCCTGTAAAGATGAAAATTATAAAAAATTTAATAAAAAGAATTGATAAGTTGTTTGAAAAAAGAAGAGGATTTAAAAAAAGAAAAAAGAGAGAATGTGATCAGGCAGGAGACTAGAACAAAGCCATACACTAGAGATTTAGGGTATATTTTGATCTGTTAGAAGAAACTGTATCTCAAAATTTTAAAGAGAACAACTTATATATGCCAAAAATAAAGGTAACTACTATGAAGGGATAGAATATGACTCTAAAAATGAAAAATAAAAATGTTTTTTAAAAAAGGGATTGATAAGATGTTGGTTGAAAAAGGAAAAAGAAAAATAAAAACAATTAAAAAAAATTAACTTTGAAAGACTAAAGAATCATGGGGAAAAAGCCATGAATTCTGTGTGTAGTATTCCCCTAGCGCTGGAGTTCTCCCGTTCTCCTTGATTGGTAAACTTGGTCTTGGCTTGCTGGCTGTTCTAGCTGATCTTCTGGGGGAGGGGCCTGTTGCTGTGGTTCCCAAATGTCTTTGCCGGAGGCGGAATTGTCCCACCCTTGTGGGTCAGGGCTAAGCAATCTGCTCGGGTTTGCTCTCCGGAGCTTTTGTTCCCTGAAAGCTTTTCGTACAGCGTTGGAGGATGACAGTGAAAATGGCGGCCTCCCAATCTCCACCTTGGAGGAGCCGAGAACTCAGGGCCCCACTCCTCAGTGCACCCCAGAGAAAAGCAGTCAGTCACTCCCGTCTCCCCGGTCTCCGGCCGCACTCCGTGCTCACCCGGCCTGTGACCGAGCGTTTCTATCTCTGGCACCCGACCCCGTGTGGAGTCTCCAAACCCAGCAGATCCCTGCGGTGCGCTCCTGCGCCGCTCCTCCCCGGGGAGGAAGGGGAGTCTCCCCGGCTCTGCCGCTTGTTGGGTCCCTGCTGGAGGAGCAGTGGCCCGACTGTGTCGCCTATCACAGTTTATGGCAACCCCGAGCTGAGAGCCCACACCTCGGCTCCCCTCTCTGCAGCCGGCTTCCCCGCTCCGATACCTGGGAGCTCTGCCGCACTCAGGCACCCCCGGTCTTTCTGTGACCCCGAGGGTTCCACCCCCCGCTTAGCCACTGCAGTGACGTCTCTCAGTGGAGCCAACTTCTAAAAGGTCCGATTTTGTGCTCCGCGGCTCTATCACTTGCCAGAAACGGCCGCCGGAGGCCCCCTCCCCGCCGTCTATCCTCCGGAATATCGCCTCGGATTCACTTCTCTGCACGTCCTACCTTCCAGAAAGTGGTCGCTTTTCTGTTCATAGTTACTGCTATTCTTTTCTTCGATCTCCTGTTGAGTTCATAGGTATTCAGAATGGTTTGATCCCTATCTAGCTGAATTCCTGGGACCAGACTAAATCCAGGTCTCCTACTCCTTCGCCATCTTGCTCCTCCCCCCCCCCGTAAACTTTTAATTTAAAGATAGGGACTGTTTTATTTATCATTTATTTTTTATTTTTTTATTAGGGTATGTTAAAGATTTATTTTAGGGAGAGAGAGCGCACACATGAGTGGGAGGGGCAGAGGAAGAAGGAGAGAGAATCTCAAGCCGACTCCGAGCTGAGCATGAAGCGGGATGAGGGCTCCATGCCCCTTACTCCGAGATCATGACTGAGCCAAAACCAAGAGTCAGACGCTTAAATGACTGCACCACCCAGGTGCCCCTGTTTTATTTATCATTTTAATCTGTGTCTGGCACACTTAAGTGTTCAGTAGTAAATTATGTGAAGTATTATACCAAATAGAAAATGCTGAGATTTCTCCTATGATAAAAACCTATTTTTACCACCTAGCCTATCTGTTCCATTGCTCTCCAGTTCCTTCTCTTACCTTTGAAAATAGTTTTCCTCCACTTTTCAGCCCTTCTTCCAGTCTACAAGCTTTTTATCAGTCACGTTTCCCTACTGTTTGAAACTCTACATTTTATTTCCTTTCTTCTGCCCATTACTCACTTATTAATTCAATATAAAGACTATTCTAACAGAGTTGTTCAGAGATGGCATGAGCTTCCTGGGGGCAATACTGAATTTCCTGTTTGATTGTATTCAGCAAAGTTAGATCTCCATTTAAGGAAGGTGAGGGTATTGAACTCATGTGGTTAGACTAGATGATTTTATTTTAAAAACTTGGAGATATAATTCACATACCAGGCAATTTATCTATTTAAAGTGTACAGTCAGTGGTTTTTAATATAGTCAGAGTTGTGCAACTCTTACCACAATAAGTTTTAGAAATTTTTACCACCCCTCCCACATACACACAAAAAATTCCATACCCATTAGCAGTCACTCTCCTTTCTGCCTCCCCGCGCCCCCCCCCACCCCCCGGCCGCTGCCAGCCCTAAGCAACCACTAATCTACTTTCTGTCTCCATAGATTTGCCTGTTCTGGACACTTCATATTAATGGAATCATGTAATATATAGTCTTGCATGACTGGCATTTTCTTTTTGTTTCTTTTCTCTTTTTTCTTAGCATAATGTTTGCAAAGTTCATCCATATTGTAGCATGTATCAGTACTTCATTCTTTTTTATGGCCAAATAATACTCCATTGCATGGGTATACCACATTGTATTTATCCATTTATTATCAGTTGATGGACTTTTTGGTAATTTTGAATAATGCTGCTGTGAACATTTTTGTACAAGTTTTTGTGGGAGCCTATTCTTCTTAGGTATATACCCAAGAGTAGAATTGCTGGGTCATATGGAAACTTTGTTTACCCTTTTGAAGAACTGCTAGGCTGTTTTTCAAACTGGCTACACTATTGTACATTCCCATCAGCAGAGTATGAGAGTTTGATTTTCTCCACATCCTTGCCAGTACTTTCTCTCTTTTTTTTATTATAGCATCCTAGCCAGTGTAATATAGTGTATCTCATTGTGGGTTTAATTTGCATTTCCTTGATGACTAGTGGTGTTGAAAATCTTTTCATGAGCTTATTGGCCATTTGTATATCTTCTTTGGAGAAATGTCTATTAAGAGCCTTTGACCTTTTTTAGTTGGGTTATTTATCTTTTTATTGTTGAGTGGAAGGAGTTCCTTATTTCGGATGCTAGAACCTTACCAGATGTATGATTTACAAATATTTGCTCCCATTCAGTATGTTGTCTTAACTGTCTTGATGGTATCTTTTTTTTTTTTTTTGAGATTTTATTTATTTGACAGAGAGAGCAAGAGCCAGGAACACAAGCAGGGGGAGTGGGAGAGGGAGAAGCAGGCTTCCCGCTGAGCAGGGAGCCCGATATGGGGCTCGATCCCAGGACTCTGGGATCATGACCTGAGCTGAAGGCAGATGCTTAACGACTAAGCCACCCAGGTGCCCTGATGGTATCCTGTGCAGCCGAAAAGTTTTAAAATTTGAAGTCCAGTTTACCTATTCTTTCTTTCTTTGTGGTTTCGGTGTCCTATCTAAAACCATTGCCTAATCCAAGGTCACAAGGATTTATGTCTGTTTTCTTCTAAGAGTTGTATAATTTTCTTACATTTAGGTCATTAATCAATTTTGAATTAATTTTTAAAAATAGTGTAGGTAGGGGTCCAACTTCATTCTTTTGCAGGTGGATATCTCGTTGTCTCCATACTAGTTGAAGGACTGGATGATTTTTTTTTTTTTAAGCCACCTTCTGACTCTGAAGATTACATGATGCTTTGTAGTACATTAGTTTCTGTTATTGTCTAAATAGGTGGATAGTCAAGATTTCATAGGATGGCCATCCTTTTCTCAAGAATACATTGTATCTAAAAACAGGGATTGTCCTTAGTCTTATATCAGTTTCTTAAACTTCTCATTTGCTTTCAATTCTGCCCTTCTTTGATGATGATTTGTTTATTTATTTTTAGGATTCTGTTTTGCTTCTGGTCTTTGACAGCTCCATTTTCTTTTCTTCCTCTTTTTGCACAGAAGTACACCTATCCCACCAACACTTTTAATATGGGAATAGTTCGCTCACTTTATTTTTTAACTTTTTCATTTAGGTAGCTTAGAGTTTCTTCTCAAGCCTGACTGTAGCCTAATAAAAATTTCTCTGAATGTGCCACCAACACCTGGAACTTAGTGTGTGAAAAATGTGTACTTAGTCTTCCCCTTTCCATAAGCCCACCCAGTTTTTTCATTATCTTCTCTTAGTATATTAAACTCCTAACCTCGGAGTTTTCTGACCCTTTCCCTCTTTAGTTCTATATTCTGTTCAATAGTAAATGCTGCTGATCATTCCATGCTCAGAGCCCTTGGATCTGTTGCTTCCTCCTTATTGTTATAGCCAGCCCCTCAGGCCCTTACATTTTAGAGCTTAATTACTGCCTTCTTGTTGATTTCTCATACCCTAGTTTGTCTCTGCATTAGGCCCTATACTCAAATGCTAGATTTAATCCCTTTCAGGTACCCTTTTCATTAAGTCATTTCCCTGATCTTAGACCCAGAGTATCAAATTTATCTACCACAAGTTAGCATTTAAACCCTCCACCTCCACTTCCCTCTCCTTATCTCTTGTTACTTCCCTAAATGGGGCCAAACTAATTTGGTAATTAGCCTTCTTTATTCTTTATTCTTATTTCTTTTTCCTCATCTCTTTCTTGTTGCAGAGTTCTTCTTTCCTTCTGGCATGCCTTTGCTTCTTTATTCTATGTCTAGTTCCCTTCAATGATTGATCCCATTTGACTCCTTTTTCTTTTTCTCTCTTTGCATTCTTTTAATGCTTAGACGTTTAGTTTATCTAGTAATGTCCATGATACCCTGTCCTTTTTTGTTGGCGTTTGTTTTGAATATACTACTTTTTAAAAATCAGTGTGGGAACTCTTGTTTCTATTTTATTTATGGCTCGCTCCTAGAGTCCTGAACATAGTAGTTGTCCTATAAATCTTCCTGGCTGACAGACTATAGAAGTTTTGGGGCGAGAGGTGTAGTGTTTAGCATTGTCAGCATTTTTTAATTTTAGAAATGCAAAAAAATATTTTTGTGCCATTACCTGACTTTTATTTTTAATTTTCTTTTGTTTTATACCAAGTTTTGGAGACTGCGTTCTCAGTACAGTATAATGAAATTCAATAACGTATATTACTACAAATATTAAATCTAGTTTATTGAACACTAGCCATCTGATCTATCAGATTCTCCCAAGAGAAAGGTTAGCTTTTTGGATGCTGGCTAGGCATTTTTTTTTTTTTTTTGACAGTGCATTATAGCCTTAAAGCCATTACTCACCATTTAATATATTAAGATCCTTGACAATTTAATAGCTACATAGCCACCACCCAGAATAAGGAGTGTTGACCTGGTTTTCTTCTGTCTGAAGCTCTACTTTTGTTGCTGTCCTCTTGAAAAGCACTTGTTCCCATAACTTCCGTGTCCTCCAAAGTCAGTATTGGGAGGGAAAGGAGGATTATCGGAGTGGAGCTGGCTGAGAGAGGGATACAAGATGGAGAGCAGCTCCCAAACCTAGTAGGGGCTGGCTGTCTTACCTCCCTGCCTGCCCGCCCACCTTCTTTCTTACCTGAGGAGCACCGTTGACTTAGAGATAGTCATCAGTGTATGGCACCTTACTAACATCATGAGTGCAAGTTTCTTGTTCTTTTCGCTTTAACCCTTTATGTTCAGTCCACATGCCCATTCCCTTTCCCATTCATATGTATCTATTGTGTTTATGTCCCTATACCTACATATTTGCTTGAAAGACCTGTAGTATAATTATGATGTCTTCAGCTTACATAATGGTATTTGCTTTTTACTCAGTGCCGTGCTTTTTAAGAGATTCATATTGGTGTAGGTACATCTAAAGTGTGATTTCTAAAAGCTGTGTAGAATTCCATATTTCTATCCACTCCATTTTGATTTTTCCATTCTTCCAGTTACCAAAATCAAAGTTACTTCAAGTAGCTGCTACATTATCGTCGCAGCAAACCTTCTCACACAGTCTATAAAGTCTGGTCTATGTACAAATTACATTCTATTTGAGAATTTCTCTGAAATTTACCCACCAGAGTGGGATCACGGGCTCACACAGGACAGAGACATACTTAATGGCACTAAGATCTCCTAGCAGAGTGGCTGTGTCTGTTTACCCTCCTCCCGACATCTTTGCCAACCTTTGCTGTTATCCACCATTCTCATTTTTGCCCTTCTGATTGGTATGAACAATGCTATCTCATTATCTTAATTTGTATTTTACTCATTGCTTTTTCTTTGAATTTGATCATCTTTTCATTTACTTGCTAGTCATTTCAGCTTCTTTTTCTGTAGGTTCCCTACCCATAGCTTTTGACCATTTTCCTTTTGGGTTTCTTGTGATTTTCATATAAAATTGTAGGAATTCCTTGTCTATTCTAGACATTTAATCTGTCAATTTTGGATGTTGCAGGGGCTTTTCCTTGTCTGTCATCTATTATAGCTCTGTTTGTGGTATTCTTTATTGTACAGAAATCTGTAATTTTGTTGAAGTCAAGTCTAACAGTATTTCTCTATATAGTTTGTATTTTTGGAGTCTGATTTATGAAGTCTTCCTTCTCTCTCATGTCTTCTGTTCTGCAGTGTTAACTCCAGTGGTTTTCCCCACAACCCTGTTTACATGGCCTTTTGAAGAGCGGTCTTTCCTTTCTTACCTGTGGCTCTCAGGAGGCTTGGCAGTTGGTGTTAATGTGTGACTGCCCCTGATGCAGGAAAAAATGCAAGACAATTGATGAACGCTTTCTCTAAGCCCTGTGCTTCTACTCACAGAACCCTGTGACCCTGTTTGTGCTACATGAATCCTGTCTGCCCAGCAAAAGCTGATGGGAAAGGGATGCATACTTCCCCAAGCAGAGTAATCAAAATCTTTCTCCAAGGAATTTGAAGTTGTGACTAGTCTCTGCTGGCGTCTTGAAGGACATGCAAACTGAAGGGTTTTGGGGTGCGCATCTTCCTCCATGTTCACAAAGAAGCTAGAGAAATGGTCTGCCAGAAGGGAGAATAAAGATCTGTGCAGAGAAGCACAGGAAAAAGCCTATGGCTCCATAGAGAGGGAGACAAAAGTAGACTGTGAGAGTAGCTGTCCTGGATCCTGATGGCTTTCCAGTTTCTGGTTCTTTTCTCTTCTGAGACCAGATTGCACTTTTCTGTAGTAGTTAGCGGTGGCTAACTGCTGTAACAGACTCCAAAGTGTATAATGGCCCTAACACAATAGAAGTTTATTTCTCACTCACATAAACAGGTCCAGATGGTTCTAAGTTGGTTGGGTGGCAACACTGGAGGACTCTGTGCCACAGTTATTCAGGAACCTAGATTGATGGAGGCTCTGCCATTTTCATCACATGACTTCAGAGGTCTCCCTAGGTCAGCATGAAGCCTGCAGATGGGAAATGAATGTGGAGTTTAATACATGGGATGTTTTATAGACCAGGCCTTGATGATGCACATATCACTCCCATTCCTCTGGCTGGAACTCCATTGCATGGCTACATTTAACTGTATAGGAAGCTGAAAAGTGTTATCAAGCTGTGGACCTAGAAGGAAGAGAAAATGGGTTTGGTGAACAGCTAGAGATTGCCACATCATATTTATTATCTGTGTGATACCTCTGTATCCTTATAATCAAGTTCCTGTTTTTTTAACTTGTTTGAATTGACTTCTGTTATTTATGCCTCAGTGCGTGAGGTGTTTTCATAAGAGCTATACTTAAAAGAGTAGAAGAAATAAATACTAATTATTTTCTCAGGAAAGTTGGGTCGATTTCCACCTATGATGCATCATCACCAGCCACCCTCAGATGGCCAGACCCCCGGGGCTCGTTTCCAGAGGTCTCACCTTGCAGAGGCATTTGCAAAGGCCAAAGGATCAGGTGGAGGTACTGGAGGAGGAGGAGGTAGTGGAAGAGGCCTGATGGGACAGATTATTCCAATCTATGGTTTTGGGATTTTTTTATATATACTGTATATTCTATTTAAGGTAAGTGGAATCATCTTGATCATATCAATAAAATCTAGTGTCATAATAAAAATTGTTGGCATTAAAACTCTTTACAGTTCATAACCTTTATTCAAATCATCTTTAAATCTTGCCTCCTCTTTATGAGATACTTAGGATAACTGTTATCTCGGTTTTACAGAAGAGAAGATCTAATAGCTCAGAGCTTAAAGGGTTTGACCTAGAATTCACAACTAGAAATGCAGAATCAGGACTTGAGCCTTGGTCTTCTAGTTGTTAATGCAGTGAGCAATAAAGATCAAAGAAAGCCCCCTCCCACCCCAAGTTGTTTTTTTTTTTTTTTTTTTTTTTTACTGGATGTCTTTGGAAGCTGAAAAGGCCTAAAGATATTTTAAGGAGAACTTTATTATTAGGATTGGCACAGTGATTTCCAAGTAGCCACTGTGAGGCCCAATAATGACCATACCAACACAACTTTGCCCTCCTTTCTCACTCCAGGACTATGAGGTGCTGGTTTAACATCCACTGCAGTAATTCTGAAACAAAACTGCCAATCCTGGAAGTAAGCCTGATGTCTCCCTGCTCTGGGGAGATGTGGTTTGGGTCCTTTAAAAGCAGACTCCCAATTAAGTTCCACCTCTAGGCAGGCTTCATCAAGCTATGGGCCTAGACACCATGAAGTGGAGCAGAAGTCACGTTCTGCAGCCTTTTAGGAAATCTTAAATATTCACTGTGCCCTTCTAACCAGAGTAAGAAGCAAGTCCTTCTTGCCCAGAAACTCTGGGGGTGGGGCCTGAGTTGCATCTGTAAGAACAACTCTGGGGGCTGCACATCCCATTTGAGATGAGTGTGGGCAAAGCAGATGACCTGGCCTTGTGCCTTGATGGTTTTTTCACTTCTTGGGAACCTTTTTTTTTTTTTTTTAAGATTTTATTTATTTGAAAGAGAGAGGGAGAGAGAAAGCAGGAGCAGAGGGAGAGGGAGAAGGAGACTCCCCGCTGAGCAGGGAGCCTGACGCCGGGCTTGATCCCAGGACCCTGAGATCATGACCTGAGCTGAAGGCAGACACTTAACTGACTGAGCCACACAGGAGCCCCTCTTGGGAACCTTCTATTGGTTCTTTCTCTCTCTCTTTTTTTTTTTTGAAATGTTTCTCTGATATATTTGATTTGACTTCTGACTTAATTTTTGTCTCCCAACCTTTTTTCTTTTTTCATTTAATATGAGGGTTTCTATGACTTTGAGGTTCTGAGCTGCTGTTGATGTGCTGTACCTCCTTCCATTCTCAGCTTTCAAAGGGGAAAACTGCTGCAGAGGATCGGAAATGCTATACTACCACAGCTGGAAACACCCACAGGAAAATTAGTAAGTGGCCCTTCTCAAAATTTTATTGAGTCAGACTGCCATAATACAGTCAGAGGGACAGTCTGTGGATAGGTCTTAAGCATTTCTGAAAAATTGCCCCAAGTTAATCTGATGCCATTTTTACCTAAGCTCTGGGAATTCTCAAGTTTCCAAATTGATGTTGGGCTTTTAAGAGAAAGAGAGTTACAAAAAGTACAAAACTGTCCATTTACATTTTTATATATTAGCAAGTTAATATTTCACATTTGGAGTGGGTTATTTCTCATTTCCAGACCTCAGAATATTTGTAGCAGATACCTTTTATTTCTTTTTTTTTTTTTAAAGATTTTATTTATTTATTAGAGAATGAGAGATAGCACGAGAGGGAAGAGGGTCAGAGGGAGAAGCAGACTCCCCGCTGAGCAGGGAGCCCGATGCGGGACTCGATCCTGGACTCCAGGATCATGACCTGAGCCGAAGGCAGTCGCCCAACCAACTGAACCACCCAGGCGCCTGATACCTTTATTTCATAGAGAGGAAAACTAAGGAAGAGAGATCAAGTCCTTGCCAAAATCAGTTATTAGATCTAGGGACAGGGTTTAACACTTCTGACTCATGAAACATGGTCATCAAAGATTTATTGACCAAGTAGAATATTCTGTGCTCTCTGGGGAAATGAGATGTATATGGCATGGCACTTCCCCCTAATAATTCATAGTCTGGGATGCAAAATAACTTGTGCAAAGTTTACTGTCTAGAAGGGGACTTGGGGAAAGCCTTATGGGAAACAGCATAGAGCTGGGTCCTGTCCGATAGACAGGATGGCTTGAGGAAGACACAGCCTGACATAGGATGGCTGTGGGAAAGAAGGCCTTGAGGAGTAGGTAGGTTAAGCCATGTTGTTGAAGGCCTTGGAGGCCAAACTTCCTTATCCTGTGGATAATGAAGCCTCATTAGAAGTTTTTAAAAGAGAGACAACAGCAAAATGAAGTGAGTCTGAGCCACTGCAGCGTCTGCCCTCGGCCATAACTGCTTTTTGGGTTTACTCCAGATTCTCTGTGGAAGTAGATACCCCAGTCACAGTCTGCATCCTTTTTAGAAATCTTAGATTCAAGAAATCCTTTAATAAAGCTCTTGTGTTCTTAATTGAGATAACGTCTAACCAACAGTGATGGTAAATGCATTGGTAAAATAATTTAAAAAATTTTTGGACTCTGTTGAAGAATAACAAATTCTGTATCCAGTCACATAATGCATTGAAAACAGAAGTAAATAAAATAAATTCCTAAGATCAGCTGTTTTCTAATGTAGCAGTTATATCTGCTGCTTATCCTTCAGTTTTGAATCATGCAGAAAATAAAAATAAGCATTTATGTGGCACAGTCCTCTAGACACTTTGCAGATGTTAACTGCATGCATAAGAATTTGTTCTAGAAGTATTAAAAGGCCTTTGAAATACTATATCTTACACTGGGGCTTCTAAATATATCTGGGTAGAAGGGTACTAATGTATGAAACAGAAAAACTGGATTATCTGCGTAATGAACAGCATTTTGTTTTCCTGCTGCCTTAAAGTTGATTTCATGTACTAATTGATCTATTTTTTCTACTCTACTTTTTAGGGTCTTAGTGTTAATGTCAGTAGATCAATGTGATCTCTGTTGACCTTTGTTGAGAATACTGGGGGCCAAGGTTATACCACTTCACCCCAAATGACGAGGGTAGGAAACCTTGGGCAGGGAGGCTTCAGCCCTAATTCAAGACTTCCCCTATTGAAGAAGCATAGCATTGAAATCATGATCTTCCAGATATGTTTTCAGACTTCGGGTGCAGATGAACTATTGCTCATTTCAGGGTCTTAACTCCTTTTCTAAAGTACCTTGCAGGCTTGGTACTTTGACCCTCAAGCATCATTTGGACTAGAAAGGATAGGTTTATCTTCTTCATTTCTTCTTGGGTGACCATGTTGAGGTTTGTTTTCTTTTGTTTTTTTGCTCCTGGGTATTTTTCTTTAGTTGGTCCTGCTGTATTTCTGTGTGTAAGAGGAGTGATTTTTGCATTACTCCCTAAACATGTATCCTTTAGATCTCAGTGCCCACACCTTGGTACCCTTTGTGTCCTGATTGGACCAGCTGGAGAGACGCGGAGTCTCTTCTCTGAATCTCTGAACCAGCTGGGATGATTGTAGGGTGTCACAGCCAGCCAGTTTTGGACAAGAGCTTTTGGAGTTGTGTATGATGGTTCTTAGATTGATGCTTGTTTTTCAGCCAATTTTGAGCTTGTTCAACTGCAAGAAAAACTGAAGGAGACAGAGGAAGCTATGGAAAAATTAATCAACAGAGTGGGACCTAATGGTGAGAGGTAGGTTTTCACATACCAGGACTCAGACTATTGCCCATTTAGAGAATCCATTCAGAACTTTGCTTTTCCTTGATTTCTGGACCACTTACTTTCATTGTATATAATTATCAACTTATTTGTCATTTGTACATTATTTCTAACCATCCATTTTCATACCATATGCTTTCAAGAGTCTCAGCTTTCAAGAGTCTTTGTTCAGTGTTGTGCACATTATTGTGAGGAGAGGTTCATGAGCAGTTCTGTGGGGTGAAATAACCAGGTTCTAATGAAGATGATTTCATAGCTGTCTAATAATCTGGTTTTACTTAAAATTATGCCTTTTTAAATCTGAGACAAAAAGAAGGCGAGTATGATCAGATCAGGCATTTGTATTTTGTGTTGACTATGCCAGAACAGGATTAGACATGTAAAGTGCGTGTCAGGAGTCACACTGGCCTTTTAGGATGCCCCACAGGGGAGACAGCCCCCTGCTACAGGGCTGGCTGAGGATCTGAAAAGGTAGCTTCAGAAGGTTGATGAAAGTGGGCAAAAAGAAAGAGAATATGGATGTGGGGAGGCCAGGGAGGAAAAGCCAGAATGTGAGATTGAGAACAAAGAGGGATTCAGTCTCCACTAGGCCTTATGATAAGGATGGAGGAAGAGCTGGGAGGTGAGTGGCAAAATCCCAAGTGCTAAAGGCCCCTCCTGTGGCCCTGTGGGCTCCCCGTGGAGTCTGCCCCAGGAAACTGCTGCTCTACCGTGGCCTCTTCTGTCTGCCCTCTGGGTGGTGCGGGTGCCCCTTATCCTCTTCTTGGCTCCTTGGCTCCGGCCTTGTGCATCTTTGGCTAGATGAGGCAAGAGTGAACATCCTCAGATTGCAGCTCCTTGGCTTGGCTTTTTCTACAATGTCTACAGTGCTGCTGCAATGACATTTATGAGGCTGAGCCTTGCCTATCTGCGCCCAGGAGCCTTGACCTTCTTTTGGTCCAGAAAGCAGAGTGACGATCCAGACTGTTGGCTAGAGTGGTAGAGGAATGTGGACATATTTATACATGAATATATCTCTGTAAGTGTGTAATACAATTTGATACTTGTTGAGCACTTACTAAGAACCAAGCTCTGAGTGAAGTGCTTTATATACATTATCTAATGTAGGAGTATTTGTAGGAGTGTGACTAAACCAATTTGTACTATACTTTTTGATCTTTTCTGCCCTTACCCTCTACTACTCACAGTTTGGGTGGGGAACTACCGGCCTTTTATGGACCCTTGTCCCTCAAAAAGTATCTGTACCCTGGTTCTGGTCCATTTGAAGACCCATGCCACACCTGAGGGTCATGAAAACCATAGATGAAAATCTGTGGGCAGGGCCTCCCACCTGGGAGACTAAACCACTGGGCCTTGGAGTAAGAAGCCAGAGAAAGATATTTTCTCACTATTACTGCTGTTCACACTCCCTTAGCTCAAATCACATAGCCCTACCTTCCCACCTGTATAGACCATCTGTGCATTGCCCTGACTACTTTCTCTGCTTTGTGCTAGGATTACTTCTCTGTAAGGCAGAGGAGTTGTCCCTACCATGCAGCTGGAGTTGTGCCATCTCATTGTTTCTGGGGCCACAGGTCCTAGCTCAGAACGTTTACTCCTTTTAAGATGCTAAGGTGTGGACTCCTTGAGAACCTATTGATTCCAGCCTGCCACATGGCAATGACTGTGTAAAACATTTTCTGCACAGTACTTCTCAAGAGCTAGGGATCGGCTTTCCCTCCACTGCAGAGAGCATAGCTTGTTGCTCCCTTTCCCAAATCCTTCCTCTTCTAGTCCTAAAAAGGTGACCTTCTCCCTGTCACTCCTAATCCAACACCTTTTATCCTTACAGGTAGGCCCTATGAGACTTCACCTCCAACACTGAAAGGCCCTGGTAGCCCCATGTTTTACATTGTTTTCCTTTTTATACTTCTATCCTTTAACCTTAGTCTCTGTAGCATTTGTTCAAGTCTGTGTTTCTGTGATTATTAGAAGAGCCCCAAATACCCTAGTATTTTTCCATCAGATTAAAATTGAACACATTTCCAGGCTCTGGGAGTCTGAGAGGATTTAAGACATAGAAGACATATTCATTTCAGCCTTCAAAGTCCCTTTATAGAACGTTAATTCCATAATTGTAAGATTTTCTTAAAATTCCAGAAATACAGTTTCTGAGCCTTCATCTCAATGCTTATGTAAGAATCAAAATATGGGGAAGGTTTTTAATATTATCTAATAAAACTTTCAGACAACTTTTTTTTACCTGTGAGCAATATGTCTATGTATGTGTTTAAGCCTTGTAGAAGGTTGGTATTGTGTCATGTTATGCCTGATATTAAGCACAGTATCCATCCCAAGGATGTAAAGACTAAGAAAAGGATCTAGGAATCAGAACTGAGGTGTCCTTACTTCTGTCCTTAAGATCAGCAGCACTTCCTTTCTGGAGTAGCATGTCCGATTGTAATCCTTCACCTCCTGGAAGCATGGCGTGACCTGAGGGAGCAGTGAGGGTGCAGCCTGAGGCAGAAAACAGCCATAGCAGGCATGCTAAGGACATGTGTGGCCCTGTAGATTTAGGGCATGCACTGCTGGGATATAAACTTATAGAGGACAGACTTAGTCTGTTTTGTTCACTGTGTTCACATAGTAGATACTAAGGAAATTCTTATTGTTGAAAAAAGATACTCACTTTTGAAATAAGCATTTGTACGTGTATTATGGTAGAAGAGGTAATCATGGCATTCTTTGCTAAGGTCCTCTCTTCATTTCCTGTCCTCTATATTCAGGGTCCTACTGAACATGTCTCATAGATGACCTGCCCTTCTTCAGTTAATAAATGTCTTTTGAATGAATGGATGTGCAAAATGGAAATCATCATCTATCCCCGCTGACTCTACTCCACCTTTAATATTCTCCATCTCCTCAAATGGCTCCACCATCTACTTAAAAGCCCAAAGCAGAAATCCAATATTATCCTTGATTTACCTTTTCCTTCACTTCCTATGTCTCTTTGATCATCCTGTCTTGTCATTTCTTCCTAGTTAATAAGTCTCTCTCCCTGCAAAAGACTCTAAGCTCTGCTAGGGCAGGGATTATCTGTATTATTCCCAGAGCCTAGCATAGGCCAACAGTAGGCTCTAAAGTATTAGCTGAAATGGAAGAATGAGTGAGTGAATGAGTGTTTGTTTTTTTTAATATAGTTGACATACAGTGTTCTATTAGTTTCAGTATACATTACGTAGTGCTCACTACAATAAGTGTAGTTACCATCGGTGACCATACGTTATTAATATTATTGACTATATTCTCTATGTGGTACTTTTCATCTGTGCGGCTATTTTATAGCTGAAAGTTTGTATCTTTTAATAATTTCCTTTACCTAATCCATCTTGAGTTTATTTTGTGTATGGTGTAAGAAAATGGTCCATTGTATTCTTGTACCTGTAGCTGTCCAGTTTTCCCAGTACCATTTATTGAGAAGACTGTCTTTTCTCCATTGTATATTCTTGCCTCCTTTGTTGTCGAGTAATTGACCACATAGGTGTGGGTTTATTTCTGAGCTCTCTATCCTGTTCCATTGATCTATGTCTATTTTTGTGCCAGTACCTTATTGTACCAAAGTGGATAACTACAACTTGGTAGTTTATCTTGAAATCTGGGATTGTGCTACCTCCAGCTATGTTCTTCCTTCTCAAGATTGCTTTGGCTCTTTGGGGTGTTCTGTGGTTCCATACAGATTTTAGTATTTGTTGTTCTGTGAAAAATGCTATTGGTGTCTTGATGGACATTGCATTGAATCTATAGATAGCTTTGGGTACTATGGACATCTTAATATTCTTCCAGTCCATGAATGTGGTATATCTTTCCATTTGTTTGTGTTGTCTTCAGTTTCTTTCATTGGTGTCTTACAGTTTTCAGAATATAGGTCTTTTACCTTGTTCTGTGAAAGGGAGGCATATGCAAAATGATCTCCAAAGGCCTAAGGAGCCAAAAGATGGAAGAAAAAGGCTGAAGAATCCAGTTTGACAGCAAGTGGTTTATTAAAGGGACCTATGAGCAGAAGTGTGTTGTGGGTGGCTGCAAGACAAGTAGATCTGCACAACCCCACCTACCATAAGTCCTGGTTTTATAGCCTTAGAGATTGGGGAGTATATGTGCTAGGAGACCTGGGAGGAAATGTTTCAGAATCACAGTCCTCTCTCCAAAGAACATCAAGGTCTTTATACCTCAAGGGAGTACCTAAGGGTGTCGTCAAACAAAGAGTATGTGTGTGGGGGAGTGCTATACTGAAGAAGGCTTCAGGTCACAGAGTGGTCATCATGGTGGATTTGTGCAAGATGGTATTAGTCTTGTTCACACACACTTCTTTGGTTACATTTATTCCTAGGTATTCTTTTTGGTGCAATTGTAAATGGGATTGTTTTAATTTTTCTTTCTGCTACTTCATTATTAGTATGTAGAAATGCAGGTTTCTATAAAATAGATTTCTGTATATTTGGTATCCTGCAGCTTTACTGAATTAATTTATCAGGTGTAGTTAATTTTTTGGTAGAGTCTCTAGGGTTTTCCATATATAGTATCCTGTCATCTGTAAATAGTGACGGTTTACTTGTTCCTTACCAGTCTGGATGCCTTTTATTTATTTTTTGTCTGACTGCTGAGGCTAAGACTTCCAGTACTATGTTGAACAAAGACTGTTTCAGCAGTAGTAAGAATATCTTCTCTGGCACCTAGTTTGATTTACTCTTTGCAGCCCTATGTGGTTGTCAGTGGCAGCTGTTATTTTCTCTCTAAGGAACAGTATCTCAGAGCAAGTGTACTCCAGGGATGGCATTAGTTTTCTGTGGCCGCTGTAACAAATGACCACAAACAAAATGCCTTAAAACAAGTTATTATCTCACAGATCTGTTGGATGTCCCGCACTGGGCTAAAATCAAGGTGGCAGGATTGCATGCCCTTTTGGAGGCTCTGGGGTAAAATCCATTTCCTTGCCTTTTTCAGGTTTTAGAAGCTACCCACATTCCTTGGCTCAGTGGACCCTCTCCTCCATCTTCAAGGCCGGCAGCAGTGGGTTGCGACCTTCTTACATCCTATTACTCTGACCTCTTCTGCCTCTCTCTTCCATCTTTAAGGACTCTTACAATTACATGCACCCTCACAGATAATCCAGGATAATGTCTGTTCTAGGGCCAGCTGATCTGTAAGCTTAACTCTATCTACAACTGTAAGTCCCCTTATATATAAAGTAACATTATAGGTTCCAAGGATTAGGATGTGAACTTCTTTGGGGAGTGGGAAAGGGAACATGATTCTGTCTACCACAGAAGCTCTATGGAAAAGGAGGAATTTGAATAAGCCTTAACAGGATGAAAGGATCTCCTCAGGCACAATTTGGTGGTGGCGGGGGGTGGGCATTTCAGAGGGAGAGGGTAGTAGCATAAGCAGCAAACAAGGTTAGAAAGTCAAGGTATGTTTTTGGAACAGTAGGTAGTCCTGAGTAACTGGAGTAGAGCATATCAGGGCTGGAGTAAATGGGTAGGGAGGTAAGGGAAGAAAAAACTAGAAAAGTAAACTGGGCCCAGACTGGAAGGCTCTGAATGGTAGGCTGAGAAGTTTGAAATTCATTGTCTTTATAGTGGGATGTCTCTAAAGGCTTTTGAGGAAAAATGTCATGATCTGCTGTACTTTAGAAAAGTAACTCTTCTAGTGATAGGTAGAACGGCTACATGCTAGAAGGTTATAGAAAAAGTTCCAGGGAAAGGTAATAAATAGGTCAGTGAGAGTGGAAATGAGGGTCCAAATCAAGGGGACTTGACAGAAGGGAGAAGAAAAATCACAGGCTGTTGGGTGCCTGGGTGGCTCAGTTGGGTAAGTGTTTCCCTCTGGCCTTCCCACCCACTTGCGCTCTTTCTCATTCACTCAATCTCTTTCAAATCTTTTTTTTTTATTTTTTTAAGATTTTATTTATTTGACAGAGAGAGACACAGCGAGAGAGGGAACACAAGCAGGGGGAGTGGGAGAGGGAGAAGCAGGCTTCCCGCCGAGCAGGGAGCCCGATGCGAGGCTCGATCCCAGGATCCTGGGATCATGACCTGAGCCGAAGGCAGACGCTTAACGACTAAGCCACCCAGGCACCCTTCTCTCAAATAAATCTTTTTTTTTTTTTTTAAGATTTTATTTATTTTTGACAGAGAGAGAGTGTACAAGCAGGGGAAGCAGCAGGCAGAGGGAGAGGGAGAAGCAGGCTCCCCGCAGAGCAGGGAGCCCGATGTGGGGCTTGTTCCCAGGACCCTGGGATCATAACCTGAGCCGAAGGCAGATGCTTAACCATCTGAGCGACTCAGGCGCCCTCAAATAAATCTTTTAAAAAAAAAATCGCAGGCTGGGGGCACCTGGCTGGCTCAGTCAGAAGAACATGTGACTCTTGATCTCAGGGTTGTGAGTTTGAGCTCCATGTTGGGTGTAGAGATTACTTAAATAAATAAATAAAAAGTTTTTAAAAATCACAGGCTGTTTTCAGGATTCCTTGGTAGCAAACAGCTAACTCTGGGTAGCAAAAAATTTGCAGACGGTGAGAGAATTTATTGGAAAGGTATGGGATAGCTCATAATATCAAAGGAATAGCTAAAGATCCAGGTTTCAGAAAGAGGGGGAACCAGAACAGCTCGGGAGAGTTCGAGGACAAACAAATGGACAGGTTCTTCAAGGACTGCTGTCAGAATGAATTAACATGAGAAGTTTTCAGATCTGGCTTTACTGCATTCAACACCCAGTTTTAGGAGAAAGTACAGTTGTTCCAACTTGGGTCCTATGTATATCACTGAATCATTCACTGCAGCCCAGGGATGGAGTGTGTTGATTGGCTGTGGGCCACCTTTGAAGGAGAGGTAAGGGAATGGATAGCTTCACTCTAACCTTTACACTATGAGCAAAAGAGGGGTTGGTTCCCCAAAAGAAAAACTAGGTAATAGCAATGAAAGACAAAGAGATAGAGATGAGTTGGAGATTTGTGGCCCAAATGACAAGGAAGATTATAATACCAACCAAGATAAAAACACAGAAGAGGAGAAAGAAGATAAGGCTTTGGTATAAGGATCATGAGTTCAGCTTTGAATATGGTTAAGGTGCCATCAGAACAGCTATGTATGATATACAACAACAATAGGAAATTTGGGTATTGAGGTCAGAACAAAGGAAACAAGTTTGGAAGTCATTTGGCTGGAGGGAAGTAGGGGCCGTGGGGAAAGAGATCAAGTTCTTGAGGCACATCATACTGTGTGGCGATAGCTTGCGATCTTTTGCTGGTCTGAATTCTGTTCTAATCATGAATGGTATTGTAAGAAACTATTTCATTCTCTTTACTTTTGGTTTCAGAACTTGATGATTCCTCTGGGTTTATAATACTCAAAAGTCTGATCAGGAATCTTCCAATCTGACCTTCTATTTTTCTAGCATCTTGGAATCTGCCATGCCCAGCCTCTCCAAACCTGGCTGCTCACACAGCTGTTCCTCATCCTGGGCCAACCAGGCCCTGTTTTGGAAGAGCGAATTTGAGGTTAACTTCATTAATAGCAAGTCCTCTAAGTGGAAATGCCCTAGATCCCTGGAGTTATGAGACTGGTTTTCATGTGGTAAATCGGGATTAGAGGTAGAGTATGGGTATCATCTATGTAGAGGCAGTGGTTTAATTTGTGATACTGGGTCTGCTTCCTGAGAGATGACTGTAAGAATGGACAAGTGAGAGCCCGAGGATTGAGCCTTCAGGAATACCATGTGTTTAGAAGGCGGACGGGGGCAGAGTGAGCCAGGATCAGCAATCCAAGGAATGGTTAAAGTGGGAGGAATGCGGAGGTCTCAATAGCCAAGGGGAGAGAATATTTCAAGGAGAGGACGGCCCACAGTACAGAGAAGTCAAGGAAAATGAAATGTAAAAAAAGATTCTTAGACTTGAGAGTAAAGTGGTATTGATGATTTTCACAAGTTTTGGTATAATGATGGAGTAGAAGCCGGATTTCAGGGAGGTGGGGGAAAACAGATGGTAAGGAAATGGGGACCAATTAAACTAACACATAGTAAATCGAGGGCTTGCAGTGTTCGTGGCACTGTGCCTGCACTGTCCTGAATTTATCAGTGCCCTCCAGGACTATCAAACCAAGTTGAGACAATGAGGAATCTATGAAAACCTTCATTACGTAAATTCAGAAGCTGTAAGACGGACCATGATTAATTGCCTAATGCATGATATGGACAATAGGAATATGCTTGTTTGGAAGTAAAAGAGGATGCTTTAATTTAGAATTCTCTGAGAAAGCTTCACTTGCCTGTTTATGCTTCTCCTAGCAGAGCTATCCCTTTTAAAATTAGGGGTTCTGGTTTTCCGTAAGTTCCGAAACAGAGTCAAGACTGTTTCAGTAAAAATCAAAATGTGCTGAGTACAGTCCAGAGAAGTAACACATGCGCCCAAGGGCCAGAGCTTTGTGATAAGCACATAGGCTCTTGTATTTTCTTCCAAGTTTTTATTTAAATTCCAGTTAGTTAACATACAGTGTAACATTAGTTTCAGGTGTAGGATTTGGTGATTTATCACTTACATTCAACACCTAGTGCTCATCACAAGTGCCCTCCTTAATCCCCATCACCCATTTACCCCATTCCCCAACCCATCTCCCCTCCAGTAACTCTGTTTGCTCTACATAGTTAAGAGTCTGTTTCTGTTTGCCTCTTTTTTCCTACTATGTTCATCTGTTTTGTTTCTTAAATTCCACATATGAGTGAAATCATATGGTATTTGTCTTTCTCAGACTTATTTTGCTTAACATAGTACTCTCTAGCTCCATTCATGTCATAAATGGCAAGATGGCGTTCTTTTTTATGGTTGAGTATTAGTCCATTGCACATCTTTATCCATTCATCGGTCGATGGATATTTGGGCTCTTTCCATAGTTTGGCTATTGTTGATAACGCTGCCATAAACATCAGGGTGCATGTACCCCTTTGAATCAGTATTTTTGTATCCTGTGGGTAAATACCCAGTAGTGCAATTGCTTGATCATAGGGTAGCTTTAACTTTTTGAGGATCCTCCATATTGTTTTTCAGAGTGGCTGCACCAGTTTGCATTCCCAGCAACGGTGTAAGAGGGTTCCCCTTTTTCCACATCCTTGCCAACACCTGTTGTTTCTTTTGTTGTTGATTTTTAGCTATTCTGACAGGTGTGAGGTGATACCTCATTGTAGTTTTGATTTGCATTTCCCTGGTAATGAGTGATGTTGGATCATCTCTTCATGTGCTTGTTGACTGTCTGTATATGGTATTGGAAAAAATGCCTATTCATGTCTTCTGTCCATTTTTTGACTGGGTTATTTGTTTTTTGGGTGTTGAGTTTTATAAGTTCTTTCCATATTTTGGATTCTAGCAAATAGGCTTTTCTAGCTAAAAGGTTGCCCTAGGTGAGTCAGAAGCCCCCCCCCCCAAAGTGGGTTGTTGTAATAGTAAGAATTAGGAGTTCTACAGAGCAGATGAGCAATTGTGACAAGTCAGGACTCCTGTACGGAGAGGAAGACCAGAGCTGTAAGAGGCCTGCTGCATGTAAGATTTACCTGAATGTAGGACAGACAGGCTTCTTCAGTTCATGGCTTTGAGGCCCTTTAGTGTGGAAGAAGTGGAGCTCATGGTGCTTTTGTTTTCTTCCCACTGAGGTCTGTGGAAATGTTGCACCTTCATTTTCCTCACTTAACCATCTTAACATTGGAGGGAGGAACACTTTTTTCCCCGGCTGGTCATTAAGGCTTAAGTTTGTTAGACTAAGCATAAGAAGGAACACAGGCTGGAGACTGGCTGTTTAGAAAAAATTGATGGCACTTTCATGAGGCTAGTATTAAAGGTCATTTTCCCTTCATGAATTTATATTGCCTTCGAATGTTTTGGATTTTTAAGGGGAAAATAAGTATTCTGTTACGTCCTGCCACTAGGTAAAACTGGTCCCAAACTAGTTAGTCTTCTGAGTAGGACTTTGCCTATGAGTGTGATGCGATGCTTCTATCTCAAAATCGTCCTACCATTAATCTTGAGCCTCATCTTATTTTTGTACACATTTGCCCAGTGTTATCCAGCTAAATTGGGACTCAAACCCAGGTTTTCTAAACTGGAACTTGAGCATTGTGCTTTAAGAGTTGCATAGAATACTATCAGAAGTCAGGAGACTTTAGTTGTAGTTCAAGTGATGGCATTAACTAGCAGTAGGAATAAATGTAGAATTTCCTCTCTGTGGGCCTCAGTTTCTCTGGTCTAGATGACTGATTTGTCAGAATGATCCAGCTCTGAAATTTTCAGATGTATCTTTATTTCTGCACAAGTAGATGCAGCCTAGTGATTCCAGGGTTGGGCTAGTAGGATATTTTTCCCTAGTTGTGTCTAATGACTCAGCACATTTTCTTTTGATGACCTTGCTTTGGAGAAAAGTGGCTTATAGTAAATGGGTATTAAGAGTAACAGTGAAATTTCTTAGAGATTAGAGAATCAGGGCAGTGAGGTATACTGAAAGAACACTGAGCTGAAAGCTGAAACATCTGAGGTCTGGTCCCAGTTTTGGCCTTAATTCATTGTGGGACCTTGGGCAATCACTTGATCTTTTCTAGTCCTTAGTTTCCCCATTTATAAAATCAATCAGAACATTGAACTAACATATCTAGTTATCAGCAATGCATTTCCAGGCCCAATTTCTAGAATATTTACCTGCTGCTGTTGGACTTCCTATTCTAGGATCCAGACGGATCATAGTGATGTCTATGTTCATTGCCCAGGAGTTCATTTATCATTAAATGGCTGGGTTGTCTGATATCTCTAAGCAGAGCACAGACTGTGACTTCTGACCAAGAAAAACGGTTGCTGCATCAGCTCCGAGAAATCACCAGGGTCATGAAAGAAGGAAAATTCACTGACAGGCCCACTCCAGAGAAAGAAGCTGAGGAGGCCCCTTACATGGAGGACTGGGAAGGTAAACAGTGTCTTGTCATTTCTTGGTTAGCTGTCAGCCCAGAAAAGAGATCTTAAAAATTTTTAAAAATATAATGTATATGTATGATAAAATTCACCAGTTGTAAGTGTCTGGTTAGATAAGTTTTGACAAATGTGTAGAGTGGTATAATTATACCACAATCATGATCTAGGATGTTTCCATCCTCTCAGAAAGTTCCCTTCCCCTTTGGAGGGAATCCCTTCAACTACCCTGGCACAATGTAACCAATTTCTGTCCCTATAGTTTTCTGTATAAATGGATCATATTGCACATGCTCTTTTGTTTCTGGCTTCTTTAATTTAGCATAATGCTTTTGAGAGTCATGCGTTGAATGTATCAGTATTTTTTTTTTTAATTGCTGAGTAGTAGTCTGATACATGGATATACTGTTGTTTGTTTTTCTATTCACTAGTTTAGGAACATTTGGGCTTTCTCCAGCTTTGAGATATTATGAATCAAGCTGCTATGAACTTGCATACACATCTTTGTTTGAACATATATTTTTATTTCTTTTGGGTATATCCTAGGAATGAGATTTATTTCTGGGCTTTTATGTTAAATATATGTTCAACATTTTTAGAAACTGTCAACCTGTTTTCCAAAGTGGCTTTGCCATTTTGCCTTCTGCCAGCGATGTAGGAGTATTGTAGTTACTCCACATCCTTGGTAACACTTGATATTGTCAGCCTTTTTACTTTTAGCCATTCTAGTGAGTGTATAGTGGTATCTCATTTGTGACTTTAATTTGCATTTCCCCAGTGACGATGAACATTTTTTAATGTATTTGCCATCTGTGTATCTTTAATAAAGTGTCTGTTAACATTGTTTGCCAATTTTTTATTGGGTTGATTTGTTTTTATTGAGTTACAAGAGTTCTTTATATATTCTGGATATAGGTTTATTACCAGTTAGGTATTTTACAAATATTTTCTCCTAAACTGTGGCTTCCCCTTTTATTTTCTTAGTGGCATCGTTCAAAGAGCAGAAGTTTTTATTTTGATGAAGTGCAGCTTATTTTTCTTTTATGATATTTACCTAACTCAAGGTTTGCCTGACTCCTATGTTTTCTTCTTCTAGAAGTGTTATAGTTTTAGCTTAGATTTAGGCATATGAGCCATTTTGAGCTAGTTTTTATATATGGTGTGAGGCATTAGGACTGAGGTTAATTTTTTTCCATGTTGATATCCAATTATTCCCACTTATTTTGGAACATTTAATTCTTTTGGCATGTTGAAAATCGGCTGTATGTATGGGTCTATTCTGGATCCTCTCTTTTAAAAAATTTTTTCAAGTATAATTAACATACAGTATTATTAGTTACAGGTGTACACTATAATGATTCAACAATTCTATACATTACTCAGTGCTCATCATGATAAGTGATGACTCTTAATTCCCTTCACCGATTTCATCCATCCCCCACCCACCTTTCTGGCAACCACCAATTTGTTCTCTATATTTAAGAGTCTGGGGTTCCCCCCCCCCTTTTTTTTTTAAGTTTATTATTTGAGAGAGAGAGAGCAGGGGACGGGAGAGGGAGAGGGAGAAGCAGACTCCCTGCTGAGCAAGGAGCCTGATGTGGGACTCGATCCCAGAACCCCAAGATCATGACCTGAGCCAAAGGCAGATGCTTAACCAGCTGAGCCACCCAGGTGCCCCTGTTTCTCTTTTTTCTTTGTTTTGTTTCTTAAATTTCACATATAAGTGAAATCATGTCTATACTTATACCAGTATCACAATGTCTTTATCACTGTGTCTGTATATTAAGTCTTGAAATCAGCACAAATTCAACTTGTTTTTTTCCCCTTTTATTTCAAAATTATTTTGGTTATTCTAGGCCCTTCATATTTTCACATAAATGTAGAATCAGTATGTCAGTATCTATGAAAAAGCCCAGTGGGATTCTGATTGGCATCATATTGAACCTTTAGACCAATTTGGAAGAATTAACATCATAGCAATATTGAATCTTCCAGTACATGAACATTTTATATCTCACCATTTATTAGATCTTTAATTTTTCAGCAGAGTTTATAGTTTTCAATATATAGGTCTTGTACATGTTTTATAAACTTATGCTTAAATAGTTCATATTTTTGAAGATAATGTGTTTATTTTAAAATTTCTAATTGCTTGTTACTATATAGAACTACAATTGATTTTTGTATTCTGACCTCATTTCCTATCACCTTTCTAAACACACTTAGTTCTAGTAGCTTTTTTTTTCTTTAGATTTCTTAGGATTAAATTTCGTAGAATTTTCTACATAGAGAATCAAATTGTGAATAGACAGTTTTACTCCTAACTTTCCAATCTATAGGTCTTTTATTTTTCTTGCCTTATTGCATTGGTCAGAAACTCTAGCACAATACTGAATAGAAGTGGTGAGGGCAAGCATCCTTGCTTTCCTGATATTAGAGGGAAGCACTCACATGTTCTCCATTAGTGTGATATGAGCTGTTGGTTTTTCATGGATGCTCTTTTTCAGGTTGAGGAAGCTTCTTCCTAGTGTTACTTTGCTGAGAGGTTTTTTTTGTTTTGTTTTTAAAGATTTTATTAGAGAGAACATGAGTGAGTGAGGGGCAGAGGGAGAAGCCGATTCCCTGCTGAGCAGGGAGCCTGATGTGGGGCTCAATCCCAGGACCCTGGGATCATGACCTGAGCCGAAGGCAGTAGCTTAACGACTGAGCCACCCAGGCGCCCCTGTTTTCTGTTTGATCTTAAACAGAGAAAATAAAAGGGGTTACAGCTCCTTTTTTCTTTTTCTTTTTTTTTTTTTCATTTCAAAGTTACTACTAATGTATTCAGTGACGGACAACAGAGAGACATACTGTAGACTGTTCTATTGCCTAGTCAGCAACGCTGCTTTGAATGCTGGTGGTTCTATTCCTTTGACTACGCACTTTTATAATATGCAATACATATTGCAACTATGTACTGGCTCTTTAGCGGGAAAGGATTTCTTGAGCATAAAAGCAATGCAAGATCCATTCATAATAAAAACTCTCAGAAAAATAGGAATAGAGGGTAATTTCATCAACTTGATAAAAATAATCTACAGAAACCTACAGCTAACATTATATTTAATAGTCATCAAAGGCAAGGGTGACTACTCTTATTCAGCATAATACTAAAAATTATAGGTAAGGCAAGTAAAGGAAATAAAAGGCCTACAGATTAAAAAGGAAGAAAGAAAACTGCTCCTCTTAGCAGATTACATGATTGCCTATGTAGAAAACCCCAAGGAATCCATTTTTAAACTCCCAGAGTTGGGGCATCTGGGTGGCTCAGTCAGTTAAGTGTCCAACTCTTGATCTCAGCTCAGTTCTTGATCTCAGGGTCATGAGTTCAAGCGCCATGTTGGGCTCCACTCTGGGCCTGGAGCCTACCTAACAACAACAACAACACTCCCAGAGTGTGTTCAGCAAGGCTGTAGGATACAAGATAAACAGACAAAAATCATTATATTTCTACATATTAGCAATGAACATGTTGATATCAATTTTAAATTTGGTATCAGAATTTTTAATCTAAAATGAAAGACTTAGGTGTAAATTTAGCAAGACGTACAGGACTTGTGTGCTGAAAACTATACAACACTGATGAAAGAAATCAAAGGTATAAATAAAGGGGGAGATCTATCATGTTCATATATTGGAAAACTCAACATAATACAAATATCCATTCCCACATTGACAAATGCGTTAATGCAACCCCTATCAAAATCTCAGCAAGATTTTTTTGTAAGATACAAGATTATTCTAAAATATATATGGAGGGGCAGAGAAAATAGAATTAAAAATTTTTGTAAAAGCGGGAGGAATTAGTTTACTTGATTCCAAGACTTACTATATAGTTAACAATCAAAACTGTGATATTGGTATAGGAATAGACCCATAGATTAAAGGAATAAAACCGAGAACCCAGAACCACACAAACATGTACAACTGATTTTTGACAGATACAAAAGCAGTTTTGATAGCCTTTTTAACAAATGGTGCTCTGGCAATCAGATATCTATAGCAAAAAATAAGCCTTGAACTAAGTTCTACATATTACACAAAATTTAACTAAAAATAGATCATGAACATAAATGATAAAACTATAAACTTTTTTTTTTAAGATTTTATTTATTTGACACAGACAGCGAGAGAGGGAACACAAGCAGGAGGAGTGGGAGAGGGAGAAGCAGGCTTCCTGCCGAGCAGGGAGCCTGATGCGGGGCTCCATCCCAGGACCCCGGGACCATGACTGAGCTGAAGGCAGACGCTTAATGACTGAGCCATCCAGGCGCCCAACTATAAACCTTTTTTGAAAAATATATAGAAAATCTTGGATCTGGGGTTAAAGAGTTCTTAAACTTGACATCATAAACACAATTCATAAAAGGAAAAATTGATAGATTGGAGGTCATCAAAATCTAAAACTTTTGCTCTGCAAAAGACCCTGTTAAGATAATGAAAAGACAAACTACACAGTGGGAGAAAATATTTGCAAATCACCTATCCAACAAAGGACTTATATCTAGAGTATATAAGAACTCTTGGGATGTGTGGGTGGCTCAGTGTTGGTGAGGCATCTGCCTTCGGCTTGGGTCATGATCCCAGGGTCCTGGGATTGAGCCCCCCGAGTCCGGGCTCCCTGCTCAGTGGGGAGTCTGATTCTCCCTCTCCCTCTGCCCCTCCCCCTGCTCATGCTTGCTCTCACTCAAAATCTTAAAAAAAAAAAAAAAAAAACTCTCAAAACTCAACAGTAAAAAAACAATCCAATTAGGAAATGGGCAAAAGATATGAACAGACTTTCACCAAAAAAGACATACAGATGGCAAATAAGCACACAAAAAGATGTTAAACATCATTAGCCAGTAGGGAAATAGATTAAAATCACAATGAAATAACCACTACACATCTATCAGAATGGCTAAAATAAAAAACAGTAACAACACCAAATGCTGGCAAGGATATGGAGAAACTAGATCCACTCATATATTGGTGGTGGGGATGTACACTTACTCTGCAAAACATTTTGGCAGTTTCATAAATCTTCAACAACTTTACAACCTGGCAGTTGCACTCCTGGGCATGTATCACAGAACTTAAGACTTAAATTCACATAAAACTTATACATGAATATTTATGGCAGGTTTATTTGTAGTCACCCCAAACTGCAAACAACCCAAACAGCCTTCAACAGGTAAGTGGTTACAAAACCGTGGTACATTGATACTTCGGTATACTACTCAGCAATAAAAAGAAATTGATACATGCAACAACCTGGATGAATTTCCAGATAATTATACTGAGTGAAAAAGTCTAATTCCAAAAGGTTCCATACTGTGCAATTATATAACTTTCTTAAAATGGTAAAATTATAGAAATGGAGAACAGACTGGTAGTTGCCAGAGGTTAAGGAGGAAATAGAGGCAGGAGGCAATAGGTGTGGCAAATAAAGGGCATAAGGGATCCTTGTGATGATAGAAATGTTCTGTATATTGACTCTATCAATAATAACATCCTGGTTGTGTACTGTCATATAGTTTGGCAAGATATTACCATTGGGAGAAACTGGGTTATGGGTACATGGGATTTTTTTTTTTCCAACCACATGTGAATCTGCAGTTTTTTTGTTTTGTTTTGTTTTGTTTTTTTGACACAGATCACAAGTAGGCAGAGTGGTAGGAAGAGGGAGAAGCAGGCTCCCTGCTGAGCAGAGAGCCCAATGCCGGGCTTGATCCCAGGACCCTGGGATCATGACCTGAGCCGAAGGCAGACACTTAACTGACTGAGCCACCCGGGTGCCCCTGCAATTAAATTTTTTAAAAGCGATGAAGAAAATTGTAAGGGAAAGGATAATGTAGCCTGAATACATAAAACCTTTACTTAGATTAGAGAATACCGCACAATTTAAAGCCAACACTAAACTAGAAAAAGTATTCGTGACAAATGACTGAAAAGTTGATACCTTTAATATGTAAAGCATTCTATAATTTATAAAACTGATATCCTCTTGTGTAAGCAGTACACAAAAGAAAAAAACACCTTGCTATAAAACATTAAAAAGTATTTCAATCTTTCTAGTAATCAAAGAAATGAAAATTGGAATTCATTTTCTCCTCTAAATTGCAAATCTTTTTATATAACCTTGTTCCCAAATAAGGTAAAATCTTTATCACGTTTATTTTCTGTGTTCCTCTTAGGTGGTGTTGAAATTATATAGAATTTTAGCTCCAAGTGATATTAACTTTCAAATATATTAGCCTATTTTAAGTATTTCAACAATGGCATTAAATTTCTAACCATTTTACCAATAATTAGTTTACACTGATACTTCTTACTGATTCATTGTTTACCACTTTCTCATATACAGTATAATCTTCCTCAGATTTTTAAATTTTTTTTGTATTTGTCAGAACTCTTAAGTACCTCCACCCCCTACGCACTCACCCCCTTATAGATTGGTGTACTTTCTGAGTACTTGGATATCTACACATACCATTTTTTACCTTTATTCAAATAATTATTTGATCATGCCATTTTTCTTTGTAAGTCTGAAAACATTGCTGTATTATCTTTCATTTGATGTTGAAAATGAGAAATCTTATCACAGTCTGATTCTTTTTCTCAATAGGCAATCTGTTTTTAGTTTGTTTTCTGGCTGGAAATGTATAATCTTTTAATACTTAAACATTCAAATTTGGGCAGGTTCACTGGCATATATCTGAGTGTGTGTGAGTATGTGAATTTTTCATAGTATTTTTGCCTAGCATTTAGTGACTCTTTTCCATCTGAAGACTTGAGTCTTTCTTCAGCTAAATGATATTTTCTTGTATAACCTTTCTTTTTGGTTATTGCTTCCATTTAACCTACTCTGCCCTCGTTCTGGAATCCCAGTAATTTAGAGATTGGATGTCCTGGATCAGCTTTCAATGCAGCCTATATATATTTTTTTCTCACAATTTCCATTTCTTTGTCATTTTTACCTTTGTCTTAGAAGAATTTCTATACTTGGACTTCTAATGTACTAATTTGGCTTTTAGCCCTGTCCATTTTAATCTATTTTTTCCCTTTCTCAAGTTTAAATATTTTCTATTTCTAAAAGCTCTTATTTCCTGTTTCCTCCCCTTTTTATATTGAAGTCTGGTTGGTTTTATCAGTGCAGTAGTATTTTGAATATTACTGGGAGTATCGGTTACAAGTTGATTGATATTAACTCCTGTTTCCACCATTGACTGCTGTTTTTTTTTTTTTTTTTTTTTTTTTAGGGGCTATTTACACAGTTTGCTTAGTTTGGTTCCCCTGCTGACTTCCTCATAGGATCAATGAGTTTTATAGCTTCCTCATATTTTTAATGAAGTTCTTGAATAACCAGCGATGTTGGCTGATAGTGGGCTACCTCAGCAGCCTGTTTGTGAGTCTCTATTTGGTTTTCCTTAGCAGGCCTTCCCCTCTTAAACCAAAGCAGATAGCCATGGAACTCCAAAGGTAAGCTTTGTCCTTGGTGTGGAGAAGGCAGGAACATGCCAGAAAATGGACTTCTCTTAAGTATTAAGTGGCTGGGAGCTGATTAGCAAGTATGCTTCTCCAGCCCCTGTCCTTGACCAGGGAGGCTGTGAGGGCCTTGGGTGGCTAGGCTGTTTTACCTCGCATTCCATCCATAGTGAGTTAAGCCAGCGGACTGACACTGCTTCACATGCCACTGGCAGTGATGACGAGGATGTGATCAGACGGACAAGTTTTTATGTCACTGGTAGGACGGAAAATATACATTCTTCTGGAAACCCATTTGGTGGAGTGTAAAAACAGGCTTGGAAAATGTCTGATCCCTTTAATTCTCACATTTCTAGTGGGCTATCTTAAAGAAATAGGGAAGTGGACATAGACTTCTATTCAGAGATCCTAACTGCCAAGTTACTTATAATAAGGGGAAACTGGAAAGAATCTACGTGTCTTACAGAAGAGGCATGGCCAGTCGTGTCCATTATGTAGCTGTATGAGGGGGTATTTCGCAGCTCACGATAGAACGCTGAATGAAAAAAATCAGAGTATTACATTTTACACCCAGTATGTTTATACATGATAAAAAGGCCAGAAGTAACACAACAGATTATTATCAGTGGTAGGATTCTGGGTGACTTGTGTTTTTTGTTTTTTTTTTTTAAACTTGTCTGTGTTTTTAAAAATTTTCTGTAGTGAGTTTTCTGTATGACTTTTATAATCAGAAAAAAAACCCCAGTAAATGTTGTTAAAATAGGTCTCTCCACACTCTACACTGCATCAAAAAAGACCCCTGCTTTTCAGAATTTGCAGGCAAAAAGTGGTTTGCATTAGGGTTGAATTTGCCAGTTATCATAATGTGCAAATGGATTTTGGATTCTCCGGCTTCTCGCGCGGTGCAGGGCGCACGGCTGCCGCGCCAGCGCCAGCACACAAGCTCGGGCGAGGCCCATCTGCTGCTCCGGCACAGCTTGGCGGACACAGATTGATTTCAGTTTGTTCTTTAATTTGGCAGCTTTTCATCTTTTCTCATTATCATAGCTGGGATTCAGTACTAGTATTACTCGTTTTGTTTACTGGTTTGTTGTCGTCTTTTGTTCCATTTTGTGGAGACGAAGAAGCCAACAATGGGAATTCTGTCTTGTGAAAACGCAGTGCTTGTCCTTTGGGATCTCGGGCATGTCTTGCTGAAGGGGCTTTCTCTGACACTTGCAAGCCGTTTCAGTTGTTTTGATTAGTCGAAGCCTTCGTGGTGTTTTTTTTTTCCTTCAAAGACCTTAGTCTTCCTTTTCTCCCCCTCCCCCCTCCCCCCAGGAAGATTTGGAAATGGATCCAAATAGAAATTATCAACATTAGCCTTGAGCTATGCTCTCTCCATCTGGTGTTTGGTACTTTTTTTTTTTTTAACTGAAGGCTCACATTGTTTAATCTTAGTCACTGCAGAAGGGGGGGGGGGGCGGCGAGACTTCTACTCTGCCCTAACCACCCTGCACTTGAGAAGGGATTTTCTTCTGAGTTGGTTTGTATTTCAAAAAACACTGGGATAGTCCGCCAGATTGCTAAGAATTTACTCAAGTAAAACTTGAGAACTGTTAGAGTCATCAGAGATTTTTTGAATGGATTTGTTGGGATAGGATGGCCGCCTGAGAAGCCTCTTTGAGCCTGATACTTTCTGTTGAAGAGACATTCCTTGTAAGACTTTATGCTACTTTTTTCTCTAGGTTACCCTGAAGAGACTTACCCAATTTATGACCTTTCAGATTGCATCAAGCGTAGGCAAGAAACAATCCTGGTGGATTACCCTGACCCCAAGGAGCCCTCTGCTGAAGAACTAGCTGAAAGAATGGGAGTGCTGGAAGGTGAAGAATCAGACCACTTGGGTTGGGAAATGCGCACTGACCCCAGCGCCCGGGAAGAGAATTCTGTTACCTCATGTGACCCAAAGCCACAAACCTGTTCCTGCTGTTTTCATGAAGAGGATCCTGCGGTCTTGGCAGAGAATGCTGGATTTGGTGCAGACACTTACACTGAGCAAGAGGAAACCACCAAAGAAGTATGGCCCCAAGACTTCAGAGATGAAGGCCTGGGCATCAGCCCTGATAAAGTACATACAGGTGGCACGTTGAGGAAGCGGAACCCCCAGGTTCTGCTTTAGTTGGTTTCCGGAAGTATCCATTCCTCTAGTTCCAAGGTGACCTTTCTCTCCTCTCTGATTTCATCCTTGGCCCTGTGCCCTGAATTTCATTCTGTATTTAAATATTCTAGCTAATCAGGCCACTACCATGGATATCCTTCCTGGTGCTCACACACCTGTCACCTTGTAAAACACCATAGCAATTAGTATGAACACAGTACAGCTTCACTCTTCATGCCTTTCTTCCACCAGAGAGTTGATCCATTGAGTAATTATGTTTGATCTGTTGGGCACTCAGGGGCAGGGGTCTGACTTCGTGCTAGGAGTAGCAGATGGTTTACCTGTGAACAAACATTAGTTTACATGTGATGAGGACTTAAGGCTGCAAAAGTGAAGATTATAGAGTCCAGGATGCCTTACTCTGTGGGCCTTGAGCAGGTTAGTGGTCCCCTGGGTTCAAGAAGAGAACATTTTGTTAGTGGGTATGATGGGGCTAGAGCAGGGTAAGACTCTGCTGTGTGAACTGAAGAAGCGCCTTCCTCACAGTGAGGGCCTTTTGGGGAGCACTGTTGCTGCCTCAGATACCCGCTTTTCTCCAGAGTAGCAGAAGGCTCCCAGTGACCTGTGAATGAGCCCAGAGACCAGTTGGGGGACTGTTACTCTGGTATTGCTGGGTCTTTAGCTTCCTTTATACCTGTTCTGTTTGACAGAACTGCCAACCCAGAAGCACCATTGTACCTCTGGCCTTCAGTGGCCAGAGGAAGCTTTAGATAGAGACTTTAATCCTTGCCCTGCAGAGCCAAGGTTGGAGGCTGGGAAGGCTACACGAAAGCCTGTGTAAGGGTGGTGGACCTCCACGAGACGGTCAGAGCAGAGAGCGAGGGCTGGGAGAGAATCCATGTACTTAAGGACAGCTATTTCTAAATGTTGTGCCCTCTGGGAAATTTGTTCTTACCACATGAATTGAAACAGAAATGAGGAGGACTGAACTTCTAGACAAAGTGCCGGGCCAAAAGGAAAGTTGCAGTGTGTGTCTGTTGCAGAGAACCTGTAGCAGTGCCCAAGGAAAGAGACTATGCTATATTCAGGTATCTGGATCTTTTGAGAAAGCTGGGAAGGGGAGGAGGTTGGTCAAAATCCTCCCAGTCTTAACCTCTCACTAAAGGCCTAATTTCTAAGGGTGCCACCTGTCATCTTTTTTTTTTTTTTAAGATTTTATTTATTTATTTGACAGATAGCAAGAGCAGGAACACAAGCGGGGGGAGAGGGAGAAGCAGGCTTCCCGCTGAGCAGAGAGCCCAATGTGGGGCTCAATCCCAGGACCTTGGGATCATGACCTGAGCCGAAGGCAGACGCTTAATGACTGAGCCACCCAGGCGCCCCTGTCATCTGTCTTCTTGAGATAAGATGGCACCCACGTATCCTGTCTAGGAAGGATGAGTGAATTCAGTTTACATGTTAAGACCTGAGAGTTTAAAGAAGACACATTCCCAGGAACATTTCTCATCATGAAATGTGGAAAACTTGAAAACTGAGAAACGATGTAAAGGTCTGTAGGGCTTTTTGGAGTTCCATTGTTCCTGGTCGACTAAAATGCCAGGAAAATAGCTGAAATCAAACATATAGGCATATAGACTGCTGTCAGAAGGTTATGGGATATTTAGATAACATGTCAGCTAATAGTAGGCATTTCTTAATGAAATTAATGTTAATGAAATTAACATTTCTTGTTACAGAGAAAAGTCATTGAAGACTGAGTCTGTAGGAAAAGTATATTGCATCCATCTGTGTGGAACCTTTGATTCACTTTAGAGTATAGTTTTAAAATGTGCTGGAAGTTATCTAGATGTAATGCTCAAGGTAAAAAAAGAATGTAGGTGCTCTTTACTGTTTTGATAAATCACTTTCCCTGTCATTTCCCTTTTTTCACTGCGAGGGGTTGATTTATAAGGAGTCCTGGGTCCCTGGTTCCTTCTTTTTTGCCTTAGGATATATGGTTCCCTTATTAGAGATGTGTTTTTTTCTAGCTTATTCATTCATTTATTCATTTAGCAGACACTGCCCAGAGCTGAGCAGCAGGAACAGAGCCTCAATTCCTACCTTCAAGAAACAAGAAAGCTTAGTGTGGGAGCCTGGCCCAATTTTTTTTTTAAATGAATGATTAACTGTAAAAGGGCTCAAGATTGTGAATTCTGCAGGCAGAGAAATATTGGTCATGATTCCATCCCGGCCTATTCTATCTGTAGACTCTTGTTGGCTCCTTACCCCTCCTGAGACTTGGCTTTCTCCTGACACAGGGGAGTCGAAGTCCAGCTCTCCCAGGTTGGGTAGGAGGATTAAATGTGAATCATCAGTGCATCTAAAACAGCATTGGCCCTCCCATCTCCTCCATGCTAACCACTCACTAGGTGGTAGCCAATTTACTTTTATTGTACAAGGTTTTATGCTGTAATTGAGATGTGGACCCAAGTCTACAGGAGCACAAAGATCATTTTTGCCAAAGTACTTCCAAGAAGCTTTACCGGGGAGTTGGATCTTCAGGCATGCTAAGAACTTCTCCAGGTGGCCAAGGAAAAGAACGGTCATTCTTGGCACAAAAAGCGGTGTTGGACAAAACAGACAAGTGTGGAAGTATGTGGATGTTCAGGTATTTTTATGAGGCTGGTATGTAAGATGTCCTGTAACCAACTCTTTATTTTGAATGTTAATCTTTGGGGGAAACTGGCTTATGGAACTATCTCCTGCCAGAAGTACTAAGAGCTCATGATGGTTCCTACTGCCCTCACTCTTGGTTGGCTTATACAGCTGGGATATATTAACATATTTATATTTCAGAAATGTTTGGTCATTTAGTGCTTTGTGGATTTTCCCCAATTATTTTATCCTTCAGGGATGACAATTGTGTGTATATACAACCCAGGATGACCAAAATCAGAGGACTGGTTTTTGTCATGTGTGCTCTTTCCTTATGGTCTTCACTTCTCAGAACTGGTCTGGGCTGTGAACTTGATCAGCCCCCAGGTACTTGGTCCTCAGTGACCTTTGAGCACTGTGGCGGAGAGCATGAAGTCCTCACTCTGGGGATGGACAAATGGCCTAGGAAACACGGGTATCACCTGGGACTGTGCTTGGTTAAGTTAAGAGGGCGAGCCAGTCAGGAGAGCTGCTTTCCTAGTCCTAATAGTACAAGGAAAGCGCCTTGTGAGCTCCAGGACTAGCAGTGCACGTGCTCTAAAAAACTAGGCCCAGGAAGGAAGGCATGTTGAAGAATGGAGGCATACTGGACCTTCTGAAGAGATGGCCTTTGAGAACCACTCTCTCTGTACCTTCTATGGCTTGGGTGATCAGATAACTCATGGTCCAAACTAAGACCCCTTGAGAGAGAGAGAGAGAAAAGGGAGCTTTAATTAGAATGATGCCAGGACAATAGGTATAAACCTGGACTGCCATGGACCTATGGTCACCCCGTCCGTGGCTATTTAAAAGATTTGTCTTTCACCTGACCACTAACCAACAAAAACCTCTGGTCCGAACCTACATCTGCAGTTTCCCACAGAGGCAGAGCCAAGGAGCTGGGCTGGGGTTTTGGCAGGATCTTAGCCACATAAAAACTCCAAATCTAGGGTGAAAAACTAAAACCAGCTCTCCTTACTTTTGTCCTAAGAACCAGGCCCCCAGGGGCATATGGAGGAACTAAACCGCCCATGCTTGCAGAGAACTACTTTAACCGAAGTCTCTTCTATCCAGCCCTTCCCAGCCTGTGTGTGGTTCTGCCCAGCCTTAAATCTGTTGAGCTCAGCCAGAGGGAGGACAGCGTCGGCCCACACAGTAGTATTTCCAAACAAGCTGTGAGCCCTTCCTACCCACCCCCACCCCCAGGCTCTTAGGACAGACGGAACGAATACACTTGTAGGTAAGAAATGTTTTCTCCCCTTTTATAGGGGAAAAAAAAATGCACAGCAGTGTTGAAACAGTTCAAGTTTAATTTGTTGCTATATGGTCTGTACTTAGACAAACACTAAGTTCTACAACATATATAATGTCAACATGGGAAAATACCAACTTTGTCATTGCACATACCAGTAAATAAATACATTTGCTCAATACCAAAGAGTTTATTCAAAAAGTCACTTAATAAAAGCACAGTTTTGCAAGTTTGTCTAAAACTCCAGATAATTTGGAACAAAAATAAAATGACCACTCCAGAATAGGAAAAGACAATCTTGTGCAAATGGACATACACATTCTAGGCGTTAGGAAAACTGGCTAAATGGCTGCTCCCAGCAAGAGAAGTGCCCCCCATCCTGACCAAGTCCCCTTTGAAACTCTGCAGGATTAAAGAGGCCAGAGTCAGGCTTCCCTTTCTAAGCCACTCTAAATTACACTCTAGGAAACTCTGGATCTTGGCCTAATCTGCAGCTCTGCCTTGACCTTGACGGGGGAAGGGAGAGGCGCAGTAGAACAGAAGAGAGGAACGGGTGTGACAGGTTTCTGAGGAAGGAACGAAGGCACAGTGATGAGCCAGAAAAGGTGGTGATGAAAGCAAGGATCAATTTTCATTCACCCTAATTCTTACTGCAGCTTTGACAGCCTAACCTCCTCAGTGTGTAGATGAGAAAACAACCTAGGAAAATCATGTGGTTTGCTCAGAATCACATAGCTAACTAAGTGCAATAGTGCTCTCTATAAGACCATCTTGCCTCTCAACTTGGTCAGAAAATTAAATCTATCCGCACACTTCTGCTATGCCTCTCCCCCGCCCCCCCCCCCCCCCCCCCGTATCCTGAGATGACAAGATTGCAAACTGGAGGTACAGAAAGACAGGGACCCAGTACAAACAAGAGCCCTCCCTTGGTCTGCTCCTGGGGGCTGCTACCGTTCAGGGCCAGGCCCCACAACACAGCAGACTCCTTCAGCTCTCTGGAAAAGTATGCTCTGAGGTCACAGGTATAGTTTAGCTGGGGCAAAGAATTCTGGAGAGAAGGCCAGTGTTGCCGCAGTTAAGGGAACACCAGGGACTCCAGCTAGGAGAGAGGGTTTGTGCTTGCGTAACAGAGCCACGGCCCGCCCAGCATCTCCCCTCACTGTAGACCCCATGTCCTTAGGAGGTTTGAAATCACCACCACTGCTTATTAAATTTAGAATTTCCTCTAAATGTAAACTTAGAGGTAAATGCTCTGCTATTTCCAGACCAAAGACAAACTTCTGCAATTTTGTTGCCCTTTTTGTCACTGAAGGACACAGAATCCAAATTTTCACAATCGCTGGCTTCTAACACCTGTCTTCAGCATGCGTCTGGACCTTAACTGCTTTTTTAAGGCACATTCACTAGACTATGTTCAAATTCATCCCAAAGCATGCATGTAACATACTAATTTCTTCAGGTAATGCAAAATGGAACTGAAAAACTAAAATTTCTTAGATGGTATCCTCTTAATCTTCCTCCCAAGAAAGAGCTGGTACTTTCCCAGGTTTACTTTCTGACCAAAGAGCATGAAATGAACAAAATCCACAGGTAATCGTAATATCCTTATTCCTTTTCTACTCATCCTTAGAACTATGATCGTAGTAAGAAACCTCAGTGGGTGAGTTGCAGATTGCCCTTTTCCCCAAATATACACAGACACATAGACACACAGAGACAGAGCACCTTGGAGCCAGAAGGAAAGAAAAGCTAGAATTGGAGAAGAGTGGGGAAGTGAACATCACAGCTCTACAGAAGAGCCGTTTGGGGGAAGAGGGTGTGGCCCCAGGAACAGTGACAGGAGCTGCCTGAGGTCCCAGCTGCCCCCCCACCCTTAGGGCTTGCTCATTCCATCAGCCAGTCCCATCTGGGTAGAGGGTACGAAGGACAAGCGCTCTTACCCTGGGAGATGCTGAGCCCAGGTGGTCTCCAGGGGCCCTGGCAGCTTTTTGAGTCTTGGGCCCATGGCTAGGCGGCCAGTGGTCAGGGAAAACCAGCATCACCAGGAATGGGGTCTTAAGAACAGACCTTGTAAAGCTGGGTCTCAAGCAGGTGACTCAACTGCTCTTGTCACTCCGTGCCCAACAGAGTTTTGCTGCTGAGCTACCTTCCCCAACGTCTCGATGTTTGCAAGTTTGTCTAAAGCTGGGAAGCTCAAGCCACGTTCCTAACCCCTCCTCACCCTCTCCTGCATATTCGGTGGAATTGGGGGGGTATGAGAGTTTGCTCTCGTGCTTCTTCCTTTTCCACACTGGTGCCAGGCTTCCCTCTCAAATCAGCCTGTTCTACTCTAAAATCCTAGACCCAGAGAAACAGCTTAAACCAGACTTCAGAGATCTAGCTTCCACCATCCCAAATGTCAACAGGTCTCTTCCCAGTCAGGAGAGTAGGAGCCCAACTGGGACTGTGGAAAAGTGGACCAGCCCCAGTGTGGGAAAGTCTAGTGCCCTCAGAATGACCCAAGGAGTGGTCCAGAAACTAGTCCCATAGACGGGCCTCACCCAGACCCCCGCTAGAACACTCCACATAGGAAATCTTGTAAGGAAACGAGAACACACTGCTACTACCACTTAAGTCAGAACCACTCCCTCTCACTACGGCGCCTCACTCAAATGTTTCAAGTAGGACTGACTTATTTAAACCAAACATTTCTATGCAGCCCTTTCCAAGCAGATCTCTGCTGAAGGGAAGAATAACTCCTGCTTGCTTCCCACTAAGTTCTGGCCTCCGTCTGGGCAAGTAGCCTCGGCCAGGGTCAATGGCAGGCAAGGGCTTAGTGTTCCCAAGGCTTCTGGGTCAGGGCTGCCATCCGAGGAGATCAGGCCCAGCCCTGGAACACTCACACCTCACCCATCACGCCCCAACAGAGAAAGGCCGCAACGGCCTTGGTGAGGCCTGCCCTCGGGGAGAAGCCAGACACCGGGCAGTCCTGATCAGACTGATGTTCAAAAAGCCAGCTTTCAGCATGAAACTGCCTAATTTCCCTCTGACACGGTTTCAATTTCATACATCAACTCCGACATTTCTAAGTCTCTGTAATCAGACAAAAGGGTGAGGGCATGCAGACCGGGGGCCCAGGAAGGCCAGAGAACCAGAGAGAGCAGTTTCTCGGGGGATGGTAGGAACAAAGAAATCGAGGGAGCAGAAGTTCTGAATTCTGCCACTGACCAGCTAGGTGACCCGGTGCAAATCCAACTTCTAAATGTCATTTACCTAAAGTGACACGTTGTACTAGTTCATCTCTAAGGCTTCTGCCACCTCTCCTCTCTTGTGGTTCTAACGTACTCCCTGCCCTTCTTCAGCCTGTTCCATTCCCACCCTGGAAGAACCACACCCAAGTCCTCAGCAGCCACGACCTAGGCTGCGCATGGGGGCTGCGAGGCACAGGCCAGAGCACCTGGAGCTAGACTTTCTTCCTGGGACACGCCATGGCTTAGGACCACTGCCCTGCCAGCTAGAGGCCCAGGCATGCCTACCTGAGTGCCCTCTGAGGCTGGGGGCCCGGCCCCGTCTGCGTCTCCTGGGCACTCGGCACGAGCCACCCCGCAGAAAGCTCCTCAGGCAGCCTGTGCCATGTACCTCCCGCATGCTGAGCCTGGGGCCTGCAGGCCCCGGCCTCTAAGACATCTGGCCTCCTGCTGCCTCCGTGCACACAGAGAAAACCTAGAGAAATCAAATGAGCGGGAACCCTGGGCCACCAATTCCCATAGCCGGGCCCCCGCAGTCCTGACAAGGTCTTAGCACTCACCTTTCCCAACCCCCCCGTAACTTCTCCTAGCCTGGCTGAGGCCTTCCGCAGTCAGAGGACTTTCTGGAGTTACTAGCAAAGGGCCTGGAAGCCGATCCTAGCCCTTCTATATAAAATTGATGTACCCAACACAAACCCACACTGTGCCCTTCACTGTCAGGGACCCGCTGTCACCTGATTCCTAGACTGAGTGGATGGCTTGGCCGCAGCAGCCCTGAATTGTGCTTCCTCCCCCGTTTCTTCCTACCTTCCCAGCTGAAGAGGCTGCCCAGCCTGGCAAACACGACTGCAGCAGGATACTAACTCAAGAGCAGGGGTGTGTGTATGGATCTTGGGGCCCAGGAAGAATTCACGCAGGTCCCTTCACACACACACCTCCCCCACCTGGTCCTCTGTCTCAGCAGTGGAGGCAGGAGTCCGGTCTGAGCCAGCTGGGCCAAGGAGCCACTGAGAGCTGAAGGTTCACCTGGCAGGAGGCCTATGTACAGAGAGAGGGTAAGCAGGGCTGTCTCTGCAGGCAGGCAGCTCCACTCCAGGCTGGGCAACCCCAAAGGGCACAAGGGGGCCCTCTACTCGCAGGCCAGCTTGCTGTCGAAGCTGGACAGGGCGATGGCGAAGGCCTGCAGCGCGCACAGTGGGTAGTTGTAATCCATGGTGAACACGTCCTCTGCCACGCGGCCAAACTGCATCACAATGTAGTCCGCTGGAGCCCGGCGCACGTGTGCACAGGGAAAGCCACACGGGACAGGGCAGGGATGGGGGGGGGCGGACAGACAGACAAATCATAACGGGCAGAGAAGGTGAGCAGAGATGCCCAAAGGAGGTCAAACAATTGGGAGAAGTGGAGGCAAAGAGGGAGGAGGTGACAGAGAACGAGAGGCACACCAACACCAGGAGACAGAGAAGAAGAAAAGTCCATTCAGAGGGTGTTCCCACACCTGAGACTCTGCTGAGTGCACAGAGTCTAGGGTTAGGGCTCCAAAGAAAGTTCTTCCAAGGGCCTCCCAGTCATAGGGTTAGAGAATTTTTGACCTCTGATCGAAGCCATGTAACCCACATCCTTGAGCTCTGGCCTATGAAGGCCGGGCTGGGTGAGCTGAACCCTGAGCTGAAGGCCCTGGGTGTCACGGGACAGTCCTGAGGAAGGGCGGAAACACTCACGGTCATTGCCATGGATGATCTGGAAGTTCTTCACGGAGGCCTGTGTGACGCGCCCGTGGAAGTTGAGTACGTAGGACTGCGTGTCGTCATTCCAGACCGGGGTCTTGTTTTGCAGCTCGATGATACTCTCCGTGTTCTTATTCTGCCAGCGTGCTAGCAGCGTCTCATGCTCCTGGGAAGGCAGCCTCGCCTGAGTCACGCCTGGCCCCGTGCCTTGGCCGCACAACCACCCTAAAAAGGGATCTGCCCTAGGGACGGAGTCCTTAATCTCCCTAGACCTCCGCCTAGAGCCCCGGGGCTTCTTCCACGGCGTCCCCTACGCCTAGCAGAGCGCGGCTGCAGTTCTGCTCCCAGGAGCGCATGCACACGATGGGATGACGGGGGTGGGGAGAGACTCACGTTTCGCGGCCGGATGGAGACTCTCTCGTGAACCATGTTCATGCCTGGGACAATCACACTCATCTTCCGCGGCCCCTTGAAACCTAAGACGTTTGTCTCCTGGGAAAGAGAGAGGGAGGACTCAACCCTGGCCATCTGAGGACTCTACTTACCTAATGGAGGGACTAGGAGGAAAGGAGTAAAGCTGACGAGCTAGTTTTCACCATCTCCACCTGAATGTCTAACAGGCATCCCTACACTTAACCCGTCCACAACTGAGCTCCCGGATCTCCACTCTGCCCAAACCAGCTCCTCCCTCCCGTCTTCCTCGCTTCAGTTGACAACTCAGTTCTTCCATTTGCTCAGGCAACCTACTTTGAGTCATACTTGCCTACTCTCTTTTGGCTCACAAGCCACTTCTAATCCATCAGCAGATGATGTCACCTCTCCCTTCAAATTCTATCTGGAACTCAACCACTTGACCAGCACCATCTCTCCCTGAGATCACAGTACTAGTCTTTATCTGGATTCCTGGTTTCCGACCTTGCCCTGCCCCCCCACCTGTTCACACAGCAGCGAGTCCCATTAAGTCACATCCTTTGCCTCCACTGTTGACACAGATTAAAAGCTGAAGGTCTCGACTGTGAGGCCTCACGTGGTACGGCCCCACCACATTCCTCCCCACCACCTACTCTCCTCTGCGCTATGCTCTGCGCCCCCCCCCCCCGCCCATTCCTCGCACCTGCCAATTACTCAGGACATTAGCACTGGCTATGTTTTCCACTACACCTACAGGGCTGGCTCTCCCTTCCTTCTGGGCGTTACCCAAGTGCTACCTCAGGGAGGCCCTCCCTGCCATCCTTACTAAAAGCTTCCACACATCTGAACATTTCATTTCCAGGCTTGATTGTTTCTTCTTCACATTTATTTGTTTTACTTATAAATCTGTTTTATAGCTTGTCTCCCCACTAGGGATTTTAGTCCCATAAGGGTATAAATTTGCATCTCTTGTTCACTACCGTATCCTCAGGACCTCAAACAGTATTAGCTGGGCTCAATAAGCATTTGAAGAGATTCGGGCTGCCTCCCCAAAGGTGACCAGCAGGTGGCACCAGAGGCTCATACAGAACAGCTATGGCTTTCCCAACTGGCCTCCAAGTACCCAGGCCCAGATTAATGGGGGTACCAATCCCTCATTTTAAAATAAGTAGAAGAATTCCCTTTTGGTCACCAATGTGCTGTATGACATTGGCAAGTGACCCAACCTCTCAGCTTCAGTTTCCTCATCTATACAGTGAAGGAAATAGGACTGAGCTCTTAGGTCGTGCATTCCATGAGATGACTACGCAAAGGGCCTTGTAGTCCATGCAGGGCCCAGGTACTGGAGAGAGGGGTGGAGGGACGCACCAACAAGAACTCAGGCCTCCTGCTGCCTCCTTTCCCGGCGATTCCCAGGCTGGGCTGCATAGAGCTCAGCCCAGTTCCCAGAGCTCCCCAGGCAGATGGCTTTCTGTGGTCTGAGCTCTGAGGACAGACAGGGGCCATGCCAAGAGAGGACAGCCCAACTCTGTACAGTCTTGTCTGCTCACAAAGATAGATGGGAGAGCCCACAGACCGGGCAAGTCCTCAGTGTCATGTCTAACTTGGAGACCAGAGACTCAGGAACGCACGACTCACGTAGCACACAGCTGCCAACTCCTGACGCAAGGCTCCACTTTCCAAAGTAGAGGATGATGCCTTCTGAGGGTTGACTCCATTGTCATAAACGGTGAACTTAGTGCCCATGAGGTTGGACCTGAAGGACAGGCAATCAATAGAGGATCATGCACCCTCTGCCTTAGGGCAGGAAGCAGCTCAGTCTGTCCCATGAGGAGCCTGCAGAGCATTCTGGGTTGGGCCAGGAGCAGACCAGGGAGCACACTGCACCCTGAATCCCCATCTCTGAAGGTCCTTCATGGAGAGAAGGCATGGACTCGCTCTGAATAGAATCAAAGGGCATCTTAGTTGAGTGAGGGAAATTCCAGGAGGTAAAGTCTCGGTTCCACAGGTTTCCCTGGAGGAGCAGGAATGCTCCCCTCATGGGAGGCGAGCAAGCAGATGGCATCTGGCAAGACTGCAAAAGGCACTCAACATCTCATGGAGAATTGATGACACGACTCCTCTCCTGTCCAGCCTGTTGAGTGTTGGTCTAGCCCCATCTCCAGCATTAGTTCCTCACCTCTAAGCTTGATTTATGCTCCCCAAATCTGGCACTCTGTTCCTTGGCAAACACTCCCCTAGCTCTGAGGCCTAGCTCAGAGCCTTCCCCCCACCCCAAGGTTGTGCTCTCTTCTTCCCGCAAGGGCTCACTCACAGCCTTGCCCTCTGGCACTGACCATGGGGCCAAGGCAATTCTTCCAGGGTGGCCCACATCTTCAGCGACTTCCTGAGGTTTGACCTATCCCTCTTCATGGGCCTATGCCCCACCGACCTGGGAGCAGCTTAGGGTAGGGTATGTGAGCTCCATCTCCCAAGTCTGGCTCTAGGCTGGCACGGACCCAGGCCTACGGTTGGAGCTGACAAAGAGGATTCTATGAGAGGATCTGACCCCTGACCTAGATCTGCCTCAGGGACAAGACATGCCCACTCTGGAGTCTGGCCCTGCCCCTCCCTCCCACCCCCCACCTGCTCCCTAGGGGAGTGCTAGTACCGCAGTTTCCCGATGTAGCTGTCCCCTCCTCGAGACAAGTCTGTTGGGTCCACAGAGATGAGGTAATTGGAAGTTTTACTCTTCTTTCTCTTCCTTCCCGCCAAGAGGAACACCTTGGGGAAGGGAGCAAGGTCACATTCCAGGCCCAGCCTCTGGTCACAATCATGGGTGTGACTGACACACACACACGGCTCTCTGGCTCCAGCTCCTGAACATATGGACATGTACACACACACACGCACACACACACGTACTTACGCGCACACACATACTTACGTACACACGTACTTACGCACACACGTACTTACGCGCACACACGTACTTACGTACACACGTACTTACGCGCACACACGTACTTACGCGCACACACGTACTTACGTACACACGTACTTACGCACACACACACGTACTTACGTACACACACACACACACACACACACGACCAGCTAACACAAAGGTATGCACAGACCGGGCACGGAGGCTTCTATCCCTTGGGAGAACTGAAAGCTCAGTGTTGGACCTGAGGCTTCCAGTCACATTCCAACCCACAGGACCTCAAGCCTGCCTCAGGGAAACTGCAAGTTCGGGCCAACCTCACCTTCTTCCCATCCTCACGGTCCAGGTGCAAGAAGTAGGTGGGGTACATGCCCCGGTCCATCCCCTTCTTGTCCCGCGTGATGCGGCACTTGATGGTGATACCTTGGGGGGCTGGCCTCAGTGCAAACTCCTCAAGATCCTGGACGTCCACATCCGCCGAGGGTTCTGGGGCTGTTGGGCTGGGGGCTGAGGCTGCCTCCTACAGGGGACAGAGAAGGAGCCCAAGCCCCAGAGACCCTGAGCAGCTGCAACTGGTGGTCCGGGACCCAAAGCTGCCCCCTGATGTGGTGGTGGTGGTGGTGGTGGTGGTGGTGGTGGGAACTGGGGCAGGGTCCCTGGGCCGTGGGCCCGGCCATCCTGGCCCTGGGGTCAGCAGCTAGCTCCTCAGCTGTCCGGGGAGGGGGTGGGGGCGGGGGGGGGGTGGAGGATGTGGGCACGTTCTCAGGGCCATCCCAACCAACTCGAGCGCCTGCCCCCCGACTCCTGGCCTGGCTGAAGAGAAGAGGAGGCAGGAGAGAACAGAAGAGCCCCGGCGAGAAAAGCTCCTGCTCGGTTTCCAGGCCCAGTCCCAAGAGAGCCAACTCTCCATTTCTTCACACCCATTCGCCCTCCAACCTGGACGAGCAGAGCTCTGAGCACCGCTGTCCACCCTCCCGCCGGGCAGGAGAAGCACCTCACCCTGACGGACTTCCCGCTAGTAGCGGAGCTGGGGCGGGTGGTGCTGTTCAGCTGGGAGGAGCTCGAGCTGTTTTCATCCTCCTCTTCCTCTTCCTCTTCCAAGCTCATGCTGCTGGGGACACCTGGGCAGCGCAGGGACCGGGAAGGGACGAGCGGTCACAGACGCGGCCAATACCCACTCTGACACACCGAGTCACCCGTACGCACACACGGCCGTACGTCCACACACGTGTCCACACACACACATCCAAACACACGGAAGGACACGTTCTCTCGACTGCATGCACGAGCTGGGGCTGGCCACCATCCTTAGGGTGTAACCACCCCCCCAGCTTTCCGCTCAGTCCTCCCATGAGACCCCCCTCTCCAGCAGTCAGCGCCCATCTCCTGGGCAGCGAGGACTGAATGGAGCTGACCCTGTGCTGGGAGCCTTTGTGTCTACTGGTGGCCTCGGCTGGCACAGGCCATGGAATCTGCTTTGGGAGAGGCCCCGCTCCTTCCTCCCCCAGCCTGATGCACGTGGCCCACTGATTCCTCTCCCAGCCTGCCTGTGGCCTTCTGTCTACACATTTCTCCCCACCTGGAATGCTGTCGTCCCCAGCCTCCTGCTGCCTCGATGGCCCTTCCTCCAGGAAGCCAGCCCTGATCTCATTTCTTGGAACGTGTGGCCTTGCTGGGCTTCCTTCTGCCACCCTGTGCCAGGGACTCCCTGGGGCAGGGCTCCTGGTGGGGAAACTGGGCAGCGGGTTTCCTGGGAGGATCTGCCCTGCCTCTGGGCATTCTGGCCCTGCTCCCCAAGCTCAGCAGATGAAGGGGAAACACTTTCAAAAGGACCTTTTTCAAAGGAGGCAAAGGGAAAGGAAACCTGTCTCCAAACCTGGGTCTCCCTGGGGACAGAAGATGGAGGTGGGGAGAGAAGGCTGGGCTGTGGACTGGTTGCTTTCCCTAGTTGATTTCCCTGAACTTGACCTTATCAGGGGCCCCTATACCCAAGTTTCTCATTGGTCTCGCACTGTGCCCCCTACCAGGGCCATGCTCCTTAAGAAGAGTGCATCTAAGAACCTGGGACTGAGCTTTGGGGGTGTCACTGAACCCCCACAGGGCTCACCCTTCCTCTGCATCGTGGCACGGAGATCCTGCCCGCTGGGCTGTGTGCCCCCGCCGGCTGCCGTCTCCCCCGCGTCCTGAGCGTGGTCTGACTGGCCCACAGTCAGGATCCGCACCGGGTCTTGGGCCTCAGACTTGTCTTCGGCCAGTGCAGCTGGCCCGCTGGTGCCTGCAGGCCACGGATACTCTTGAGTCCCGTGGGGGGGTGGGGGGGGGAGCCTGGATTCTCAGACGTCCTTGAAGTGAGTGAGGGATGAGTGGGGGCAACCCTCTGCGAAACTGATTTTTAAAAACACTAATGACTGCTGCCAGCCTCTTAGCGATCAACAAGCTACAAAGGGACATGGGCTTCATTTCTTCTGCTGTTCCCCCAAATTAGTTGCCGAGGGTTGGTTTGAAATGCCTCACATCCCTAGGCAGAAGACAGTCATCTACAAAACCAACTGCACAGTGAAAAAGACAAGATGGAGAACAAGGATCGATCGTGACCATGGCCAAGGCCACCACTTGTTCACAGACATGGCCAACTCCCAGTGATCAGTGATTCTCTCTCTCTCTCGCGAGTGCGCGCACACACACTCACCCCATAACTCACACACATCATTCAAAACACATGGGGCCCCTTGAAAAAGACAGAGGTCGGCTTGCACTCCCCTTCCCAGATGGAAGATCTCCCATCCCACGTCACCCTGCCCAAGGTGCCCAAGTAACAGAAGGCCTGGCCCACACAGGTGGCAGTGCCCTGCCTGGCTGAGCTATGCTCCTCAACGCTGCAGTCAGCTCCAAAAGCCTATGAACCCTGACACACCACTGTCCAACCACGTCTCAGACACCTGGGAATCACTGCCCATGCACATGGGTTGGGGACACGGGGCGTCTAGCCAGTGGAGACAGGACTCATGGCAGGAGCCACCAAAACGGTCCTTGATCTCTGGGGATCTTTTCTGGAGAGAAAGGAACCGAGAAAACAGACGGTCTGTGGGCCCAGAGGGTGGAGTTAAGGCTAGACAGAGAGTAGAGAAAGCCTACCGTGACAACCCCGAGTACTGCACAAGGATGGGGCAGGCTGCTTAGGGCAGGACAGAGATGGAGGGTGCTCAGGCCAGGTGGGGGCGGGGCTGCCTGGGCTGGACCCAGGTGAGCTGCACTTCACTTCCTGGCAGTGTGGGGAGCCTGCCCGTGCCCACAGGCAGCCCAGGAACCCCCGTGAGCTAGAGGAAGCCTGAGTGCCAGTTGGGTGGGGGCCCGAGTGCCCTTCTGTGCCTTCATGGAGGCGTCCCACCCAGGTAAGGCGTCCCTTACCTCCAAGGCTGAAGGAGAAGCCTCCCCCCAACCCTCCAGTGGGAGCCAGGCCTCCTGAGGAGGGGCTGTCGTGGAGGCAAGCCAACCTTTGTGCTTCCCCTGCTTCTCCTTCCTAGAGGCCCCGCCCTGGCCCCCTGCTGCAGCTGCTGCCTTGGTTCTCTTGGCTGAGGCTGGTGCTGTTGGGCGGGCGGCTCCCAGCTGCGCACTGGTAAGTGAGTCGGCCTCTTGAACTGCTCAGGTGAGAGCCCGAGAGAGAGAGAGAGAGAGAGAGAGAGAGAGAGAAACATGGGCCCTAGGTGAGACCAGAGCTCCAAGTGGAACTCACTTCTCAGCACATCTGCCAGGGCCCCACCACCACCCAAGCCCTGCCAGGGCCTCTACAAGACAAAAGGGCCGGGGCAGGCCGAGCTGGAAGGAGGTGGTTCCTGAAGCCCCGTGTGATAGTCAACAGGCTGGCCCACAGCATGATCAACCAAGAAGCACGCAGTCAGAGCTCTGGACCAGCAAACTGTGTGAGCCTGGGCAGGGGAAGGGAGAGCATCTGGGACAAAGTGGGTCACTCAAGGTGCTGAAGACGGAAAAGGCTGCATTCCCTAGAAGAGCCCAGAACTCGTAGGGCAAGCACTCCAGGGAGCCTGCACTGGCCCGCGTGGGACGAGCCCATGGGAGCCCGGCACCCAGAGTACCCCAAGCAGGAGGGTGGCTCTGGGTACAAGGAGCTGCACACACCAACACGGTCACAGCTGGGTGGCCTCCACAGTCTCCACACATCAGAACCCCAACCTGCTTTAAGTCTTTGAATGATTTCTCATTGCTCATAAGATGAAGACCACCATTCTCCCCCAAGTCCGGCCCCTCCAGCTCCCTTCCACTTGGCCTTGGCCTTCACGGCACACCCCTCATCTCCCGGGCACCCCAAGTCCCAGCCCCACCTGGCGCTTTCAGTGCCTTCCCTCTTGCCACAGGGGCTTTGCTCTATTGTCCCACCGTCTGCACGGTCCTCACTCCGGACATTGGCCCCCCTGACCCCAACTAAACTCCCACTCAACCTGTGGATTCCAGCTCAGGTGTCACCTCCTCGGGGAGGCCTTCCCTGGCCCTCATCTGGGAGCAGTCTCTCTGCCGTTCACTCACAGAGCCTGTTTCTCTCCGCCAAGCACACCTGGGACCACCTGTTTAACTCTCCCTTCCTAGACCTCCAGGTCCATGAACAGAGAACACTCCTGTTTTGTGCTTCCCCAGGACCCTCAGCCTCTAATTCAGAGCCTGACACAAAGTAAGCCCTCAATAAATATTTAAAAAAATGAATATACAACATGGATGAGCATGGTCAGTGAAGAACTGTTCGCTGGGAGAAGCAGTTCTCACTGATGCCAACTCCCCCCTCAGCCTCTGGAACCAACCCCCTTGTATTTAACACCAAGAGCCAGCAGAGGGCAGAGCAGGCGGAGCTGGAGGGGCCCTCGGAACCAGGGACCCCAGGTCAGCCAGCCTCGCCTCCTCAGGGCTTGGCACTGGGCAAAGGCATCACCTCCCCGCCCCCGCCCCCCGAGCCTGGGCGGCAGTGTCCGCAGGGAACAGCATTCATGACTGGACCACAGGACATACCATGGCCGCTTCAATTTTCAAAGCCCCAAGATACAGGATATTCCTCAACTTTACAAGGGGAGAAAATAGGCCCAGAGAGTAAGTGACTTGCTCACAGTCACAGGTGAGCAGAAACTATCTTCCGACGGGGGTGGGATCCGCTCTCTCCACAGGGGCTGCAGCCTTTCTGCAGGCCTGGCCCTGCCCTAGGCACACAGTCGGTGCTCAAGAAACACCTGCCAAGGTGACCAAAGCCTCAGGATGCCTGAGCACATGCAGGGGCCCCGGGGTCCAGGTCCTGGCCTCCCTCCACCTGGGCTGGGCATCGTCCGGCCTGAGCAGCCCCTGACGGGGGGGAGCCCTTCACCTGCCCCGGCCGGCCGAAGTCCATGAGGGGCTCCCTGAAGCAGTGCCGGTGGGAGGGGTGCGCGAGGCCGCAGCACGGGGACCTCCCCAAGCTCGCCCCAGGGCAGGCTCTACCTTGGTAGCTGGTGCTGCCGCTGCTGCTGAGGTAGGACTCCACCAGGGGTGCCTGCTCCTCTGACTGCCGGGCCCGCCGGCTCCGGGGCCGCCCGTCCGTGTTGGCCTGCACCATCAGGGGCTCCTGGCGCTTCTTCTTCTGCTTCTGCTCCAGCAGGGCCCGCTGCAGGCACGGGACAGACACAGAAGTCGGCGGGCCCTGAGAGCGCAGCCCGTCACTTCCACCCGGACAGCAGGCTCCCAACTGGGACCAGAGAGAAGGCCCTGATCGCTCAGCTCGGTTCTGGGGGTTGCCAGGGGGTCCACAGCCCACTTTGGGCCGAGGCTTTGTGCCCTTGGCACCTGGAGACTCAGGGTCCAGGAAAAGGAGGCACAAGTCAGCCCAGGTGGCCGCCCCGGCAGGACCACGGCACAGATGTCCAATGGTCCGACTGCAGCCACCAGCTGCCTGCCTGGCAAAAGCTCAGTGCTGATACTGAGCTGGTCAAGACAGGGCTCACCTCTCTTCTGTGAGAGCCTCCTCCTCGCCAGCCAGGGTCACCCCAGGAAGGGAGACAATCCTCACTCTCCACCCAGGATGGTAAGTGCTGACTGCCCGTCCTCCCGGCCCCGGCCCCACTCACCTGCCGGTCCAGCTTCTGCTGCCTCAGGTTGCTGCCCTCATCATCTAAGACACTGCAGAGGGAGACAAGGGCACTCAGGGCCTGCTGGCCGGCTGCCACAAACCCAGAGCCCACCCCCCGCACATCTGGGTTCTTTAAACCCCTCCCGTCATGACTCCTGGGTACAGAGGAGAGGGGGGAAGGGTGGAGCTACTATCTGGAAACTGGTTCCAGACGGAAAGATGGGAGCCATATTTTGGCCACTTTAGGAGCTTTCTCCTGCTGGGGTCACTGCTGACCCAAGGAATTCCTAGTCAGCCCGGCCCCGGTAAGTACAGGAGGAGACATGCCTGAGATCCAGGGGAACCTGTCCAGAGGCATCAGGTGCAAGCCAAGCCCAAGGCTGGGCTCCAGACCCAGGCGCCTGTCGGCTCCAGGTCCCTCTCAGATCTCACCAGCTCTTCCCGTCTTTCCGTCCTTCCTAGAGGAGGCTGGATCCTTTGAGGCAGACTCCTTCCTCTTCTATGCAAACTCCTGGCTCTCCAGGTGGCAGAATGGAGGTGCTGCCCACCCCCTCCCCCTCTTAAAGAAGGCTGAGGGTCCCCTCATTTGGGAGAGCGAAGCTAAAAGACCAACCAGCCCCTGAGGGCAGGGCTAGCACTGGGTGGGGTATCTGCAGGCAGACACAGCACAGCAGGGAACAGCCCAGCAACCAGCCAACATGGCGCAGGGGGCACCAGGGCATCAAATCCTTGAGTCCCTAAGGTCTTGGAACGGGCAGTGTCAACTCACATAGACTGGACCTGCCTCCCAGGAAGACAAGCATAATCAGGGAGCTCCGACCACTTAGCATTCCTTCTAGTCCAAGATACATCCATGAGCCGTAGCCCCAAATTCTATAAAAGCCAAGATTGGGGGTAGTAGGGCTGACGTCTGAGGACATGAGCCCTGGGAACCCCCTGACTACCCTGGCCCAGTGATGCTGGGGCCTGCCCCTGAACCAGACCTTGAGTGGGTACCTGCATAGGCATGCCTGAGTGCATCAGGTTTGTATGCGAAGCTCTAAGTATACGTCGTGCCGTGCCCACACCGGGAGGCGTCCAGATACATGAGGACACTTACATGTGTGAGCACACCATGCAGCTAGGCAGGTGAGTGCCTGCATGAGAAGCGGGTGCGCCTGTGTGCGGGTGAGCACAGCACACACCTAAGGAGGGAAGGTGAGGGCGGGTCACCCCGAAGACAAGCTGCAGCCAGTGCCACCTCCTCCTGACAAGAGGAGCTCTTCTACCTGCAACGATCATCAACCTGCAGTGTCCCTTCGGCTCATCCAAACTACCTGTGTGTCCATGTGCCGGGGGAGCCAGCCAAGGGTGTGGCAGGAAGTCCATGGAGTCCACAGCCCACCGCCCACCTCTGGCTCTACCCACCCACCTCCCCAGCCACAACCTAAGACAACTGCCCGTTTTTAACTGACAGCTGTCCTCCTTACTTGAAGGCCTTTCCTGACACCCAGGGGCTGCCCTGCACTCAACAGGAGCCCCGACTGTGCTCTGAGTCTGTTCACAGCCGGATTCTCCAAAAGCCTTGGCTGCCAGAACACAAGAGAAAACACTGCTAAACAGACGTGCTTCTCAGTCAAGGCCTCGGTCCACCTAGAGTCGCCCACAGCTGCACGTGGGACTCCCTGAGGGCACTGCCAGGAGCAGGCGACAGGGACCCGGCTCCTAACACTTCAAGCTGGCCGGGAGAGGGAGTGCCATCTGAGAAAGCGGGCACCCCAGGCCAGAGGGCGGCAGTGAGAGTTCTGAAGGAAGGATGAGTTTATTAGGGTGAGCAAGATGCCTGGGGGCCCTGCCAGGTCTGAGAGGCTACACCTCTGTCAGTCGCCTCTCCACCTTAAGTCAGCGGCCTGACTGAAAAATGCCAAGGCCAAGCATCCGCTCCCACAAACTTCAAGGGCTCAGTCCACAAACGCCACAGTCCACCGGGGTCTGCGGCATGAGCAACGCGGATTCCTTAAAAACGAGCGGGAGATGGATAGAAACGGCACTCTGGGCTCCACGTGGCACTGGCTGACAGCAACAACGGGGCCTGAAATCCAGCCATGCTCTGCCTGCCAAGCTCTGTGCCTGGGTCCACGCGGGGCAGCCGCCATCTCAGTCATATGCTCGCGGCCTGGCCACAGGGGCCCACGTTGCCTCCACGAGACCACCGGCTCCACATCCTGCTGGCAGGAGGCAGCTTCATGGCTCCCTGACATGGCGCAAGTCCCTTGCACTTTCGTAGGGCAGGGCCAGGGACAGCCAGGTCATCCGGGGACTGAGCTTGGGGAGCAGGGCAAAGCCCCCGCCCTCTGTGGTGCTGACGCAAACATCTAGGGTCATTCAGAAAAGGGGACATCCGCCTGCGAGTTAAGCTGACACGAGCAAAGCCACCTCCAGAAGCGCCGGGTCACAGCGGCAGCTCGATGGACAAAGGTGGCTCTGGTGTCCCTATCCGTCCGGGGGGGGCGGGGGCGGCGCACATTCCTAGCCCAGGCTACCATCCCACTGCCCGGCCTCTCCACAGGTCACCAGCGGGCAAGGAGGCTACTTTCCTCCTCCTCTGGCCCCACCTCCATTCCCTGATCCGGCAGAAAGAGCCAGAGCCGCAGGCCTTAGTAATCCTGGCAGGATTACAGGTGGAATGGACTTCACCACCGGCCCTCACAGAAAGATGGATGAAAAGGGGTAAGTTTCTGAAGAGATTCCAGAAACTCGGATAGCCTGGAAGTGCCTGGAGAGCCACGCCCCACCTCCTCCGCCACTCCGCTGGGCACACTGGAGCGGCGGGGGGCCGGCATGTGCAGGGGCGCGGCTGGGAGAAGCCTCGTGCCTCCGGTCAGGGGTGAGGAAGAACGTGCCTGGCTGCGCAGGACGCCCCAGGAGGGCCCGCAATCCACGCAGCTCTGAGCGGTGGCTCCAAGAGTGGACGACGGCACGTCCAGGAAAGCAGGTTCCTGCCAGGGCCCTGTTTCTAGGAAAGCAGACTACGGGCCCCCGGCAGGGACGAGCCCGGACCGCCTGACAGCACTGTGTCTGAGGCGCACATCGGCCCCAGACCGAGAACAAATCCCCGCAAGACCCGGCGGCTGCTGAGAACCACGGCAACAAGGTGGGGCTGTGTCCAGGGAGTGGAAGGAAACCCCTCTCCCCTCCCCGGCAGGCCCCGCCCCCAGCCCCACCCCTCCAGGCAGCCCTGCCCCTCAGCTCCCACCAGGGCTCCTTCCTTCCTGTCCCGCCGCCACCCCCAGCCAGCCTCTACCCGATGGGCACTGTTCTGGGCAACACTAAATGATAACCACAGAGGAGAAAGTAATGGCTTTTTAACAACTCGGGCTCCAATTACGGAATCGCTGCCAAGCCTGGTCTAGCAGCTGCGGCCCCGCCAGGAGCCTCGGGCAGGAGACAGGGCACTGATGGATGGGTCCTCCAGCTGACCCTGGCGGCTCCTTCATTACGGTCGCCTCCTGCTGGGGACCGGACCAGGGAGATCCAGGAACGCACCGGCTACTGGCTCCTGAGGGTCGGAGAAACCCAGTCGGCCGTGTCCACCAATCCACCCACTCTGCCCAGGGCCAACGAAGTGGCCCTTCGCCTCCCAGGGAGACGGCCCCTCCATATCCCCTTGCCTCCCCCGAGCTGCCCAACAGGTATCTGGAGAGAAAACCATGATTGATAACGAATGAGAGCACGGGCACTGCTCCCAAGGGATGGAAAAGCCAGCCGTGGACAACACATTTAGGAAGCCGGGACCCTGCCTCTCTTTAGACTCCACCCCCTGCATGCTCAGCTAACCCACCAGAGCTGACCAGAGCCCTGGGGGCCAGGCTACCTAGGGACAGACCCGTACTCCAAGCCCAATTCACTCTCCCCTTTTATGCCCCCATTCCTTCCACTCAGTCACAGCAGAAGCTGCCCCCGCTGGACCCAGGGAGTCAGAGGAGGAAGGACCACCCAGGGGGCCAGGCTGCAAGCCCTGTACCCATGCCAGACTTCCCCACCCCCACCCGAGCACGCCCAGATCTGCCCCTAGTGGCTGCTTGGAACACCAGGGAAACACAGTACGGGTGGGAACAGGGGCAGCCCCAAAAGGGAGAAGCCCACAGCAGGGCTCACAGGAGTCCCAGCCTCCCAGGATGGGCCCTCTCCATTCCTGCCATGGGCTCCCAAACTTAGCACGTCATTAAAACTGCTATGCACATTCGGCCCTGACTTGGTGATTCAGAACTGCTGGGGAAGTTAGCCCAGAATCAATCCCTCACCTCATTTTCTCTTTTGAAGCAAGAAACATAGGTGATTTTAATGTTGGTCATGCAAATGAGGGCCATGAGCCACAGCTGGTGATCTCTAAAGAACAAAAAAGAAATCTGAGAGTTGCTCAAAGTATGCAAATACAACCTTCTGTTCAGATGGGGGAAGAAATCATAGTCTGTAGATCGATCAATCTTACACAGGTCCCAGGTAAGATCATGGAACAGATTCACTGAAGAGCTAGAAGACCTAGTGATCAGCAGGACTGAGCCCAGTCCACCAGCAAGTCAGGGCACATGCCCCCAGACCTACCAAACAGCCAGGCTGCCACATGGAATCACAAGCACCAGTGACAGTCACTAGTGGCAAGATAAAGCAACGTGAGTGGCGTGCTCCTCCAAAGAGACAGGTTTTTGCAACAATAAGGCATGCCATAATCAGGTTTCCAGCACCCTGCTTCCCTTGCTTAGCGTGTTTACTGATGACCTAGACAAGGCAGGCCTCACAGAAGACTTATAGGTGACACAAAGTCGAAGTGATACTAAACTGTTCATTAAGACAGTAGGACTTGAGAAGACACTGGAGAGCTTGCAGACTCTAACCAATGGAAACCTAACAGGAGAAGGTCATGTCTTACATGTGGGTCCCCAAACCCAGGTCTGCCCCACACAGGCAGAATGGGGGACACAGGGCTTGACATCAGCCTGATGAGACTTTGGAGTTCTGTTTACAGATGCCTCAAGGTGATGAGTCAGTGAGCCAAAGCTGTCCCCCATGACAGGGAGGGCCCAAGGTCAACAACGGGAGCAGGGTCCCCAGCGAGGAAGTAACAGCCTCCCTCTGCTCGGGGTGGGACAGCACCCAGGAAGCTGCAGGTGTCTCCAGATGCCTGCTGGAGGAGGGCAGAGACCAACCTGAGGGGAGCCGCACAGTCCCTGCTCACCGAGTCCTCTCTCTCACCCCTGTGTGCCTGCTCCTTCCACCCAAAGCAGCACCGGGACAACTTCCCCAGGGCGCTGGGGCTGGGAGTAGCCAGAGATTCTGCTCCTCCTCCCTGCTGCTGGAGGTGACGCGGCCAACACAGCATCCCCGGCACCCTGAGGCTTCCCACACAGGCGGAGCTGGAAGAGCCAGGTCTTGCGTGGTCAGCAGTCCTTCCACTCCCCAGAAAGCGTCGTCCAGAAGTGGTGGGAGGACCCTCACAAGAGCCAAGAGGAGGGAAACCCCAGAGGCACGCTGAGGCTCACCCCAAGGAAGAGCTTTCTAACGGTCAGCCCCACGTGATGGAAGGGTGCATTCACACAGCGGACCCCGACAGCCCGTACGCTGTAAGGGCCCTTCCAGCTGCGATGCTCATTCTCTGACTCAGGGCCACGCCTGCCCAGCACTATTCCTTTCCCTGAGGGGAGACCACATCCCTTGGGTGTGCTGAGAACCCGGGTGTGCAGCCAGGAAAGCCAGAAAGTCTGAAAAGCCATCTGGGGATGCCTCTGACTCAAAGTCGTGCGCATCTTGTCTGTGCTGGGCCACGCCAGGCACACAGCTCAGAACCAAGTGGGGTCCCTGCTCTCCAGGAGTTCGGAGTCGGGTTGGGGGGAGACAGTGCAGAAAGAGCACTGAGGACCGGGCCCGCCATCGCTCCTGCGCTCTTAATGCTCCACCTGCAACTCATAAAAGGTTGTGAAGCCAGGGAGAAGGGGCATTTAATACTCAAGAACACAGACGAAGAGAAAATGGCAGAAGTGAAAATTATTAGTACTACTAATAGAAAAAAGTCAAAAGGCAAAACATTATTCCAATCGTTCAACTTTATAAACTAAATGGCTCCCTTCTGAGTCAGAATGTGAGATTAATCCATGATCGTTATAAACTGAGCCACAATTACCCTTAAGAAGATTATCGCCAACTGGCAGTTGCTTCAAAGAAAATGAGCCAGGCCTAGGGAACGCAGGTGCAGCCATCACAGAGGGAGTAAAACCCCCACCAGGAGAGCTAACAAGAAATCGACCGACCTCTCTCCCCCAAACCAAACAACGCATTCCAGTTCTGACATACTGTGACACTGGGGAAACCTCATACCGAAACACGTGCCCACGTGCAAGTAAACGGCCTTGCCTGTCTTCTGCCCCAGTTTTCTGTGATCACACAGGCATGTGGCTTTAACTGCAATCAGCAGCCCAGTTAATGCGAGAGGCAATTTGCATCTCCTCTTCTCAGCTCAGGTCTCCCCGTTCTGGAAGTCTACACCCAAAGTCCAGTGCTTTCCCAGGCTCAGGGCATGCTCAGAAAGACCCCAGCAAGGCAGGAGAGATTCTGGCAACTTCTGACTATAGCCTGCCCCCAGCTCGAGACCCACCCTCCCTGCCACAGAGCAAGAAGGCAGGGGTGACAGAGCAATGGGACCACAAGCAGGTAGAGCCACAAGGGTGCCAAGCTGCTCCTCAGGGATAGGCTTCCAGGGTGATAGGATTCTGTGCTCCAGGCGGCGTGTTCGGGCCCAAGAAAGGAATGGGGGGATAGGGTGGTTGGGCCTAGGCTGGGGCAAGTGCCAAATCACCTCGTGAAGGATGCGAGTGCCCTGGGCGCTGTTGGAGGACAAAGCCATTTCCCAGAGACAAGCCCACCTCCCGAGGGGCCTCTTTCCTAGAGGCAGGCTTTCTCTAAGACTTGTGCACTTACTCTACACATTGTTCTGGTCTTTGGCTTCTGGAAGAGGCTTCCTTGACCCATGATCTGGCCTGGACCCCCATTCTGCCAGATCCTAAACACACCATCATATCCACAGCCACAAGTGCTGTCTCTTCCTGTCCTCCTCAGTCTGTGGCCACCACCCTGCCAAGTGCCCCCCCCATACTCGTACTTCCACAGCGTTAGAGGCCACTCAGCCTGCAGGTGCTCCCCAGGCACCTCTACTGGGCAGCTAGAAAAGGTTAATGGTACTCTGTGGGGCTGCACGGTCTTCTAGAAGGTCCTCGGCATAGATGTGTCAAGCCAGGATGCTCCACAAACTACCTGTGCCCCTAGCCTGGATGCCCGGTGCAGGGTAGCAGCTCCTGAGTCAGCAAAGCACCAGTCTCCTGATGAGAGTATCTCCCTGATCTATGGGAGACTCTGAGGTGTAACTGCATTGTCTGCAGGAAACCCTATGGGTGACTCGTGTGTGTGCACGTGTGTATGTTGGTGGGAGGGGCACCCACAAATTCCAACTTGGGAAGCCCTAGAGCCTCCAAAGGAGCTTAGAGACAGCAGTTCTCAGGAGAAACCCTGAATACCCAGGTCAGTGACAGGTGCTTGTTTGCAGAAGGATATGCTTTTAACAAGCCTCAGGCAGTTTCAGCTGGTTTTCCATTTTGGATGCTGTCTGGACTCCTGGAAGAGCTCTGTCAGAAGTATTTTCTATCGGTGACTAGAATCAGGTCCCTTCCCAAGAGCTGGCTGTGTTACAAGGCAGGTCTTGAGGGTCTGCTCCTCCAACCCGCAGGCATGAGCACCTCGGCAGGCAATAGCATAGTGGCCCTCAGCGGTCCAGCACCCATCTTACACACATGCCTCTCTGGGAGGCCTGGAGACAGCCCCGTAGCCCATGGCAACCAGGAGCCAATAGGTGGCCAAGGATCTGGCGCTACCATGACGATGAGCTCTATTCCAGGGGTAATGGAGAGAATGAAGAGTGGATGGGGGAAAGGCCTGCACCTGTATGAGAAGCCTCCAACACCCTTCCCCCACCCCGACCACGAGGCAACCAGCAAAGCCCATCTATCCTTGGGACAGACCAGAGAGTCTGGGGAAAGCACAGGGTACCCGTGCTTTCATGAGTGCTCTTATGCATGTAAAGGCGGTCTATGTATTGTGAGTTGGTGGGTGTCCAGGTATAGACCTGTTCGCAAGTGGATTTCCAAGTCTCTGATATGAGTAGTACCTGTGAGTGGGTAACGGGTGTCAGGTATTGTCCAAATACAGGATGTGTTATGGGCACAGAGAGTAGGAGTACACCTGTGTGAGACCAAGAATCGGTGTAGGTGGAGACGTATGGGGTGCATGTGTGTATGAGCGGCCTGTACTCTTGGTTCAGAATAACTGTCTCCAGGAATTCATGCTCTGCGTGTGTGAACAGACCAGCAGGGGTGTCTTTGGCCCGATGCACCCACGGGGGGGTGCATGCCTGCAGCTGTACGGGTGTCTGTCCACAGCTACACCGGCGTGTGACCCGGTGTGCTGGGCCTAGAAGGGGGGCTCAGAGCAGTGCGCTCCCTCCCCGTGCGGCCACATGGCGCTGCCCAACCCAACACGGCCCACACAGGCCCAGAGCACTGGCCCCTTCCAGCAGCCCCGGCGGACGAGAGACGGAGCAGGGCAGGCCGGTTCAGTCCGCCCGGGGCCCAAAGTTGGGGTAGGAAGGCCCCGCGCCTCCAGCCCGCGCCCGCAGTGTGGGATGGGATGGGTACGGAGGGCCGGCACCCCGGGTCGGGGTGGTGGGCGCCGCTCGCCCCGAGCGCTGGAGGGTAGTGGGCCGAGCCCGCGCCCCCAAGCTGAAGGGGGGAGGGTGGGCTGGGCGCCCGCGTACCTGTAGGGAATCCAGTCGGAATGCGGCTTGGAAGTCATGTCTCCCGGGGGCGGGGCGGCGGCTGCGGCTCTGGAAGCCGGGGCCCGCGGGGGACGGCGCGGGGGCCCTGCTCAGCTCCCGGGCCGCCCCGGGCCGCATCCTCCCGGGCCGGGGCGCTGGGCCCCGCCGAGGCCCGCGCTGCACGCCGGGGCCCCGGCCGCGGGCCCGGCGAGCGGCTGTCTGCGCGGCGCGATGGGCGAAACGGCGGAGTGCGCGGGGCCGCGGCGGGCGTGCGCGCGCGTGGAGGCGGGAGAGGCCGGCCGGCACCGCCGGGCGCCACTGGAAGGGCTCGGTCCCGCGCCGAGGTGCCCGAGTGCTGCGTGGCGGCCGCCACGGTCCGCCCCCGCCCCCGCCCCCTCGCCCCGCCCCTGGCAGAGACCCCACCCCCGGCCGGCGCCGGCGTTCTGAACGCCCCCGCCCCCGCTCCTTCCCCGAAGGCCCGGGGGCTCCCGCGCCGCACACGTGACCGCGCCCGCGCCTGGGCTAAGGCCGCGGCCGCTGGGCGGGTCCCCAGACCTCCGAGCCTCAGTTTCTTTCTCTGTGAAGCGGGGATATTTCTAACTCCTACCTGCCTGCCTGGCTTACCTATCTCCACCAAGGGATGGGAACCGCTGCTTAGTTGGGGAATGGGAGGAGCAGTGGGGGGTGGGACCCTTCGGTGCGGGGAAAGAGCTGAGGCCTGAAAAGAACCGAAGAGGTCTGGGGGAACCTGCAGATCCGAAGCGTGGAGGCTGGCCTTCCCCTTTCTGCCCCTTCCACTCCCCCACATCCCTTCCTCACAGGCCCCAGGGGAATCTTTGTTTTTTAGTAAGGAGCTGCTTTCTCAAAGCCGTGGGTCTTTCCCCTCTAAGCGGTAGCAGTCAAGAGAAGAGTAACATATACTATTGCATTCCCAGCCCTTATAAATTTATATTATTTAAGCTCCACAACAGCCTTGAGAGGCAAGTATTTTATTCCTATTTCCAGAGAATAAAGCCTCAGTAATGCTAAGATGCCCAAGGACATAAAGCTACAAAGAGAGCTGAAATGGAACCAGGGTCTCTGTCCTCCAAAGCTCGCTCTAGGGGCCACACTTAAAAGGAGGCAAAAACTTCTTTTAAAAGGTCATCTTAAAGTCTCTGGGTGCTGAAGAGGTCTTGGCTGTGACTCACACCAACTCTAAAGCCAGCCATGGCATGATGAGGTGAAGGATAGTGAATCCCCAGCTGGGGAGGAGAGAACAGGTGATTGGGCGGGGGTCTGCTGAGGGGCACAGTCTCCACACTCCATGTGGGTGTCCTCATGTGCACCCTGGATTCAGCAGCGCGCACACCCTGCAACCATGCAGGTCCCTGTGGTGCAAAATAGGCCATCAGGACTGCATGACTGGGTGGGAGAGTGTGAGAAGAACCAGCTGGGCTGAGAGAGGGCCCCATCCTGCTGCCCTAGGTCCACAGCCAGGACGCCCCACCCCAGAACTCTCCCAGCCTTTCGGCCTGGCCTGGCCTTCCCCATTAACTATTAAAAACAATAACCAAAATGTTTGGAGCATTTGCTGAGCTCCAGGTGCTCTCTACACTGTAACTCATTTCATCCTCACAGCCACCCTAGGAGGTGGATGCTATTATCATACCCATTTCACAGCAGAAGAAACTGGGGCACAGAGAAGGCAAAGATCTTGCCCGACGTCACAGAGCTGTTCAGTGGTGAAGCTAAGATTCCCACACAGCAGTCTGGGCCCACAGCCCTTGTCCTTAGCCTCCTTCCTGCCTAGGACGGTTCATGCCACATGCCACACACCCGGTCTCTTTCTTCAGGTTTCTGGAGTGCAGGACAGAAAAGATCCATCTCTGTCTGGCACAGCATCAACGGTCCCTGAAGGCTGTGACCTCTGATTATCAACCTCTAAGAGCTATCACTGTCACAGCGGACGGCGGGCAGACAAAAGAAGTCACCCCAGAGTGAGGTGCAGGGGACAGAAAGCAGGGCTGTTTTCTCGCCTGCCGGGACACTTGGCATGGGCCTCGGTTCCACCCGTTGGGTTCCCAGGAAGGTCAGCAGAAAGGGACTGGCCCCTGCTTTGGAGGCCAAAGCACTACCCTGAAGGCCTCTCTCCTTTAGGACAGAGCCCTGTGTCCCTGCCTAGCAACAAGAGGCTGGTCCCACCCTCCAGACCACCCTTTCCCAAACTGCAATCTGCAGCTACCACTTCAGTGATGACTGAGTAGAGCCTGGAAGACTACCCCTTCAAGGATGTGAATGCCTTCCCCATTTATTCCCAAATTATCTGACACCTTAAAGCAATCAGAATCAAGTTGGAAGGTCTCAGGAGCCTAAAGTAATTGAATCTATTAAATAGATACTTTGGGTTCTGTCCTGAGAGAGCAAAATCTGGAGGCAGAGTGAGGTGCAGAAATAAGACAGCTCCCCATGTCTCTTCCTGCAGAGGCTGTGCACGTGCCCATGGCATGTGTGGGAGCCAGTGGGACTGTGTGCCGTGTACCCACGAGTGTGCATGAGCGTGTATGTATAAGGTGTCCTTGCAGGATGGATCTGCACAAGAACATTTGTTGGACGGCATGGGGAGGATCTCAGTATGTGCTTCTGTGAGTTCTAAGGGGTGTGTAAGTGTTCACACTCAACTCAGAACTGGCAATGGGTTTTCCTGCTCAAATAGTTTCCCTGGGGACGCCTGGGTGGCTCAGTCGTTAAGCATCTGCCTTCGGCTCAGGTCATGATCCCAGGGTCCTGGGATGGAGCCCCGCATCGGGCTCCCTGCTCCACGGGAAGCCTGCTTCTTCCTCTCCCACTCCCCCTGCTTGTGTTCCCTCTCTCACTGTCTCTCTCTGTCAAATATGTAAATCTTAAAAAAAAAAAAGCTTCCCTAGTTGACATTTTAAGTGTATGCCCTTGGCTTCCACTGAAAGGCCACTCCAGAAAGCCACATGAGGTAGATTGTACTAGGCCATGGTTAGAATACAGCTGTGCTATAGGGTGACCCTTGAGAAAGGGCCTAAGCTTTTCAGATTTAGCCTGCAGAACCAGGTGATTGCTACCAATGTGCCGCCACATAGCAAACCCAACGCCTGCCTCACCACCTGCCCAAATCCTGCAAGGGTGGACTTAAATTCTCCTTGTTGCCTTGTAGGCATTTTCAAGATTTATATTTATTTATTTATTTGACAGAGAGAGAGAGCGCCCATGGCAGGCAGAGGAAAAGTGAGAAGCAGACTCCCCGCCGAGCAGGGAGCCCGATGCAGGACTCGATCCCAGGACCCTGGGATCATGACCTGAGCCGAAGGCAGACGCTTAATGGACTGAGCCACCCAGGCGCCCCTACCTTGTAGGCATTTTCAAACATGGCCATGGTTTCTGAGGGGAGTGCAAGAGTTTAAGCCGAAGGAGACCCTCCCATCTGCTACCCCAGCTGGAAGACCCCAGTGCAAGCTCCGCTCAGCAAGACTAGTTCACCCAAGAAAGAAGGTTCGCACTTCTTTCGGCACCTTGCCACTTCATGTGGAATTTTCAATTTTCAGTTTCTAATTTAACAGTCGAATTGAGTGTGGCCCACCTCTAATCAATTTTGGAAGCAACAGGATATGAATAATAAGTGAATATCTATCCAGATCTGGCACCCAGTCCCAAGCTGCCCCACCTCAGAGCTTGGTGTTGCCTCCCTCGGGGCTGAGGAAGGCAAAGGACTCGACTCGCCCGGGGCCCGCAGGTCCGTACAGGGCTCTGGCAGGCGGCCCGCCCGGTTCTGCCCCCAGGGAGCTTTCAGTCTGGTGGGAGAGATGCAGAGAAGCCAGGTGCTAGGGTTACAACACAGGTGTGCCAAGGGCTCCGGGCACAGAGGCGGGGTGGCTAGGGGTGGTGGGGGGAGGGAAGTCGGGGTAGGACAAATCTGCCCTGAGAGTGAAGAAGATGACATCTGAATTGGTCCTTGAAGGATGAGTAGGATTTTGACAGACTGATAAGAAAGGAAGCGGGGAGCTTTCCAGTTCCTGAGATTCTACAACCGGCCCGGTTCTGAGCTGGGCTCTTCTATCAAAGGGCATTCTAGACACGGAAGATGACGTGAGCAAAGCCACGGGGATATGAGAACATGTGACCAATGCAGTTGATAACCAAAATGCAAGCCCGTGTGGTAGCACGGGGGTGAGTGGTTCCACGTGGCAGGAGAAGGGCGTAGAAAGTTAAGGTAGAGCTAGGTCACATGGCACCCTGAACACCAGGCTGAGGAGTTTGAATCTTATCCTATAACCAACAGGGAACCACTAAAGGGTTTTAAGCCAAGAGTAACCTGCCCAGGTGTACTTTTAGAAAGATATAATTGGGAGCAAAACGGAGGACAGAAGGAGACAAGGCCAGACGTATGGACAACTGCTAGCTGGGTCATGGGAAAGTCCAGGACAGGCATGAGCAGACCCTAAACCAGAGCTCAGTGCCTTTTCAAAGCTGTTGAGCAGACATGAAGGCAAAATGGCAGCATATGTATGGTGGCCAGATAATGCCCGCCAAAATTTCCACTTAAATAACTGCAGAATATATGACGCCCACTGCCCCGTTTCTACCTGACTCAAGGGAGATAAATAGGCTTACTGATGTATTTGAAAAAATGTAGGGTAAGCACTGGCGGAACTAAAAGCAATATGCCTATTTCCCAAATAACTGCAGGAGATAATAGCAAATTGAAATCTCCACCACCACCACCATCACCACCACAAGCATAGTCTAAAGAAAACATAAAATTGGGATGAAGCCAAATGAAATAGTGACGGACTGCGTGTAAGTGGGGGGCCTGTGGATGGGATCACACACGACCGTCACTGGTTGAGTGCATGCTCTGGGCCAGGCACTCGTCCCCGGGTTTCATACAAAGCAAATATGGGCAAGAGCGTGACGAAATGCAACTCTCCGGTCGAGGCGCCCAGTGAATAAATAACGCGTTGCCGAGTGTGGTGGGATGACCCCGAACAAACAGGACCTGGAAGAGAAGGGGAGGAAACCCGGGTCTGTACCATTAGCTGACGCCTACCTCTAAATTGTTAGAGGCTTAAGGGGAATTTGCAAGAGAGCCTCAGGGTCCAGTGGACCCTCTGTGGGAGCAGGGAAGGGTACATGGCCTTTGCCTCAAATCCAGAGAGGGAGGCTTGAAGGAGAGCTCCCTAGGATGGTCCTGAGGTCCATGGGGCACAGGCAGCGGATCCAGGCCTGCCAACCCGCAGAGCAGGGGGAGGGTGGCTGCCCTGCTGGCTGAGAGGGCTCTGCTGCTTCAGGGTCGGGTCTGTGTGCTTTTCCTGTGGACCAGTGTGGGTCCCAGCATGAGGGCCAGATGCTGTTATCTTAGATCTCAGCCGAGAGGGCCCCATTGTGGGAGGAGGTGACAGTGGGGAGGGGATGAGCCCAGGCTTCCCAGGGCCTGAGAAAGCAACCAGAGTGTCCTGTGGAGCTATGGGGAGCAAGGATCACCCGCATCAAGGGAGCTGAGCTTATGGAGACAGCCCAAGCGATGGAGTGGTGTCCAAGAACCCCAAAAAGCACCCAGAGGAGGGGGGCAGAAAGAATTTTCCTGCTCCTCTCCTCTCTTCTTCCCCTCCCTCCCCTCCCACTGGACCCTGGAAAGGGTCAGAACTGCAAGCTGGACCCTCTCCAGCAGGCAGCTGGCTCACAGAACACCGTGATGGGCAAGAAGAGTTGGTGTAAACCTGAAATTCAAAGATTTTTTTTTTTTATCACAATAGACAGGACGTATGAATTACTGACAGGACAACCTTTGGTTACCTGGAAATGACCAGAGAAGTCATGGGACTTACCCTCAATTTCATCTAGGTTGGGAGGGGGGGGAGCAGTCCCAGAGAATAAAACTGAAGAGACCGTGGGAGACAAACATAAAGTTTGCTTTATGATTACATCTCATGAGTCATGCCTGTTCAACCTAACAGTTACACATGGCTCCGCTCACTGAATCTTCACAACACCACTATGAGGTAGGTACTATTATTATCCCCATTTTACAGGTGAAGAAATGGGAGGTTACATAACCTGCTCGAAGTCACACAGATAATAAGTGGGAGAGTTCAAATTCCAGCTCGGGCACCAGAGAGTTCTAGAGCCACAGGCTTAACTGCATCCTCTAGAGAAAACGAGATGATGGGAACCTTAGCCCTCTGACTCATTAATTCCCGTTCTAGAAACCTGACCAAGGGAAACATGCAATGGTGTCAAAAGTTTACGAACAGATATCGTCGGCACCACTTTCTAACCATTTCTAACGGGAGAAATCGGCAGGAGTAGGGGGTACGAAAAGCCTATCATTTGGGACTTGGTTTTAAGTGAAGCATTCTGTGTTCACACACTAGATCATTAGGCATCCTTTACAGGGAGGTTTTAACGACAGCGGGGGGTCGGGAGGGAGCAGGTTTACGAGATGGGATACAATACCAGACATGATGTGCTCTGAGGAAGCTCCGCGTGCTGGCACATGCGTGCGTGGGCTCATAAAAAGCTGCCTGAGGGGAGAGAGACACAGTCGAGTGCCATCAGCTAGGCCACCCGAGGACCCCATCCTCTCTGCGGGTGGATCCTGGTCCCAGGTGCTGGCTTCCTCACAACTCTGGTTTTCGGCTCCTGTGAGGGCCTAGTAACCCCTAAAGAGCCCAGACAACACCCCTGGGCCCCCGTGGGTGGGAGAGGGACAGTAAGTACCGTCCATGCACAGTGGGTTTTGTAAGTAAATAAATATTCTGGAAGCTGTGCTGCTGAAATCTCCTTAGGCACCTAGCGGAGCATGATCTATCACCAAGACGACCCCGAGGTGCCACACTGTAATGTGTGCGGGCATTGGAAACGCCTGCAATTTGGGGCCAGGTTATTTATCTTGGAGGGGCACAGGGGATGTGGGGGAAGGATGCTGAATCTTAATACCTGCCCCATGTCCCCCTTCCCCGGCTCCACTCTGAGAATCGGCTGAGTTTTGGACGGGGAGGCGGGGCGCTCAGTGGCCCAGTCCTGGACAAGCTGTCACTCCCAGACAAGTGTTCCCCCCCTCCCCCCGCTCCCCCCTCCCCCCACTTCCTGACAGAGCTTCTAGGCCCTGCTCTCCAGGGAGCAGGGGCTGAGGTTATAAACACAAAAAGGCTTCTGAGGAGCCGCCAGGCCCCTGTGCTCAGCCTGCGGGAGGGGTCTGTTTTACCAGCATTATTGGATTTGCAGATAAGCAACAAGGAATTAAGCTGATCAGGAAGAGAGAGACAGAGCTGTCATTTGTTCATAATGCAGGATTTATCTAGCAGAGCCCTCTCCTTTGTCAAACAAAGAGCCAGTGCCTTCATATCCTCCAGCAAAGAACATTTTATTTTGTAACCTTTCAGAAAAGCCTATGAGTGTGCGTTTTTGACCTGTTATTCTTCTTCACCTAAGAAAACCTTGGTTATTTAAAATGTGAAATACATTTTAAACAATCCTACTCTGAATTCATAAACCCATCTCTCTAGCAAGAGGAATCAGACCCTGAAATGCAATTTAAACTATTGCAAAGTTTATTACTCCCAATATACCAATATTTCACTCCATGGCCTTCCCTCTTGCTGAGGATGGTTCATAAATATCAGACTAGCCCCACCAGGTTACTGAGGACGCAGCGTCCTGAAAGGCAGTGCTATGGGACTGAGGTCAATAGTTTTGCCTCTCTGGCTCAGGTTTCCTATCTCTGAAATGGGGATAAAAGTTCCAACACCTCTAACAGTAGTGAGTATAGAAGAAAGAACACCAGACCCAGGTTCCAGTACTGGCTCTGTCACTAATGTGACCTTGAGTGAGTAGAGATGCTCTCTGTGCCTCATGGAAATCAGGGGGTGGAACCATCTTGAAGCCTACCTCCCCCAGCACTAAATTTCTCGGATATTTTGACTTTGCAGCCCGAGACAAAAGACAGTTATGGCTTGCTCAACTCTGAAATAAGGATAAAAGTCTTGTATTTTATAGAAGAAATACACAAGAGTGAAAACACGCTAGGTGTAGGAGAGGAGCTCTTGTCCTCTCTGTGCTGCCAACTCACTGGGTGGCCAGGGACCACCGGCCCAGACTTGCCTCAGTTTCCTCGTCCGTGAAGTGGACAACGCACGTCTTGCCTACCGCGCAGGGTGTGAGTGGCTGAACGGAGAGAAGGAGCGTGACTGCTGTGCGGGAAGGCGGAAGCGCCATGGAGAGGTGACAAGGATGGCAGTAAGAGCCCCCACCTAGCGGGCCTCCACCCGGGCGAGCGCCGTGCCAGGCAGTGCTGCATCATCTCCCTGCTCCCAGCACCCCGAGGAGCCAGCACACAGGGGGAGGCAGAAGCGCTCCGGCTCTCACAACAGCCGGGATTTACTCGGTCCCGACCAAACGCTATGCCTCAGAGCCCCCGGCTCCGCTGAGGAGGGGGACAGAAGTCCCAGGGGCGGCTCCTGGGCCTGGGCTCTAGGAGGGAGGAGAGGGCCACCCACCCCTCCTCGTCGCCTAGCTCTGCCACAGGGAGGAGGCCCTGTGGAGCCCCTTCCAGGCTTCCTTGGATGAAGGAAGGGCCGGACGGCTGGTGGGCCCGGGGCGGGGCAGCACCCACTTCTGCCCTCCCCCAACCCCGGGCTGTTTCGGACCTCTCTGCCTCTCTCCCTGATTCCTGGCCCCCCCTCACAGCCCACCTTCCTGTGCGTCTCCTCAGCAGGCACCACCCTCCCCACTGCCCGCGCCTTCCTGACCCCAACACCTGGAGGCTGGCGGGGAGGGGCACCTTGGGGACAGGGGTTCCGCTCAGCAGGACAAGGCCCTGGATTCTGACCTGGTCATCGCAGGCCAGTTGGCCCTGTCCTGGCCCTCACACTCATCAGGACTTCTGGGGTCTCCCTGGGCAAGCCGGGCCCGCCCTTTGAATAGACTTCGGAGGTCTCCATTCTGCAGGGGGTGGGACGCTAGGAGGTGCCCAGTCACTCACCTGCTCTGCCCCAGCCTCCTGACCACCTGCTCCCAAATCCCCCAGGTCTCTGTAATGTGTCCCAGCTCCCCATACTCTCATCACAGCCCGTCTGGTTTTCGTGAGCTATCTGTACCCATTCCCCTGGCTCCACCAACTTGTTCTCAGCTTTGCCCCACCCCACCTCTCAGCTGTGACACAGAGCGGGATCCTCCCCGGCCCCCCACCAGGACAGGCAGCCAGACACTTTTGGATGTTGCTGGCCACACCCTCCCTTGCACTGAAGATGCCACTAAGGTCTGGATGTTGGGGAACCTGAGATCTAGGTGTCAGTCCCCAGCCGCCCATGTGACAGCAGACAAGTCCCAGTTTTCTTGGCCTTGACATACCAATTTATAAGATGGGGGGGTTGATGTCTAGGGCCCCCAAGATCACTAGAGTTCCATTATCTAGAGCCTCATCAGACAATTTACATGAAAAGGACATGCATTTCTTACCTCCTGCCCTAACTGCCTTTGGAGAGCAGAGTAGAGAACACTCAGATCAGGCTCACCTTGCTCTCATACCCCCCAAGCAAGGTATGATGAGCAGAGACTTATCCCTTACCCAGTCACACACCTGGAAGACAGACAGAAGGTGCAGAATGCACCCTAGCAAGGGAGTCTGAATTCCCTCCCTCCCTCCCCATGAAAAAGAGTAGACGTGATGTGCACATAAGAACAACCCAATGGAAAAGTGAACAGACAAGTCCCAGAGAAACTCCAAACAGCCACAAACACGTGGGAAAACGGGTAGCTTGATATCTCCCCCATCCTGGTATCCAATCCCTCAGCCGGTCCCATTGATATGAAACACTAAGTATCTCTTTAATTGGTCCCCTTCTCCCCACCTCCAAGGCTACCACCATGGCCCCAACTACTCCACCTGTGGCATGGAACAGCCTGTGGTGCTTCAGAGCGGACTCGAGCCAGATCTGCTGGTTCCACACCAGGCTGTGCCACGAACCACCTGTGTGCCCAGGGACTTGAGAGTTAATACAAACAAGCCACTGGAAGCAGCACCTGGGACACAAGGAGGAGATGGATGACTTAGCTGTTACATAATGCTGTGCGCCCCCTTTCCCTCTGGCCGCCCTGCAGTCTCTTCTCACATGGCGGCAAGAATGATCTCTTCACCGTTCAAATCTGCCTTTGCACCTGCTGCTTCCAATCCTTCCCTGACTTCCCTTGCTTACAGACCAAACATTTTAGAGTGTCTCCGAAGCCAATCACGTTGCTCTCCATACTGGTCCGCCTTCAGACAAGCCGTGCTCACACCCTCTCCAGCTCTGCAGGTGCCATCTCTTTGGTCTGGAATCCACCAGTCCCAGTCCCAAGCCCTGTTGCCCAGCCCAAGGCTGTGGCTCCATGGGGATGGAATGGGCCCAACTACCTGTATTTTTAGAAAGTTCCTGAGGGCAACACTGATGAATAGTCATTAATCTACTATATTAGAAAGGAGGAGTCATAATTTATATTATTGTAAGTGACACACTGTATGGGAGATCCTGAGAAGACATAAGGGAATCAACGAGAAAACCTCTAGAATCAGAAAGTTCGATAGTTGCCAGATAAAAAGATAAAAAGAAAATAGCCAATAACATTTCTGTTATTAGTATAATGTTTTCCAGAATGAAAATGAAGATATTTCATTTACAATGGCAAGACTATGTGTGAAATGCTTTAAAATAATATTAATGAGACTTATTTGTGATTCATATGAAGGAAATGATAAAATACTTGAGAGTTAGAAAAAGGACATGAGTAAGTGGAGATTCCTAGTATATTCCTATGTGATAAGAAGACTATTTTAAAGAGAGTAATTCTTCCTAGATTACATTTCATTTATTTTTTTTAAAAGATTTTTTATTTTATTTATTTGAGAGAGAGAGAGAATGAGAGAGAGAGAGAGAGAGAGCATGAGAGAGGGAAGGGTCAGAGGCAGGAGCAGACTCCCTGCCGAGCAGGGAGCCCGATGTGGGCTCGATACCGGGACTCCAGGATCATGACCTGAGCCGAAGGCAGTCGCTCAACCAACTGAGCCACCCAGGCGCCCCTCGAGATTACATTTCATTTAGTACGAAGCAAAATACCACGGGAGCCTGAAGCTTGATAAAGTGCAGGGATTTCATAAGGTTCCCTCAGATAATGATCTAAAGAAAGGAGGTGAGCAAGCCAGTTTGTGAATGTGGGCTCTGTGAGAAGGAAGCTGAAGGGACCACCCTGACTTGCTCACGTCAGTCACCAGGGTTCCTGAATTTTGTCTCACAGAGTGGTTGGGTCAGTGCTATAATTAGGTGTCTACTCTGTACCTCAACTGAGCATTTTTAAGGAGTAAATAGGCTAAGAAGAGGTAAGGTATTTTTGAGGTAACAACCGGCTGGGAGAGTGGGCAGTGAGAGGCAGACCCTTGCACCAAAGCAAGAAGATCTAGTGGTGGAGATGGACTCCTCAGGAAGCCTGGGTCGTTGCTGGCAGGTGGGAATGCAGCGGGGCACAACCGTGCCCGTTCGGAGCACATGTGAGCCGGGCCTGCTTCCGGATTGCCCCCTACACCCGAAGCTGCTCAAGGGGTCCTAGTCGCAGGGAAAGCCACGGTCCTGGGACAGCAGAACTGGAGACAGCAGTGAGGGAGTGGGGAGCGGGAAGCTGGTGACGCTACTTCCTTATTTGCCTCTTTCCCCCACCCCCTCCTCCCCATCAACGGGCCTCTCTTCTGTTTTCAGAGCCCAGCGTTAAGAGACCTCTGACAATACCCACGATTAGGGCAGCCTGGGATAAACTATTCACGGCCCTTAATTCCTCTAGATAATCCAGGTAAAAATATTCTGGAAGAAAAAAACAAAAGTCGGTAAGAAAAAAAAAAGAAAATCCTGATGATGATGGTTAATGAGAGGAGGACCAGTCCCACCACATAGTAAAATATATTGTAAAGCTACCACAACTAAAACTGTGTGGTGATGGGCGTGCATCACGCAGGAAACATCGAGGGAAGAACATACGCGACCCAGAAATTCACCCCATTGTCCACAGGGACCGAATTTAAATGTCAGTTACCAAAAAAGAATACGAAATAAGAAAATGAGAATGCGAAACTGTGATCACAAAGGTGTGGAGGGTGCACGCGGTGATCCGGAGGGGAGGAGGCCGCTGCAGAGCTGGGAGCCCGAGGGCTGAGTCACAGTAATTGTTGTTACCCCAGCAAGCAGCTTACAGAGGCGAAGAGCAAAGAAGAGAGAGAGCCATCAGCCAAGCAGAAGGACTCGGGGCACAAGGCTGGGGTCTGAACTCTAGTCGCAGCCTTCCCCCGGGGCCCAGGCTTTCCCCTTTCAGGGCTTCAGGCCAACACTACAAAGATAAAGGATTGACACAGATGACCTCCACTGGGCCTTCCCGCTCAGCCATTCCGGGATCTGACCCTTTCTGGTTGTTTCTGCAGCAGGACGGGATGGGAGAACAGAAAGACGTTCGGCCCTTCCCTGCCCCAAATCAGCAGGCTGGCTCCGTTCATTTCAGTGTTGAGGCTCACTGCACGCAGCCTGGCAGTCACCGGGGCCCGGAGATGGATAAGACATGGCACCAGCCGGTGAAGACCGCAGGGCAGTGGAGGACGAGGCATGGGTGGATGCAGACGCAACAAAGGGTAATCCCAGGTGGAGGGAAGTCGAGGGTCTAGGGGAGAGGGCGGTGGAGTCTGGCTGGGGCGGGGGCCAGGCAGGGCTCTGCAGCAGAGATGGCCTTTGAGGTCGGACTGAAGTTTATAAAGGTAGCGGGGGAGACATGGGAGGCAGGAGTGTGTTGAGGTGGGTGGTGTGACTGGGACCCGTGAGCAGGAATTGAGGGGGGGAAGAAAGGGAGGTTATTCGGTGCCCAGCCGAGTGTTTGGCCTTGGATCTCTTAGCAGTGGGAAGTCCCCGGGGGTTGCTGGCATTGGGGACATGACAGGACACAGTTCCACCCCATGAGGGAGAAGCTCACAGGCAGCCCTTGGAGCAGGGATCTGGTGTGCGGGCTCTTCAGTAGCCCAGGCCAGAGTGACCCGGCCAGTGGCAGAGAAGGGGACTGGGTGAGGGGTCCAGGCGACCCCACAGGACCCCAGGCAGGGTCGCACAGGGCTAGGAAAAAGCCCAGCCTTTGGAGACGGCTTCAGAGGCCAGACTGCCTGGGCTTCTCCCCCTGGCTCGGCCCTTTACTAGCGGTAGGGCCTTGGGCTGTTTATTAACCAGCTTGGGCTCAGTTTTCTCCTCTGCAAATAATGGGAACTCTTTCATGTTCTTTGCATGTCGAGAGAGGAAATGACTTAATACACGAAAGGGCCTGATGGGGCCAGCACTCGGTAGGCGGTGATGCTGTGACACGTGGTAAAGACAGTGATGGGGGGCAGCCGCACGTGTGAGGTGGGGCTGCAGGGCACTGGGACCCTTCCTGGGAATGCAGTGGGAGGACGGAAATTCAGGGGGTCCTACAGCGAAAATGCAGACTGGGAGGAGGGGAGGGCTCACGGCAGAGGCTCCAGTTTGTAGCTCTGGAAACAGGAAGAATCTGAACTCCCTGAGGGCAGGCATTTCTCTCTTTTGCTCCCTGCTGTGTCCCCTGTACCTGGGAGAGTACCTAGAACAGGGCAGAAGATTGATACAAATTTGCTGAGTGAATAAATGAGCAAAATTCTTCCAGTCATCTACTCTGAATATGAGGCACAAAGTAATACCAGAAGCTAGCAGGTATTAAACACCTACTGTGTGCTAAAAGCTGCACATGCAAGGTCTCATTTCATCTTTAGGGTAGCCCTACAGGGAAGGTTCCCATTTTACAGATCAGGAAACAGGTTCCAAAAGGTGACACAATTTGCCCGAGTTCCGGCATGGCTAGTAAGGAGCAGGGCCGCCGAACCCAGGGCTGTGTGATCCCTGGAGGTGCTCTCCTTGACGCTGGCCGAGCAGGAAGGAAACTGGGGGGAAAACCAGCTCACCGACAATCCCACTGTGCTTGCGCCACAGTGCGCAGTCAAGAGTGAGTGTTACTAATCTTGTTGGTGGAAGGAGGAGCCAGAAGCAGAAGCCAGAGGGGCAGGACCTAGTTAGTGTCAGACTTAGTGGGGTCGTCGACAGACCAGCGGCTTTTGAGGCCAGCTGCTGGAAGAATGGGGAGCAGATGAAAAAGCAGGAGAAAAGACTGTAGGGGGTCAAGGACATCAGCAACAGAGTGAGAGCAAGGAGGCCCACCGTCACGTTGTGATGGCAGGGTGTGGGTGTGTGTGGGTGTGTATGGGTGTGCACACGCTGGGGAGCGGAGGGGGGCTGCCCTGGGGATCCAGGCAGCGCAGACAGATCCTGGGTCGTCCCCGGCCATTTGCAAGGTGCAGGACCGTATGGCCGGCAGGGCTGAGCTTATGCAGGCAGCCTTATGCCATCTCAGAGTGCTTCTGTAACCAAGGCCGAAGTCCCCAAACACCTCCGGCATTATTCCTAGACCACAAACTCCATGGGACCAGGTCCAACTCTGCCCCCTGCTGCATGCCTAACACAAGCACAGGGCCTGATACTTGAGGGCATTTTCCGGAAAGGGACTCAGAATCAGATAGGCTAGAGTGTGCCAGGTTTCAGCTTGCAGGGGACAGAATGGGACTCAGAACTCGAGAATCCTCTTGCCCCACAGCCACGATGCCCAGAGCAGGTGGCCCTGGGGGAAGACTGGAGCAGCTACGGCCTGACTCTACCCCAGTGTCTGCATCCTTTGCATGGTCCTCCTGCCCCCAGAAGGGAGTAAGGTCCAACCCCTGTGCACAGAGGGACCAGGCCTGGGATCAGGGCCAGGGCACAGGTCGCTGGCCTGTCCAGGCACCGAACCCAGGGCCAGCTCCCCTGGACTCCTCCATCCTCACCCACTCCTGCCCCGGGCTCGGTGCCCCCCGAACCTCTCATGTCTGTGCTGTCAGCCTCCGGTAATGGCTCCTGCAGGGACAAGGCTGTCCTGCTGGGTGCCAGACGAGAACTCGGCCCGGTGCCTGTGCACACTGGCTGCCACTTGCCTCTGTCAGGACCCCCTGTGTGAGGGAGGAGAACGGCTGAGCGTCCCTGGCACACCCATGGGTCCCAGGGACCTCAGGGCAGCTTCCTACTGGGCCCTTCCTCGTCAGCCAGTGCTAGGATGACACGATCCATCAGGCACAGACGGAACCAGCCAGAGCACTAACCACAGCTACGCCCCGGGCCATGTCTGTCAAACCCTAAGCTGGCCTCTGGGGTCGCAGAAAGAAACTCCCCACATCGGTAGGATTCGGAGGTGCACAGAGATGTCAGCAGCCACAGAAACCACTCGACCCTGCTCTGGACACCTGCGGAGGCGTTTACTGAGCAACAACTATCTGTGCTGAGCACTTTCCCGTGTTCTTTTCAGCCACACTATACTGAGTATCTCCATCTTCCACAATAGGAGACCGAGCCTCAGCGATGTTAAACTGAGGCCACAGGGTAGCACTGGGATTGGACAGGTTGTGTCAATGTCAAGTCCATAGTTCTGCTGCACCCAGCCATGTCTCAACCCTGTCTGGTCGCCATTTGGGGGTCCTGGGGCACCGACCATGTCTCCTCTGTCCGCGGCCACCTGCCCCAGCCCGCCTGCCCCAGCCCCACCCAAGCTGGCCCCATGAGCAGCAGGCCAGGAATGAGAGGGAAAGGTGATCTGCAGCCTGCCCGACGCCTGGAGGATGTAGGTGGGCCCAGGAGAGCTCCCTGCTACCCGACGACAGGCATGCTTCACCTTCAACCTAATGCTCTCCGTCTGGGCTTGCCCTCTGCACACAGGAGTGCTGGGCAAATGCAGCCATTGGGGTGGAATGTGGATCCCCTGCCCAGCTTCTGCCAATTCCCCTCCAAGAGGCTGGGCCCTCCTGTCTGCACCACAGACTGAGCCTGTGCCCTACCCTCCCCCAGCACAGAAACTTTAAGATCCCCTTGGTTTTACAAACTGCCCTCCTGCTCCATCCTGCCCAGAATACCCTTGAAGGTCCATATCTATCTCTTTGTTCTCAAGTTTTCAGAGTCCTTTGACCCTGTGACATCACTCTGCTCTGCTAGCTCCCACTGCCCACCAGCCACGTCTCCTTGGACCCTCTGCCCTCTTCTGGTCTGTCTGTTCTGAGGTCCGAGGGTGCCCCATAGCCCTGCCTGCAGCAGCCATGGCATCCAGACTTCAGCACTGGGTATTGTGCCTCTGAACCTCACTACCTCTGTCTTGAGTCCCGGATTGCACTGATGTCCTCTCTCTGCACTATCTGCAGACCACGGTCTCGGACCCTGACTCAAGGCAATGTTCCGTAAGGCCCTTCTTGTTCCAAACTCCCCATGTTTGGGCCTCAGCCAAGACACAAGGGCCCAGACCTCAGTACACACTCCTGCTCTTCCCCAGCTGCCCATTGGTCAAACCCTGGTTTGACAGGCAGTGGGCAAACTCTGGTGCAGCTCCCCTAAGGATCTTCAGGACTGACACAACAGCTAAGTGTACTACAAAGCCTCCGATCTGGTTTCGCCCCATGTCCACAGGCACAAGCACAACATGGTAATCTGTGTACCCAGAAGGCCACAGCTGGGCAGATGGCTGTGCTGTCCCCCAGCAGAGCGTGCTGGGCCAGGGACGAGCATGGGGCCAACGGGGTTCCCTTGCCCCTTCATTTCAGCCTTCTCCCCAGGTCAAATACTTCTGCTTCCCAAGCACACTCAGGATCAGAGCATTTGGGACAGTGGCCCTGGGGCGCATGCTGGCCTACTGCTGGGGGCTGTGCACTAAGCCTAGAGAAGCAAACTCTCTGTTTCCTGGCCCTGGTCCAGGCTTTGGCTCAGAGCTGACCCCACCATCATCCCTGCAGGGCAAATGATGCCCATCAGGTTCTCGTGGTCCCTCAGACCATGCCCGGCGTCACCAGTCATTACCGTAATATATGCTGAAAACAACCTGGCAGCACCCCTCCTGCCTAATACAGCAATGGGGAAAACCCAAAGCCAACAATACAGCTCCACATAAAGAAAAACAATGACCCTTCATACTGGAGGGCTGGAGGGACAGCCATACATAATTGGTGTCATGGTAAACAGGTTCAGTGCTTCTGAAGAACTCTCCAGTAACATGTGACAAGAGCTACAAAATTGCTCATGCCCTGTGACTTCGTAATTCCACTTGGGGAATGTTTCCCAGTCAAATACTAAGAAAGTAATTTGTACAGAGATATTCATAGCAGTGATATTTATAATAGCGAGGAACTGGAAGGAGCCCAAAGGTTCAGCACTTGGGGACTGACGCAGCGAACTGGGTCGAGCGAGCACCTCAGCTGCTCCACGGGCAGGAGGTGGGGAAGGGGGTGGTGTCCGGTGGAGGGGAGGCGCGCCTGGTGGGACAGGAGGGGAAAGGAACAGGCTCAGACCAACTCAGACTCCGGCTGCACCAGGCAGTCACTTCATGTCAATTCAGTGAAGTCACGAGCCTTCATGTTAATGATGAGGGCTTTCAGGGTCATTTTAAATTAAGTGGCTTCTTTTTTTTTTTTTTTTTAAATACATTAAAAATGGGGCGCCTGGGTGGCTCAGTTGGTTAAGCGACTGCCTTCAGCTCAGGTCATGATCCTGGAGTCCCGGGATCGAGTCCCGCATCGGGCTCCCTGCTCAGCGGGGAGTCTGCTTCTCCCTCTGACCCTCTTCCCTCTCATGCTCTCTATCTCTCATTCTCTCTCTCTCAAATAAATAAATAAAATCTTTAAAAAAAAATAAATACATTAAAAATGTTAAAAAGCAATTCCATCAACAAAACTCCACAACTCTCCTTGGCACGCCTGCCTTCCAAGCAGTCCACTCTCTTGACCTCTATTCTTCCTTGTGATATCTGTACAGCCTGAGCCAGGCTCCCCCGTGGGGCTGGATGGGGCAGTGCAGGGGTTGGGGTGGCCCCGGGTGCCATGAGCATGCTGAACCCCAGACTCTGGGATGCAAGGACCCTTCCTCCTGAGGCTCCTGGGCCTGCAACCCTCTCCTTCCTAAGTCTGCCTCACAGGCCCACCCGGTTCACCATTCTTTCGCCTCTTGTGGCCTAGGAAGAGGTTACTGAAGAGCACATTGGGTCTTCCCCTTGCGTGAGATTCTGGACGGTCAGAACATCTGTAAGGGGCAAAGGAGGAGGACCTAATGGTGGTACTGCAGGCAGAGGCCTGGCCTTCCACACACCTCCGATAAGACTGGCCCAGGGTAGGCGTCCCCCTACAGCAATGGTTTTCTCACCCAGCTATGGCTGTCTATCAAATTCACCAGGGGGCTTTAAAAATAGAGATTCCTGGGCCCCATCCCAGACTCTTTGGTGGTAGGGCCTTGGAATGTATTTTTTAAAACACTCCCAGAGGTTCACATGAAGCAAATCACTTTTCTAGAGATTTTGCTGCCTAAGAAAGAAGACATGGGCCTGCATTCCTGGATTCCTGAGCTCAGAGGGTTTTTAATTTGGGTATTGTGAAGTCAGTAGTCCTGGCAGAGACCACAGCCCCTCATTGTGCAAACACACACACACTGCTCAAAGGAAGACCTCAGCCCGATGGCCTAGGACATTGGGGAGGGTCCGCCACAGGCCCCTAAGCATACGGGGGCTCCCTCGTTCCCCAAAGGCCCAGAGCCAGCCTCTGCCTCTGCCCAAGCTCTTGTGTTTCCCTGACACCAGTGGCCTCCCAGCTCTCCAGGGTCCCCCACTGCCTGCTGCAGGGGCACCTGCTGCAGGTGCTCCTGGTCCATGCCCACGTCCCCGGGGCGGGGTGGGCATTGGGGGCCTATGGCTTCGCCTGCCCGGGCCATACTTACGGAGTCATTTTATAAAGCTGCGTCCTCCTCTCAAACAGCGACCCTCCCCAGGCCCAGGGCCATACCCCGGCCACAGGCATGGCCTGGACAGACTCGGTCTCACTGCCCCCTGTCTCCACGACACTCTTCAGCTTCACATTGGTGCTCGAGTCCCCCAGCCTGTTGTCAGGAAACACCGAGAGTCGTAACCCCTGCCCCCACGCAACCACCCTGCCAAGTGAGAGCCGGTCCAAGTGGCCTCTGCGGTCCTGGGGAACCCAGAGAACGGGGGGAGGAACAGGGAGGGACTCCAGGGAGGGGCTGGAGGGGGCTCCTCTCGGGGCCTTGGAGAAACTTTCTGAGCCCATCTAAGACACTGAAGAGAGGACAGGGAGGAGGCCACTTCTGCTGAGATCTTCCCCCAAACTGTTCCTGGGATAGCAAGAGCCCCCATGTGCCCTTTATCCCTTTATCCCTTGGGGGGTAGGGGCAGGGACAGAACAACCTTCCCAGCGATGGGACACGAGCTTGGGGTGAAGGCATGTGGGGATCTGTGACCCTCTGAGTTCACCGCGGAGGGCCAGAGCCGGCTGCCCCTCCACAGCTTGGAGGCCCTGCCCTGAGGGAGGGGATGCTGGGTTCCCTCCACAGGTACTGGAAGGGCACCCTGCTCCCACTCCGGGGCCTCCCTTCTCGTGGCCCTCCCACACCCCGGTCTGGACCCAGCCTTGCCTCCAGTTTGCCCACAGTGCCTGGCTGTCAGGGATGTCTGGGGGAGCTTGGTGGGGCCGGAGGGCAGCCAGGGCGCTACCCTGCTGAGGCCTCCAGCGCACAGCGGGCACCATCACGGAGGTCAGGCTTGGGGAAGAACCCGAGGGTTTCGTGTCCTGGTCTGAGAACCTGTGCTCTCTGGAGAGACCATGGACAGAGAACAGCAAGGGACAAGGAGGCAGCCTCACACTGCATTTGGCCTGGGAGCAGCAGAGAAGGGCCTGCGTCACACGGAGCCCACCTGCAACACACTGATGGCGGAGGCTGGTGACCCGCCAGCCAGGAGAAGGAAGCAAACCAGGCTGCACCCACGACCGCCATCACCTACGGGCAGGCAGAGCGGGGACCTGTGACTGTGGGCGCGACTGAGACTCCGCTACGTGGGAAATGGGCACTGAGGCCCACACAGTGTCCATAAGCGGATACTTGGTTTCTCACTGTGTTTTATTACTCTTTCGTCTCCATCAGGGTCTACGTTGACAAGACTTCCCAGACTTGGGATCAGTGGTTTTTGGCCAGAAGCCAACAGGGAAAACAGAAAAGCAAGCGGCTCTGGGTGAAGCTGGGGGTGGGGCAGGGGCTGGAGTACCAGGCTCTCAGCCGCTCCCCTCCCCCCCAGCGCTTCTCTGGGGATGCTTCTGGGTGACCCCAGGGCTCCAAATGTCATTTGGGAAAGTCACCGGTCTGGTCCAACCTTGTCTTTCGCAGATGAAGAAGCCGAGGCCCAGAGTGAGTGGTGATTTGCCAAAGGTCACACAGCAAGTTGGTAGCAGAACCAGGACTGGAGCCAGAAACAGGGCCCCACGACTCCTAACCATGGTGGCTTCCAGCTCTTCACTGAAGGCAGCCAGCTTGCCCGCCCATGGTTCTGAACTCCAACCCTCTCCAGCCCACTCTCTGGCTCTCCTGCATGGACAGACCTGGCAACTGGGCCACCCCTTCCAGAAATGAGACCAGGACCAACACCAGAGTTCCCGACCCTCTGGGGCCAAATCTGGACAGCTGTTTCAGACTCTTCTCATTCTGTGTTCTCCTGGGTGAGCTGTCCACTCCCACAGCTCCCCAACCTAACTGCAGGGACTCCCAAATCTACCTCCTGGGAGCTCCTCCAGAACCACCCCCAAGTCTCCAGGCCCAAACCGGGATGTCTACCCCTCCAATCGACTATTCTTCCCGTTTCGGGCGACACTGTGGGCCCTGCTGTGCGCTCCATCACCAGCCCAGAAGCGCAGATCCACCCGACCTCCCCTTCCTTCTAGCCCAGCCTCTTCGGGGCTCCGTACGTGCAGTTCTGCCTCCTCCAAGAGCACACACCTTCCAAAGTCAATCTGAGCCTGTCACCTGTCTGCTGACAAGGATCCTTCGACGGCCCCTTCATTCCACAGGACAGAATCCAACCCCCTTCATGCTGCCTGCGGGGCAGTGCGAGCTGCCTGCCTCTGCCGCCTGCCCCCCTGTGCCCCACTTCTGCCCTCCCCTCCCCCACCAGGCTGCCCAACTCTGCTTTGCTCCAGCCACGCTGACCTCCCAATGCAACTTCATCTTTCTCGTCTCGCTGGAACAATGTTTCTCCAAGCGTGGCCTGAGGGCCACCTGCTTCCCCATCCCGTAGCAGGCTGCAGACTCCCGGGCAGTCGCCCTGCCCAGACCGGTCAAGAGAGAGTCTCTGCATTTTTAACAGAGATCCCATGGGGGCTGTGCATTCAATGCCAAGGACCACTGCTGCAGGTGGAACACGTCCATTCTCCCTGCCCCAGCCCCCATCCTTCTCCAGCTGGGCAAGGCTTCACCTGCCTGCCCCCCACTCTCCAGGGAGTAACCGGCTGTGATTGGGTGTCTCCTCCTCTGGGCCGTGAGCTCCATGCAGGCAGTGAGCACGTCTTCCCCTACCTGTGAATCCCCAGCACCGGGCACAGAGAAGGGGTTTCGGTAGCCAGTACAGAATGAACTCGTGCCAGATGAGTTCTGACCACCTGGCCTGGGACCAGGAGGAAGTCACAGCTGAGCTGCTGACAAGCCACAGCTTTTCTGGAAATCCCAGAAGCTGCTCTGTGCCTCTGCAAGTTGCACCTGCCCTCCTTCACCTCCCCTCCTGTAGGATAAAGGAGGCCTGTCGGGGCTTGTGGGTAACTAGGGCCTAGTGCGAGCTTGAAACAGCGATGTTTAACACCCGGCTCTCCAAAAAGACGTTTGTAGGCATACATACATAAGTTTATTATAAATTTTACTGATCTGAAGGATGTATGGCACATAATTTACACATAAAAATTCCACACAGCCAGTTGATTGTCCCAGAAATCAATGTTGTCATTGATTTTTGCCTCACTGTTTATCTGGAGCCTACCTACGGTTGCAGTGACAAATAAGCATCGTTCCAACTTGAATGATGGTTGGTATTTTCGTTTAACAAAGAAGGTGAAAGTAAAACAAGGAAAATATGTCAGAACTTCACTCACTCATCAGTGATCTGAGTGACTGCTGACTTGGTTAATCATTTGTGAATACTGGGAGAATAATTTCTTCAATATTTTGTGATAGAGAGCTACGCTGAACACAAGTGAATACCACATAGCAGCCTCAGACAGGGGACAAGTTTTGAAGTTTATCTGCATGACTCTTGTCTAAACAATCAACAAAATAAATTAAGTCTTCATTAGCATTTCCTGACTAGGGCAAATAAATACACCCTCTCTGGCCAGTTTTGTGACACAATGCGGAGCTGGGAAGAGTATTTCTACCACTCGGATACAACAGACATGAATCACCTCAAGAGCACAGGTGGAGTCAAATGTAGTTAAAAAAAAAAAAGTGGTAAGTTTTGTGTATTTATCACCGTTGTTTTAAATTTAATTTATTTAAGTTTACACAATTCAAGTCTTAATAGCAGCTACATTTAACAACTGACTTACAACAACTTTCCTTTACTGCCCCTGAGGCCACGTGGACCAGCTTCAGTCCAGTCACCCAGCAGAACTGAACATGACCCGCCATAACCCACCGGGCCACCAGAGGGGTCAGTCCTGGCCCCTGCCCTCTAGAGTCTAGGCTGTGGGCTGCCAGAGATGGAATCCTCTGTGAGCCTCAGGTTCTTCATCTTTTTTGGGGAAAATCATGGCCACCATCTCTCAAGGTGTAGGGAGGATTATATGCCCACATAACTCTCCTCCAACAGGCTCCGCGCACCCATGTGCTAGCTCACGTGCATCACCTCCCTCAAATACACCCAAATACACACAGCACCTCACAGGTACCATGCACATATTTTGAAGCCACATATTGCCCTCCTCCTTCCAAGCCACACCACATGCACTGACAGGTCGGCCCCTCCTCCACCACGCACAGACAAGTTTGCGTGTCCACAGCTGCCTCCCATATATTACCTCAGACACTCCACGTGCCCATTTGTCTCTAGCTGTGTCTCACACACACACCCATCAGCCACCCACCCAAACCACCACACAATACTCATACACGCATATGTATGTGAAACTCCTTCACATACTTCACACATGCACACCCCCACCAACTATCTATTACCCCCCAATTCAAGGCATGCCACGTAGCAGCGGATACCTTACCCTACCCACCACACGGCCCCCATCACTCCAGACAGACCACACACAGTTCCTGCCCTCTGCAAAACATAGACACACGCCTCACCTGCCTATATGCCACGGCCTACCTCTAGGTCTCTCCACACTCGTGTATCACAGGCACCCACACATGCTGCCCCATCCACTGAGCTCCCACACTCAACACATTCCCATATCACCCCCATGTTCCGAGACAGAAGACCCCTCTGCCAGCCCCTAAACCCACCCTGGACCCAGGAGCATGAGGGGCATCCAGGCAGGAGGAGGTGGGAGAGCTTGAGTGAGCTTCCCTGGGGTGACAGCTTGCTTCCCTGGAGGTCAGACTCTGGCCGGTGATGCAAGGGCCCGGGGGAATAGACGGCCGGGGTGGGGGAGGGGACAAGGACTGCTGGATCAGCACCCTGGTTTCCTTAGGCCCAGCCTCAGTCACCATGGGGGGGCTCTACAGCCCCCCCTCCTCGCTGCTCTCCCCCAGATCCCCACCCCCAAAGAAGCCCCACCTGCTTCTGGAAGCTCCTCCCACACCCAGCAAGAGCAGGCCTCTTTGGGGGTATGTGGGCCTTGTTCAGGGTGCAGTGAATGCTGAGCTCAGGCTCTCCTGGCCTCATGGAAGGGACCGGAAGGCAAGAGGCACGGGATCCTGGTGGGAAGGTAAACAGGGAAGTCAGGACTCCCAACTACAAACCCCGCAGATACTCTCAGAACCCCAGGGCATGTCCCCTTCCTGCATCTTGCCAGACTGAGGCCGTGGCAGAGGCACATCCTATCCTTGGCTGTCCCAACTCCCAGCTCCATCTGAAGGTTGGGGCCTGTCCAGTCCCTCTGACCGTCCTGTACTCCTGCACTGCCCTCGCCTCCTGGCCCAGCAGCAGCAGAGTGAGACCTGGGGGGAGGGGTCCATGTCTGCTCCCGGCACCCTGGTGTCCGTGTGGCCTGGGTGGGGGCCTCTCTCCTGGACCACCCCATCATCCGAGGGAGGAGGAGCCAGCGTCCAGGTCCAGCAGCTGCCAGCCGGGCTCCAAGGCCCATGCCAGGCAGATGCCGGCACTTCGGACCAGCACCTCCAGCTCACTGTGAGGGCGGCCTCAGCCTGGGCCCTGGCAGACACACGGAGGCCATCTCAATGGCACGTCGCCCCTTCTAACAGCACCACCCACCAATGATCCGGAGTAATTCAGGCCTGGAAGGATGCTAGTGGGGCAGGCACCTCGCTCTTTAGAAAGTGTGGGCTTGTTCTCACTCTTGTGCACATGCAGGCTCGCACTCTCTCGCACTCGCACACACACACACACACACACACACACACTTGGGCCCAGAGACAGGCCATCCCAGGCCGGCCCCACCCTAGTGCAGCCTGCTCTCTGGACTCCACACCCTGGTCCTCCCAGCAAACACTGCTTTCAGGTTTCCATGGCAACAGCGGTTGGGTCCCTGATTGTCGAGTTACAAGTCCTTCCCTCTGTCTAGCCTGGGGAGTTTCCAGGGGACACAGGCCGTGCATCTAGTCTGGGCTCCAGACTTGGCTTGGCCATGACTCATCTCTGGGTGGGACAAGTCCCTAATCCCCTGGTGTCAGTGTCCCCGGGGCACAGGGACGGTGAGGCTACACTCTGAACCTTTTAGCTCTGACACGCTGACGCTAAATAATTCTACATATCAGAAACATCTAGTTAAAAAGATAACATCAAGAGATCTTACAAAAGCAATAGAAAAAAGAACAGATCCTGGGAAACTTCACAAGAAGCTTCTCAGACATACAAAAGAACACACTAAAATGCTAATAAAACAAACTTGAAATCTCACCTATACAAACACCCACGATAAAAAGAGACTTCCCCTCTGTTCCCCTATGGTCCTGCAATTTTGTCCAATCAATGTGCACATTCAATGCCATTCTAATCACAAGTGCGGTAGGATTTGTTTTCAATGGGACAAATTTATTACAAAATTCATCTGGAAAAATAAGTCAATTTTCCAAGATAACCAAGAAAATGTGCAAGAGAAAAAGAATAAGGACTTGGCACACCAGCTACGAATCTGAGATAAAACCTCAGCACGGGCTGGGGAACGACCCACGGACCAATGCAATGTGGAAACAGACCCACATCTGCAGAGGAAATTGGGTTATGCTAAAGATGGCCTCACAAAATGCCGACGAAATGTTGCACTATTTAGTCAATGATTTCCAGATCAACTTGCTATCCACCTGGGGGGACAAAAGTTCTCTCCCCCCGTCACGTCACACACAAAAACATGTAACAGATGCATTAAAGACGTATGGTAAAAAAAAAAAAAGAAAACAAAAAGACTACAAGTAGAAAATGTTGGAGAATATTCTTCTGATCGTGTGTAGGAGCTTTTCTAAGTATGTTCCTAAATCCAGAAGCCATAAGGATTTTATAAGGTTAAAAACAACAGTGCCTTGTACAGCAAGAGACGCTGCGCATGGGACTGAATATAAAGCTGGCAAACAGTACTGAGGGAGGGCGTGTCTGGGGCGGTCCCCATGGGTAGTCTTTCTGGAAGGAAATGTGATCCTATGAACGCACCAAAGACCTTTAATGAATATCTCTGAGGCAGTCATTCTTTCTGAGCCAGGAATTTCACTTCCCTGAAGCTATTCTAAGAAAGTTATCAGGTGAGCATGGAAATTTACGTACAAAGATCTTCATCATAGAGGATTCTGGAATTCTTGAAATGATGCAAATAGGAAAATGGTTAAATACATTTCAATAAGTCCATAAAAGAACCATGATATAGCCATTAAAACAAAATTCATCTAATAATGTTTAATGATATGTAAAAACAGGTTACGTAGAAAATTTAGAGAACAAAACAGCTACACGACTTTGTTAATATATGCACACACAAACCTGTGTAATTGCCACTTGTGAACAAACTCATACTGTACATTTTTTCAGATAACACCCAAAAAGAGTTTTTTTCCAAAATAGCACCTCAAGAGAATTGAAACCCATCTTTTTTTTTTTTTTTTTAAGTAGCCTCCACACCCAGCATGGACCCCAACACGGGGCTCGAGCTCACGACACTGAGATCAAGACCTGAGCCGAGATCAAGAGTTGGACACTTAACCAACCGAGCCACCCAGACACCCCTGAGACCCATTATTTTTAATTAACTATTTTATGAAGTAATAACACAACACAAAACAACCTTACTTTTGGCATCTACCCTGGAAAGCTCATACCTCCACTCACTGCACAGCTCCCTACTGTTTCCAGCAGCACAGCACCAGTGACTTGCTCAGGGCACGAGCTACCTGAGGCTTCCTTCCTGACACTGAGCTGAAGCTTTTCCTCTGCGACAGCAGCCTTTCTTTGAAGACTATTCGTGCAAAGTTCATAAAAATGCATCCTTCCCCCAAATACCAATGCTATTGGCAGAACAAGTAAAAATTAAGTGGTTGATAAAAGCCTAGGAAGAAAGAGCTAAGAGACAGAATAGCAGCAGAGCATACATTTTCTTTTAAGCCTAAGATAGGCAGAACTTTTTTAAGATGACAGACTTCACTGAAAGAGAAAATAACATACGACTTTACCTGGGCGTTTCTGCTTTAGGGTTTAGCTTACTTGTTTTCTTTATTTCTTTTTCCTCCTTTTTTTTTTTTTTTTTCTCTCTTAATGAACTAGGGGTTACCAGGGTGGGTGCATAAGTAAAAGATTAAAAAGAAATGCACTGGGGTGCCTGGGTGGCTCAGTCAGTTAAGTGTCTGCCTTCGGCTCAGGTCATGATCTCAGGGTCCTGGGATCGAGCCCGGCGTGGGGCTCTCTGCTCAGTGGAGTCTGCTTCTCCCTCTACCCTCCCCCCTGCTCGTGCTCTCTCTTTCTCTCTCTCTCTGTCAAATAAACAAAATCTTAAAAAAATAAAAAATAAATACATGAAGGAAAAGATGTTCAATTTTATTATTCACTGGGAGATACAATTCCAATATCACAACCAATAGTGCACACTCACCAGAACAGCTAACATAAGACAGGAAAAACCAAAGTTTGGTGAGGATGTGGAGCAAACCGGCCTCACGCACTGCCGGTGAAAGGGTATTGGTAGAACCATTTCGGAAAACTCTGGCAGCATCTACTAAAGCTGAACATAAAACTCAGCAATTGCACAACTGGGTTCCTGGCCCACGGAAATACATATGTGCACCAAAGGACATGGACAAGCCTGTTTCTAACAGCACTAGGGTCATAACCGCCAAATACTTTAAAATTCCTGTGGATGGATATATAAATTGTGCTACAGTCACACAATTAAATTCTATATAGTGACGATAAGTGAACTACCATGTAACTGTATACCTAACACAGACAGATCTCCCAAATATCATATTGAGCAAAACAAGACACACTCAAGTTGGAGATAATGAATTATTCCATTTATGTAAATGCTGAACACGAGCAAAATTAATTGATGATGTTAGGGGTCAGGACAACTGCTTTGGGAGGGGGCAGTTACCAGAAGCGGCTCAAAGGGAGCTTCTAGGGTGCTGGCAACATTCTGTTTCTTAGTCTGGGTTTTGTTAACATGACTGTATTCAGCTGTGAAAATGCATTATAAACTGTGCACTAAAAATCTGTGCTTTTTAAAAAATTTATTTTTAATTTTAAGTAAGCTCTAGGCGTGGGGCTCAAAATCATGACCCTGAGATCAAGAGTCGCATGCTCCACTGACTGAGCCAGCCAGGTGCCCCAATTTGTGCTTTTATATATACTGTATGTATTTCGAAAAGTTACAAGATAGAAATAAAGCAAAAAGTTAACAGGAGTTATCTCTAGGTGTCTTATTTTTCTTCCCTATATTGTTTCATATATTCCAAATTTACTGCAATGTTTTAAAAAATATTTTAATCTATTTTACAACATATGTTCATGTCACATGATGCCACCATGCTTCTAAAAAAGGTGTTCTGAAATTGGCCTGGGCAAGAAGCTACCACTTCTCTTCCTAAGGAGTATCTGGTTCCTTTTTCCTGAGCCTGGGCCAGTGGTTCCCAAATCTATCTGGATATCAGAGTCAACTGGGTAGCTATTTAAAGTTTCCGATTCTGGGGCCCCACTCCCGGAGACTGGGATTCAGTTGGTCTAGCATGGGCTCCAAAATGGCGTCCCTCAAGCTCTCAAGTACTGGGACTCTGCACCAGTGTCTGAACTGTCATAGCTTCAACTCCCCCTGCTGGACAGGGGCTGGGAAAGCCTGCCTGGGGTACCCACAGTCCCGCCTCGGTAGGGCTGGGAAAGGAGGACTAGGCCCTAGGATTTGGGAGCTTCCTGGGAGAGTGAGCTTGGAAAGCCCAAGGTAGTCCCGCAGCCTTACAGGACAGGGAGTATAGCAAAGCCGTTAGGATCACAGATGTGGAGTTAAATAGACAAGGGCTCAAATCCTGTTCTGTAACAAGCTCCATGACCTTGGGCTTAACCTCTCTGATCCTTAGCTATCTCACAGGAAATCTAACACCTATTTCACAGAATTATGAATATGAAAGAAGACAATGTATGTAGAATATTTAACACAAAGCCTGGCATGTTGTAAGATCACAACGTCAATAGTAACGATATACACTATGCTAAGGATTATGCAATACTTAACACGGTATTGCTACATTTGTATATTATATAATGCTTTATACATAGTATAGAGAGATGCACTGATATTGAATATGGACAGTCCAAATTATGGAAAATCAGACGTTGTGATGATTGTTTTAGGAAATACACTTTTGTCTATTATGGTCTCCTTTTGCAGATGCTATAAATCAAAATTCATTCATTCATTCATTCATTCAATCAACAGAAGTTAAGGGTACAATCTTTGAAAATTTGCCTCCCCAGTTATGTGACAAAGTGACCTTGGGCAACTTACTTATCCACTCCATGTCCCAGTTTCTTCATTTGCAAAATGAGAATGATAACAGTATCCACCCCAGAGGGTGGTTCTTACTGTTGTATGAGTTAATCTGTGTAAATGGCTTAGAAGTATCTGCGGTGTGCTTTAAGTTGTCAGTAAATTTCAGCCGTTATTATCCCTTCAACATTTATGAGTGCTTACTGTGTATACATACAGTCTGCTGAGGACACACAATGAAAAAGACAGACATGGCTCCTGCCTTCATGGAGCTTATAATCGAATCATAGTCAAGTGTATACTTTTTTAAGTGGCTGAGCAAGTGGGACCTTTCCCAGCAGAGTTACATCGTGTGGCTGCACATTCCAGTCATCACAGCCCTTCGTCACACCCTATCCTAAAATCCTAAATTTCCTGTGACACATCAGGCTTCCTGTGGCACAGTTTATGATCCTCATACAGGAGAAGGCTCTGCTGAAGAGCCGAAAGTCCAGCCACCCTAAGACCCTCCATGGGGCTCAGCCCACACTGGCTGGGATGATATCGCTGAGCTCCCTTTGAAGCAGGTATATGTAGCCACTGGAAAGCTCACGTAAATCTAGCCCCTGTGCAGCAGAGCAGGGGGATAGCATAAACCCTAAAGTCCAGTACTGTCCAACTCTGGAAGGAAGGCTCTGATGCACTGAACCCCTCTGCTCTGGGCTGGAGAGCCCTGGAGACATCCAAGCCACTGGAAGGCAGCTGGCCTTGGATCTTCTTGTTTCCACCATCCATGCCTCCATACCTGGCTTTCATTCATTCACTGCACTTATATGGAGCACCTACTCTATGTACAGCCCTCCACTAAGGGTACAGAGCCAAGCAAGACAGGGCCTTACCCTCAGAGTCACAGCCAACTAGCATATTTAGATATAACCCATGATTAAAGTTGACTAAGACTTATGATAGAGTTTAGCACTTTGTGTGACTGAGGACAACTGAGCAGGCTTCCTGGCAGAGGTGGCACTGAGTCCTGAAGGATGTCGGGAAGTTTACCAGGTGAAGATATGGAAGGAACCACAGGTACAGCCCCGAAACAGAAGACAGAACATGAGTTTGCAGGACAGGTGCAGATGGGAAAGAGATCAAATCTTCGGCTGAGTGCTGACCCGATGTGAGGAGACTGTGTGATCCTGGTAACAAAACACCAGAGAGAAGTAGGCAGAAGAATCCCAAAAAATCACAGAAGGCTGGGAATAGTTTGTGTTCCTATCACAGTATAAAGACCTCCTAATACGCAGGACATCAGGCCGAGTCCTCAGAAGAGTATTGCTTTAGTAGTGAGGTTAAATTAGCCCTTGGCTAAAGGCTGCTCTGGACCTACCCTAACAAAGATTAAAAGAAAACCTCAAAAGGATCCAAATTCTAAATAATTTAACTGTGTGAGAACAAAGTCTAACACTATTTAAAGGAATAAAACAAAATCCAGCACCCAACAGTGCAAAATTCACAGCATTCATCCTTCAATCAAAAATTATCAGACATGTAAAAAATCAGGAGGATCGAACACATAATTCAGAAGAAAAATTAGTCACGAGGAAAATATCTAGAGATGACATTAGCAGATCAGAATGTGAAAAGAGCTATTACAGACTTATTCCATATAGGAAAGAAGGCAGAAGAAAATATGGCTATAATAAGAAGAGAAACGGAAGATGTAGCTAAGACCCAGATCAAACTTCTGGAGTTGAAAAACACAATACCTAAAACAAAAAATACACTATGTAGAATTAGATACTGCAGAAGAAAAGATTATGAATTCAAAGACACAGCCATAGAAATAATCCAAAATAATGCTCAGGAAAAAAGTGCTGAAAAAAGAAGTTATTGGTGAATTGTGGAACAATATCAAGTTGTCCAACATACATGTATTTGGAATTCCAGGGGTGGGGGAGGAGCTGAGGAGGAGAGGCAGAAAAAAATATTTGAAGAAATAATGACCCAAATTTTTTCAAATTGGATGAAAATTATACACCCACAGGTCCAACAACGTCAAAAGACTTCAAGCAGAAGAAATATAAAGAAAACTACACTGAGATACCTCATGATCAAATTACTGAAAAGATTTTTTTTAAGAAAAAAAATCTTAAAAGCAGCCAGAAAAGGGGAAGGGAACGCACACTGCAAACAGGGACAAAGAAAAGAAAGGCAGCACACAGCTCATGGAACAATGCAAACCAGAAGACAGTGCAGCAACATCTTTATAGCACTGTGGGGGGAGGAGGAGCCCTGTCAATTTTAATTTTATTTCTGGTCAAAATATATTTCAAAAAGGAAAGCAAGATAAAAACTGTTTCGTACAAATAAAATCTGAGAGAATGCATCACCAGCAGATCAGTACTATAAGGAATGTTAAAATAAGTCCTGCAGGGAAAAGGAAAATGATACTAGAGGATGATTTACAAATACATATGAAGAGCATTGGAAATGGTAAATATGTAGGTGCCCATGAAAAGTTTTTCTCACTAAACAAACAAACAAACAAACAAACAAACAAACCCTGAACCCAGCAACATATAAAAAAGGATTATACATCTTGATCAAGTAGGACTTATTCTGGGGATGCAAAGGTGCCTTATCTAAAAATCAGTCTTAATATGATATTGATACAATATACAGTATCAGTAGAAAAACCACGATTGTCTAGTGGATGCAGAAAAAGCTTTTGAAAAAATTCAATACCTCTTCATGATAAAATCATTCAACAAACCAAGAACAGAAGGGGATTCCCTCAACCTGATAAGGGGCACCTATGAAAAACCAAAAACTGAAATCATACTTAACAGTGAAAGACTGAATGCATTATCTACCCTTAAGATCAAACCAAGGATGCTCGCTCTTGAAAAATCTGTTGTAACTGGAGGTTCTAGCCAAGACGATTAGGCAAGACAATGAAATAAAAGGCATCCAGATTATAAAGGAAGACGTAAAACTATCTGTATTCATTGATGACATGATTTTGTATAAAGAATATCTAAGATATCACCAAAAAACTATTAGAACTAATAAACAAGTTCCACAAGCTTACAGGACACAGATCAGTTATATTTCTATACACCTGCAGTGAACAATCCAAAAAAATGAATTTACAATTCAATTTGCAAGAGCATCAAAAAGAATAAAACACTTGGGAATAAATTTTTTAAAAAGAAGTACAAGACTTTACAATGGAAACTACAAACTTCTTTGAAAGAAAGTGAAGAAGACCCAAATAAATAAAAAGGCATCCTGGGTTTATGGATCAGAAGTTTCAATATTTTTAAGATGGCGATACTCACCAAATTGATCTACAGATTAAACATAATCCACATCAGAACACCAGCTGGTTTCTCTGTCAGAAACTGACAAGCTGATCCTAAAATCATATGGAAATTCAAGGGACCCAGCATAGCCAAAACAATCTTTAAAAAGAACAAATTTGGAGAGCTCCCACTTCCTGACTTCAAAGACTTACAACAAAGCTACAAGAATCAAGACTGTGGTATTGGTATAAGGACAGACACATGAATCAAGGCAGTAAACTGAGAGTCCAGGAATAAACTCACATTTATAAGTCAATTTTGGGCAAGGATGCCAAGACCATATAATGGTGGAAAGAATAGTTTTTTCAGCAAATGGTGTTGGGACAACTGAATATCTAAAATGAGAAAGACTTGGCATCCTCTACCTCACACTCTATACAAAAATTAACTCAAAATGAATCAAAGACCTAAATGTAAGCACTACAACTGTAAAACTGTTAGAAGAAAATGTAGGCACAAATCTTTGTGACCTTGGATTAAGCAACGATTTCTTAGATATGACATCAAAAGCATAAGCAACAATAGAAAAAAACAGATAAACTTCATCAAAATTTAAAACTTTTGTGTTGCAAAAGATATCATGGAGAAAGTGAAAAGATAAGTCACAGAATTCGATAAAGCATTTGCAAATCACTATCTGATAATGGACTTGTATCTAGAATACCTAACAAATGGTTACAACTCAGTAATAAAAAGACAAATAACCCATTTTAAAAACAGGCAAAGGATCTGAATAGACATTTTCCCAAAGATATACAAATGGCCTGTAGGCACATCATTAGCCATTATTAGTCATCAGGGGAAATATAAGTCAGAACCACAATGAGATGCCACTTCACACTCAGTAGGATAGCTATAATAAAAACCACAAATAAAACATTTTGTTAAGGATGTAGAGAAATTAGAAACCTCATACATTGCTGGTGGGTATGTGAAATGGTGCAGCCATTTTGGAAAATAGTCTGGCAATTCCTCAAAAGGCTGAACATTAGATTCCCAGAAGTTCTACTCCCAGGTATATACCCAAGAGAAATGAAATGTGTCCACAAATTTTCACAGCAACATCATTTATAATAGCAAAAAGCGAAAACAATCCAAATATCCATCAATTGATGAATGGATAAACAAAATGTGTGTGTCCATACAATGGAATATTATTTGGTAGCAAAAGAAATGAACTATTGAGACATACTACAATGTAGAACAACCTTGAAAACATTCTGCTAAGGAAAAAAGCCAGTCACAAAGACCACATATTATGTGATTTCATTCATAGGAATGGTCCACGATAGGCAAATCTGTAGAGAAAATAAGGTAGCAGTAGCCTATGGCTGGGGGTGGGTAGAAGGGGAGTGACAGTTGATGGGCATGCAGCTTTTTTGGGGGGGGTAGATAATGAAAATGTTCTAAGATTGATTGTACTGATGGTTGCACAACCTAAAACCCACTGACCTGTACACTACATATAGGTGAACTGTATGGTGTATGAATTACATCCCAAGAAAAATGTTATTTTTTTAAAAAGAGACAATTCACTGTTTAATGCAAAAAAAAAAAAAATGTGTATTGTTGGGTGTATATCATAGCTAAAAGCAAAATGCATGACAATAGCTCAAAAGACAGGAAGAATGAAGTATACTGTTGTAAGGTTCTCAATGATATTCATGAATGGTATAATATTATTTTAAGGTTGAAGATGTATAATATAAACCCTAAGCAACCACTAATAAAAACAAACAAAAAAAGAATTTACAATTAATAAGCTAAGAACGGAGATAAAATAGACTCACACACACAAAAAAACCCCACAAAAACAAAACAAAACAAAACAAAACACCCAATCTAAAAGAAAGCAAAAAAAGAAGACAAAGGAACAAAGAACAAGCAGGACAAATAGAATGCCAATGGCAAGATGGCAGATTTAAACTCAACCATACTGATAACAACATTAATTGTAAGTGGTCTAAACACTCCAATTAAAAAGTCAAATTTGTCAAATTGGATAAAAATAACACAATTACATGCTTTCTAAAAAAAAACTTTGAAAATATAAAGTCAGAGAGATGAAAAGTACAAGGATAGAAAAAGATATGCCATGCAAACACTAGTCAACAGAAAGCCAGAGTGATTACACAGACCAACTGGAAATATTACCAGAGATGAAGAACATTTTATATTAATGAAGGGATTAACTTCTCAAAAGGATATAACAACCTTAAATGTGTATGCACTTAGGAACAGAGCTGCAAAACACATGATGCAAAAAGTGATAGATCTGAAAAGAAAAAACGAAATGAAGGAGAAATATCTAGGTAGCAGCTGTAGTCATCAGCTTAGAGATGGAAGTTGAAGCCATGAAAATCAGATCAGCAGAAACAAGTGTAAGGGAGAAAAGACATCAAGACAGAATGCTGGGGCACTTTAGCACTGCCAGAGTGATCAGAAGAAACTCTCAAGAAACAAACAGAGAAATGACTATCAGAATAGGAGGCAGAAAAGGAGAGTGTGAGGTCATGGAACTCAAGAGAAGAGTGCTTCAAAAGGTAGAATGTGCTCAGCTACATCAAATGCTGCTGAGATAAACTAGGACCTCATAGGCTGCAGCAGGATTTACAGAAAGAATCAGTGGAGACACGGGGAGAGTGGGAACAGAAGCCAGTGGATTGAGCAGGAGTTGAGGATATGAAGATAATAAACCCAGATTTTGATTTCAACAGCCTTGGCTGAGAAGAGTAGGAGACAGAGGAAGTTGTAAAGTCAAGGTATTTTTGTTTTGTTTCTTAACTGGGTTACAATGGAAGGAGCCAGGAGAGTGGAGACGATGAAGATCCAGGGTACAATGAATGAGCAATAGAAGGGGGTACTCGGGCAGGGGTTGAGGGAAGGGTTACCAGATCTTCTGTGGAGAGGCTAACTGGAAGAGGGACATCTATCTCTCAGTATAATGGAGGCCAGAGGCATGGATGGACATGGATGCAGGTCAGTTTGGAGCCCAGGGCAGAGGTTAAAGAAATTACCTCCTGCTAAGTTTTCTTTTCCTTATAAAGAGAGAGTTTAGGTCAGCTGCTGGGAGTGAGTGGGGAAGCTGTGGTGTGGAAAAGCAGAGGGGTATGTGAGAGCTCTGAAACAGCAGGGGCGGGGTGCGGTTGGAGTAGACGTAGGCAGCAGGACTGCTGGGCACTGTTGGGGCCTCAGTTGAGGCTATGGACCATGAAGTTGGACGAGTGTCAGTTCATGAAGGGATTCCCACCCCCCATCTCAGCCTTATAATAAGCCAGGACTGGAGAAGGCAGGCAGTTGCCACGTTCTAGGGGAGGCTACGGGGCCAGGTGGTGAATGATAAGCGGTTCAAGTAATAGGCCATAGCATCCAGACTGGAGGGGAACAAGAGCTGATTCAGGGTGAGGGGAAGAAGTAAGAGGCAGGAGCCTGAAGGTCTCTATGAACAGATATGGTGGAGGCAAGGGAGAGAGAGCACATAGGAGGTATACGGAGATTAAAACTTCAGAGGTGGAATGGTTTCAAATGATGACCAGATCATGGAAATGGGTTGCTGAAATAGAGGTGACAGTCAGTGAGTTGAAGACAATAAGTAACTCAGAAGCCAGGGTTTGGAGGAGCTGTCTTCATAGACATGGAAGCTTCTGGTATTATGGCAGAACCTAGGACAAAAACATTGTGACAAAATTCTTTTGCTGTCTGGGTCCCTACATAGCTGGATCATCTAACTTTGCCCTTAATTATGACTATTCCCAGCCTGCAGAGATATAGCCTTATAACTCAGCCTTCATCCCTGAGGCTGCCTGGCTCCTCACCTCCCTTATCCTTCTAGTTATAGCCTCGTGTGCCCTTACAGGTCTGACCACAGGTGAAACACCATGCTTGTTGGCACCATCTTGAATTACGTAGTTTTTAAGAGATACTGGCAGAGCCTGTAAACATGGAAAAGCCAGAGTGGTGTTGAGAGCCTAGTGTAAGGGGCACCAAATCCCAGAAACCCAGGATGGCCAGGAGTGCTTGCCAGCTAGCCATCAGCCAGATACACAGTCACAGTGTGCTCAGAGCCTCTGTGTGCAAGAAGCAAGGTCATAACCAAAAGACCACGCACTCCCAATACGCCCCTTGACTCCCATCCAGCGAGGCTGGCTCCCTGGCCTGCAGTGAAGAGAAAGAGCCTTGAGTAGGGGCCCTGGGTTCTAGTCCTGACTCTGCCATGAACTTGCAGTGTGACCGTGCCCTGAGGCCTCGGTTTGCCTGTTACACAAGGGCAGTGCGATCCCAAAGACTCTTGCAGCCTAGATGGTCTACGGGTGTGGGTGGAGGAAAGAGATGCTAATCAGCTCACAGGGCTCAGAATCCATGAGCTGCAGAAGATAAATGAGCAGAAGTCTTCAAGTTTCATGAGAGTCCTTTGCAGAGTCATCCCTCTGGGGTTCGCTCCCTGCACCCCTCCTCCTCCTCCTCCTTCCTGAGAGCCTCTGAAGTAAGCTCAAGTGGTACCCCCATGCCTCCCATCTTTCTCTTCATGAGATTTTCTTTAGGCTAAAAAGTCAACCTGGTTTGAGGCTGTGTTGAAAAGGAGAACACAGGAGGCCCCAGCCACATGGCCATACCAGAGACACATGGCTCTCCACAGAGCTTCCCTTTTAGGGCACATTCATCACAAACCCCATCAGAAACTCAGAACCAACATCCACGAGAGCTCCAGATGCCCCTGTATGTCTCTGGCCTGGTCCCTGGAAGGCAGGCAGATTCCTCAGGTACCAGGGACCCTCAGTACCCCATGTTGCAGCTGGTGAGGGGATCCCATCATATTGCCTCATCTGTACCCAGGACTGAGTCCCTTCCTTCACAAGGTAGCTGTTTCTGCCTATCCTTTGGGCCAATGATACATCCTAGGGCCCTTGACATCAGTGAAGAACAAATGAAGTCCTGTCAGGAGTCTTGGGAAAGACCCACTTTGTGACTGCAGAAGACAGGCCTGGGTTATCAGCCTGGTGCAGGTAGCAATGGGGGTCTGGGTGTGTGGACAGTGGGAAGGAATTCCCTCAGTGATGCCGGGCCACAGCTTGAGGACACCTCCTCTCTAGGGAAGGCCTGGCCAAGAGTCCCAGGATAGGCTGGGGAGCAGAGCCCAGGACCCTGGGGGCTCTGGGCAACACCACCTGGCTGGAGCAGGGCAGAAGGACCACAGAAGGATCTAAGAGGAACAAACCAAGGTCACAAGAGCCATAGTGAGTACAGCCTTTGCCTGGGGTCACCCCTCCCCTGGGCCCCATTTCACACACACCCCCAGCACACATGGGCTCCATGGCCACCAAGCTGCCCATGTCCTCCCCTCCACCTCCCTGCAGTCTCCTGTGAATGGCCCTCTCCCAGTCAGCGCTCCCTCCTCCCCTGCCAGCTCACCGAGCAATCTCCTTTCCTTCCTTCCAGTATTTCCTCCTGGTTGTTCTCCTGAGGGGGGAAAGAGGGGGTGACTCCATGCCCTTGTCGCCTCACTTCTTCATTCCTGCCCCTTGCCCGGCCAGGCCACGGTCACTCAAGGCCTCTCTCGGGGCCTTGGTCTTGGCCACTTCAGCTGGGAATCCAATGGGATCAGGATAGACGGGGTCTGGGACAGCAAACAGGCAGCCCAGAATGAGGACAGTGATGAGCAAGCAGAGCCGGGGATGAAGCAGGGGGGCCCGGTGGAGACCGGGAAGAGAAGCCCACCAGAAGAGACCGAGGGCAGGAGTACGGAGCTGCCAAGGGCAGAGGCCTCGCTCCCACGCTGGAGGAAAGCCCTCTGATCTGGGGCAGGTGGAGGAGCAGAGCCTCCCTGTTCACCTGTCTAGAGCCTGAGGCTGTGGGAGGCCTGTGGGACCCCATGTGGTGACAGGCAAGTGGTGGGGTCGAGGAGGGCGGGGGGTGGGGAGGGCCCAAGGGTGGGATCCCTGGGCTAAAGGCAGGGGTGCCAAATGCTTACCGATCTCTTCGGTGGCCCCGTTTCAGGGGCCCAGGCTTCCTGTGTTGCTTTGATTGCTGAGATCCCATGGGCCGGAGAGTGCCTCCTGGGAACAAAACCCCTGTCTTGGCAAAAGGGTGCGGACCCAGGAAGAGAGCAGAGGGTCCTGCCCTCCATGGCAGACAAAGGCTGGGGGGAGTCCGGAGGCTGGTGCTGCTTCAGGCTGCACACAAAGACCGGGATCCTGTTGCAGTTCCTTACACTACTCAGCTCCCAACTGAAGCTGCCACAAGCCACCTGGGTGTCTCCCTCCATCACCGTGGCAACAGTCACACTAACAACCACCATCAGGATTCACTGGGACACAGAAACCCTCTCTGCTGGTCACAGTCCCCCTCCCAAGCCCTTCAGGACCAGCCCGAATCTCCAAGGCCTCAGTGGCCATGCCACTCAGGGACACCCAGCTGCTCGTTTCCATGGCGACACCGAGACCCTGTATGCCTGCATCTGCGGTTACTATAGCGACCCAGGCCGAGCCAGGCGCGAGCACCGAGGCTGGAGTCCCCATCTGGAGGGACCGCAGCCAGAAAACACATTCCCTGCCGCTCTCGGTGGCCTGCCCTGGGTCGGTGGCAGGTCTGTGCTTGTGAGTCTTCGAGGGACTGATGGGGGGGTCTAGGATCTCCTCGCCTGCGTCCTCAGCCCCTTGCCCTGCCACTCCACCTAAAAGGCACCCAAGTGACCTTCCCCCTCACAAGGCTTCACCTCCCACAACCCTTTTGAGAGAGAGAGAGCTAGAGAGAGAGCGCACATGTGGGCGCTCTCTAAATCTGAAGGAGGCTCCATACCCAGCGCAGAGCCTGATGCAGGGCTTGACCTCACAACCCTGAGATCATGACCTGAGCCGAAATCAAGAGTCAGACACTCAACCAACTGAGCCACCCGGGCGCCCCCACCTCCCACAACCCAAGAACATCCACGCCTGCATTGTGGGCCCGCTCCTCTCCTAAACTCCAGAACCCTCCATTCACCTGCTCTCTGGACACATCCCCCTGAATGTCCCACACAGCAGCTCGCACTGAAGTACGCAGCTAGGACTTCCTGTGAGTCTTATCTTATAGATAAGATTTATCTTATCCATTCTGTCTCTGCGAGTGACACAGCAGGCCCCCAAGACCCCAGCATAGCTTCCTGCTATTTCTTTCCGCTTTCCCTGCCCGGGCCGGCAATAAGAAGCTCTTTTGATGTCAGCCAGCAAGCATTTGTCCACTCCCTTCCCTAGGTCCACACCCTCAAAAGGCCAGCCCAGGGTTGGGGCCCCGCTCACAGAGAAGCTGAGCGCCGGCGAGAGGTAGTAGACAAGAAGAAATGAAGGGAGCAGGGGTTAGGGCCCAAAGGGAAATGAGGGGAAGCTGAATGAGGTGCCAAAAGACTCAGCTATCAAGATAATATTTTAAGTCAAATTGAATGCAGAAATACCCCCCATACACAAAACAACCAAATTTTAAACTATGACAGGGTTCCATGGGGGCCGGAATTAGTGTGAGGCGGTGAGGCCAAATCCTGTAATCAAGGGTTGGAGCCTCTATTCACATTTTGATTTTGTTCATTATGGATGTATTTGTGTTAATTTTGATTTTCAAAGGTATTGCATTGAAATATTAGTTATGTCAATTCCTGAGCTTTTCAGTGGTCCCTTAAATTTTGTACCTGAGGTAAATAAAGGCCCCATGTGCCTCACGCTAGTCTCGGGCCTGAAGGGGAGGACAGAGGGGTCAGGGGCAAGAGGGTCCCTGCTGCAGGTGAAAATACATCATGTGAAAGAGCCAGGAGACATGCGTTCTGCAAACCGCAGGGATTCCTCTCAGTTCTGACAGAATTGGATTCAGACTTCCCGAGACTCTGCAACACGAAGATTGCCGATGAAGAGCCCAGGTGCCCAGCGTGCACACAGGCCCCCACATGTGGGGTGACAGTGACTCAGAAGGGGGCTCCCATCTCCTGCCCTCCCTCAGGCTGGCTGCCGAGGGGAGGGGAGGGGGGGAGCAGGGAATGGAGGGGCGAGGGGGCGGGCAGGGAAGGGGCAGGCAGTTCCATGAGACAAGGAGCAGGAACTGCAGATTAGCTGTAATTGCCTGAAGCTGAGAGAGGCTGTTGATAAATGTTACTAATAATCAGCCTTCAGATCTGACACCCAGCTCAGGCTGGGATTACTGTTTTGAATGGAAATCGAACCCAAACCAGTAATTACCCCAGTGAATGACGCCAGTCTTACGGTGGAGCCTGTTCCAGGCAGAGAAATGGCACCTGCATGTCAGTGTCAGTCCATCAGGGAGAAGAGTCTGCAAGGGGTCACACCCAAGGGCACAAGCTGGCCTGGCCTCCGCTGACTCAACGGGACATGGTTTCCACCCTTCTTCCCGGGAACTACAGCGGGTGAGGGATGCTCGACAATCATCCTTAGTCTCTAGGCAGGGTCCAGGCCTCACACCTCACCCACACCGTCTGTCCGCCCTGGCGCTGGGTGGAGGTCCCTTGTTGACACCATCCCTAGCTATCAGAAGCAGTTGCTTGGGGAGGGGGTGGCTGTCCTCCCCAACACAGATGCAGCCCTCCAAACCTCCATCTGGGACACTAGAACAGCCATGCAGTTGGGCCCTGTTAGACGGGGAGGCTCCTGGAATGGCCCGAGCTGGGGCCAGGTGAGAGGGGCAAGGCCACCATAGATGCTAAAGTCTGTCCCAGCCCCTATCTCTGTTCCTGATGAGCATGTGCTTGCTCCCAGTGCCAGACAACTCCAGGTTTGCCTGGAAACTCTCTCCAGAAATAAGCAGCCTGCTATGGCCCTAGCCTAGGATGCTGGCACCAACAGAACCAGGCCAGAGGGGGGAAAGGCTACTCCTGTCTCCAAACAGACTCCCCTCCCAAGGTACAGGTGCCTGGATCCCCCAGCCTCCACCCAGCTTCCCAGCAGGATAGGCAGGACACCTGGATAGGAAAAAAGCATTCACTAGCTCCGTTCCAGTTGAAACTGCCCAGGCGGAGGCGGAGCAGACTCATGGCCCCCACCGCACCTAGTCTTGCACAAGGGGAAGGGGTGGTATACACGTCGTCCCCCACTTCCCAAGGCTCGGGGAAGAAGAGGCAGGGAGAGAGCAAGCCAGTCTCCCCTCCCCCACCCCTACCCACCCCCGCAGATTCAATTCTCTCCAGCACACCTGCTCCAGTGGCGGGCAGTGATGGCAACACTCTGTCTAGTGTACCTCACTCACCACCACACACCCTCCCTGCTGTGCCGGGCCCTGTGCTCCAAAGAATAAGACAGTCCCTGCCTCCAGGGAGCCCTGTGGAGTTTGAGGACAAGCAGGTAATAACCACTAGGGCTGTAGGTCAGGCCTGATGACCCCTTTGGACTCTCAGGTAAAAATGCCCTGAAGTACAGAGTCTGGAGGTTTCAGTGAGCTGCCTCAGTGGGCAGACAGAGCTGGTGAGGCCTGGCGGGATTCAGAATGTGGGGGACCGCAGCCTCGCAGGCCGTGATTAGACTAAGGGTAAGTGCCCGGACAGGCGGAGCCCTCCCCGCAGGAGCCGGCACCTCGAGGGTGCCACCTAGTGATGGCCCCGCAGGAGTGCAGCTCTGTCTTCAGGCCCTGGGGTTTCCCTCCGCTTTGCTCTTCCCTTGAACTCAGCTGTGTGAACAGGAACCGAAGAAAAGGGTTTAGTCTCGTTCACAAAGGCTTGAGGCTTGGAGTAGAGGGAGCACAATGGGCCCTAGGGTCTGGAAGCTATAAGGCAGCAGGCAGGGGAAAGCTCCTGCCTCTGGAGTTCCCCGGCTGCATCCAGAGCATTCTGGCGCCCTGTAATTATCTGTTCACACAGCACTGTCTCCCCACCATTCCACTGGGACCTCAGCTGTCACCTGCTCCTGGCCTGGCCCACAGAGAGAGGTAACAGGAAGCCCACACCAAGAACTGGCCTGCCTAGCCTCTCAGGTGCCAGAATTAGGTGCTCACCAGCAGCTAACCCACCTTGCTCCCACAGCCTAGGAAGGGGCTCGCTTTCAGCTTGGGGTCAGGCAAGGGTGCTGCAGCGGCTCAACCCTCAGCTCTCAGATAACCTATTGAATACTTGGGAATACTTGTGGCCCTCAGTTATTTTCCTTTCTTGCCAAAGAAAGCAGTAGTGATAAGATGTGAAGTGGTGGTCCCCAAAGTCTGTGTTCCCAGGTGTGGCGAGCACTCAGCCTGGGTGAGCCAGTGCTGTGGGGCCTGCGGAGGAAGGCAGGAGGGAACCAGCCCAGGTGTAGGGTAAAAAGGAGCAGGGACTGCAGAATAGGTGAGGGGGGTGGGCAAGCATTTTCTCAGAAGGCCAGATGGTACAGATTTTAGGCTTGTGGGCTGAGCTGTACTCAGCTCTGTGGCTGTAGTGGGAAAAGAGCCAAAGTCAGTATGTAAACAAATAGGCATGCCTGTGTCCCCTTAAACTACTTCCGAAAACAGGCTGCTGATCCAATCCAACCTCACTGCCCACCACAGTGGTTGTCCATGTTGGACCACCCGAGGCCACAGCCCAACACGCCACCTTGTACCAGATGCTTGATGGAGCACCAGCCCACAGCACCAGCGCTCTCTCTTAGGGCAAGGCTGGGTGTGGTGTCACAAGGCATAAGACGCGGGGGCTGGAGTAGAAAAGGTCGGGGTGGTGAGGAGCATGGCCAGTCGGGACCCCAGACCTCAGTCCTGCCCCCTCCTTTCCCAGCATGCACTCAGGGCTCTGGACACTTACCTGCAGTGGGAGGCTCCACGCAGTCACCACTACTCCCCTTCCTTCCCCTAGGGGATCTCTGTTCATCTAGCCGATGCCCCTCCAGCCCCTTCCCGAGCAGGAAACCCCCAAAGCCAGGCGGGGGATGGGACAGAACTGCCCCAAGGACGGGTCGCTGGACAGATGACACCCCGGGGAGCGCGAGGTGGCCTGAGGCAGGAGGAGGTGTAACCCAGCACCGGGACTTAGGGGCCCTAGGAGAGGCCGGACTGGAACCGACCCCCCTGCCCGGAGAGGCCGGGCGCGCTGGCCCCCACCCGGTCCCAGGACAGTTCACCAGAGCCGGCCCAGCCTGCCCACCCCTGCTGCCGTCCCCCGGCCAGTGGCACCGTGGTGAGGAGATCACCAGGGGCAGGCTCGGGGCTGAGGACGGGCTCTCTGGTTACACTAAAAGTGAGACTGTGGAAGATGGTATCGAGGTGCGCGAAGGCAGCGTGGGCTCATCCAACATTGATGCAGCCCCGGATTGCCCCAGAGCTCCTCGTGGCAGAGGCAGGGTTCCTGCTCCCAGCTCCTCTGAGATGGCCCTGGTCCTCCGCCGCCCTCCCCTGTAGCCTCATCACCCAAGGTCACACAGACATCTATCAGCTCCCACATGGAAGCGGCCCATCCTGGGCCTTGCTTAGTCCGCTGGTTCTGCAGCCCCCCTGCTGCGCAGAAGCCGCCCAGGCGGAGGCGGAGCAGGCTCATGACCCCCATGCACCTGTCCCGCACCAGGGAAGGGATGGTGTACCGTCCTCCCCCACTTCCCAAGACTCAGGGGAAGAAGAGGGAGGGAGAGAGCAAGCCAGTCTCCCCTCCCTGCCCCCCAGAGTCAATTCTCTCCAGCACACCTGCTTCCATTCAAATATATCTCTCTCTCTCACACACACACACACACACACAAACACACACACACATTGCCACTCTTGGTGGCACACAGGCAGCTCCCTGCAAAGGTGCACAAACTCATCCATATACACTCAGTGGTGCACACACACCCTGGCACAACGTGCCCATAGCCCAGATACACAATTACTGGTGCACACACTCAGTTCCATAAAAAACACACTCTCAGAAGCCTTCTCCCAGAGGAGCCCAGACCATCACTGCCTCGGCTCTCTGACACTTACTTGGTGGCAGAGAGAAGGCAATGCCACCCAGACTGTCCCACCCAGGGCAAACCAGACTGTGAGGGAGGGGCCGGCGCCAGGACAGTGCCCTCTTGGTGCACTGTGGCGTTCCTGGCATGGTGATTAGTGGGTCTGCAGTACTGGAGAGGGCCCAGGGGCAAAGCCGGGGTGGGATTAAATCTTGGCTGAGGAATGTGACCTTGTAAAGAAGGTAATACTGGGTCCCTGTTACCCTGATGCAGACTCCACCTGATTCCAAAGGTTCTTGGATGACGGGCCCTCATTCTGACACTAGGTTCCAGTTGGGTGGCACAGTTCTCTAGCACCATTAGATGTGCAGAAATCTGCCTCCTCTGGCGACAGCATAGGCAAGCTGTTCCCTAATGCCCACCGACTCCCCCACAGCTTGGCCTGGCACTCATCAGTAGACCCACCATGCACGCACACACACAGACACACACACACCTGTCTAGGGTTTTCTTTGTTACTTTTCAGATTAGAGGACACTAAAACATTTGCCCAGAGTTTCAGAGGGGGACACTGATTTGGAACACATACCTGAGCCAGGAGCTCTAACTGCTCCATGTCAGGACAGCCTATGCTGCTCAGGATGGAGAAAAAAGGTGCGCCACTCTCCCAAGTACATGCTGGGTCAGAATGCCCCAGATGAGACCCAGGCTTGGCATTTATCTGTCATCAGGGCACAGGATTTTTCAGAATGAAGGGGTATCCTTTCAGATATCAACGGGATCCTGTGAGTCCCCACTTAGAAAAAAACTGTCCTCCAGATTGTGCCTTTCTTTCTACCTTTGGCCACAGAAATGACGTTCCTGCCCCCAGGGTCTTTCTGCTTTTGGTTAAAAGCATCCTGTCACTCTACCTGAGAAACCATACTGCCTGATGACTTCAAACATCAGTGTGGGCAAGAAATCCTTGCCTCACCTCCATGACTTACTCCTGTCTCTACTCCTTTATCACCCTGAGCCCCAATCACACCAACTGCATGGGACACAGACCACCCCCCGTCACCTCCCTCCTCCAGAGCTATTCCTCCACTGACCGTGCACCACTACTGCCATTTGCCCCAGTCAGTATAGTCATTTTAGTCCTATACAGCTATAAATCCATCCGAAGAAAAGTAGCTATGTTCCAAAAGCTCTGGAACAAAGCAGGACCTCCAATCACCTGTCTCAGGTGTCCACCCCAGCCTCCCCTGCCAGCAATCCAGAAGCTGGCACTGCCATGGCCAGGACCTCCAAACCCAGCCTGCCCTGTTCTCATCCCCCCACGCTGGCCTTGCCAACCACAGAACACACAGCAAGGCCACGGGTCATGTACTCACAGAACACCAGAACTCCAAGAGTGCTCAGTCAAGCAGTCCAGCCTCTCCAACTTCAGGGGAAACAGGCGCAGAGAGCCAAGTGCCTTGCCCAGAGCCAAAATGGGAATTAATGGAGTAGCCAGAATGAAGTCCTGGATTCCGAGCTCCCTTCACAGTGCTCTTTCCAACATCTGTCCCTGCTTCATAAAGCCCAGGAAAAGCATCACCTCCATCTCAGAAGAAGCTGCTTGTGAACTTACCTGCCACAGGGGTCAGTCTGCTGCCCCCAGGCTTGGTCTGCCCCCACTACTGCCCAGTGTCTCCCAGCTTCTCTGCTGGTTCCAACTCACCAGCAGTAGGGACTAGAGTTAGCTGGCTCACTAGTCAGCTCCCTCTGTGAGATCTCTCAACAGCTGTGGCCTGAGTCCATGTCCTAAGGGAAGCGTCTGTTTCAGTGTCCTGATGTGCTCGTGAATTCTTCACTGGGGCTAAATGCCTGGCCCTCCTGAGGAAGCTGAACCTTGTCACCCATGTCTCAGGTACTGGCTAAGGTCCCCAGCTCCTGAGTTCCCATCTGACCCTGCTTTTCATTCCTAGCCTGGAGGTCCTGCCACTGTGCCCCTCTCACCCAATTGGTCCCAACTGGTACCCACCAGGTCCTCATCAGCCATGTCTCTTCAGTCCCTGGACTACCTACCTCCCTGGGTGCCTCAGCCGCCTCCCCTTACCTGCCCATTCTCCTCACACAGCTCCACCTTGGGGCAGAGCCTTCCTGTGCCACCATACCTATCCCTGTTCTAGGAACGACCTAATTTTCAGGTTCAACTGGACAGAAAAGTCCTGATATTTGTAGAGGAGACTTGCTATGTGCCCGCTCATAATAACCACAGCCAGCACATAATAGCACTCACCATGTGCCAGGCACTGCCCCAAGCACTCTGTATTTATTAAGCCTTGCAAATACTAACTCACTGAGTCCTCCCAACGATAGGTACTATTTCCTGTAGGTACTATTACATCCATTTTAGTGATGAGGCCACGGAGGCTCACAGCAGTTAAATAGCTTTCCCAAGGTCACACATGCACTGTGCAAGTGCTTTGAATACTGTGAAGGAACAACTTTCTGGAACGTTAGGAAGCTGAAGCTAGAGCCATTGTTTGGGAACATGGAGACACTGACCAGCTTCCCCTCCCACTCTAGCCCCACCCCGGCCAAAAGTATGTGGCTTTGGGGACATCAAGTTGGTTTAAGAAGAGGAAAACCTAACATTTTTTCTTGTGACAAGAGAGCCTACAACTTGAAAAGAGAAGCACACATTGTTTTAATGTTAAGTACTCTCGAAACGGTGAAGTGAGCGCTAAGTACAAAGGGCTACTTTTACAATAAGAATTTGGCTACTTTCTCAACTTAGCAGAAACCTACCTTTGCCGAGAGTATCGTCAGCACTGCATGTCCTGTGTGGGAACCAAAAGAAACCTGCACCAAGATGTGTTGTAGAGACTCCTGGCCAGTGGGGTCCCCTTGTCACCAATAAGCTCCAGGCCAATTAAATTAGGATCTTCGCTCTGCCTAGAGTGGATATGCATGTGGTCTGTTTCTAATTCACAGCCTACCTGAGAGTGTACACAATTCAATTCCCACAGTGACCCTTCACTATAAGAAAATCATCACCCTGATTTTATAGATGGGGAAACTGAGACTAAAGGATATTAAGTAACTATCTACTTGATACACTTCTAAACTGTTTCAACTTTGCCGCTTCTATTTCTACAAGTGGCACACATGATTTTTATAATCAACCAAAACAATAAAGATGTTCCCACCTGGGCTACATTTACACAGCTAGTAAGAAGTAGAGCTGGGATTTGAACCAGGTCTGCCTAATAAAGCTCAAGCTCTTTGTACTGCCCCCTCTATGCCATCTCAGTGACACACACTTTTGGGAGTCCCAGCCCTCCCTAGACATGTTTAATACAGGTCACATCTTGCTTCCTTGCCCTTTTCTCCTATCCAAAACTTACTATAGGGGCTCCTGGGTGGCACAGTTGGTTAAGCATCCAACTCTTGGTTTCAGTTCAGGTCATGAGCTCAGGGTCATGATCTCAGGGTTGTGAGATCGAGCCCCACGTCGAGCCCTGCATCAGGCTCCCCACTGAGCATGGAGCCTGCTTGGGATTTTCTCTCTCCCTCTCCCACTCTCAAAACAAAACAAAACCTCTCCCCCACCATGCTCCCTTTCTCTCTCTCAAAACAAAACAAAACAGCATACAAAGCTGCAGTAATCAAAACAGTGAGATATTGGCATCTCGAAGAATAAATTCATACATCTATGGCCAATAGATTTTTGACAAGAGTGCTACGTCCATTCTATAGTGTCTTCAACAAATGGTGCTGAGACAACTGGATACCGGATTTCCACACGCCAAGGAATGGAGTTGGACCTACATCTCACCAAAATAAACTCAAAATGGATCAATGACCTAAATATATGCTCTAAAACCACTTAGAGAAAACGGTTAATTTTCATGACTGTGGATTTGGCAATGAAGTTGTAAATATGACAGCAAAAGCTAAACAAAAGAAAAAAATAGATAAATTGGACTTCCTCCAAATTAGAAACTTGTGCTTCAAAGGGCATTATCAAGAAAGTGAACCTCTGTTCACTGTTGGTAGGACTGTAAATTGGTACAACTGCTACAGAAAATAGTATAGGTTTCTCAAGAAATTAAAAATAGAGCTAGAACTACCATCTGATCTAGCAATCCTGCTTCAGCATATATTTCCAAAGGAAATTAAATCTGGATCTCAAAGGGATATTTCCACTCCCATGCTCCCCACAGCATTATTCACAATAGCCCAGATATGGAAGCAACCTAAACGTCCACTGACAGAGGAATGGATAAAGAAAATATGGTGTGTATATATATACAATGAAATATTATTTGGCCTGAAAAAATAAGGAAGTTGCCATTTAGGACCACATGGATGAACCTGGAAGACATTATGCTAAGTGAAAAATGCCAGTCACAGAAAGATGGATACTGCATGATCTCACTTTATGTGGAATCTAAAATAGTCAAAGTCATAGAAGCGAAGAGTAGAACTGTGGTCACCAGGGGCTGGGTAGATGGGGAAAATGGGGAAATGTTGGTCAAAGGGTACGAAGTTTCAGTCACCCAAGATGAATGAGTTCTAGAGATCAGATGTACAGCATGGGGACTGTCATTGACAATACTGTATTGTATCCTTGAAATTTGCTATGAGGATACATCTTAAGTTTTCTCATCATACACACAAAGAAAAGAAAGGAAAAGAAAAGAAAGAGAAAGAAAGAAAGAAAATGGTAAGTATGTGAAGTGATGGGTATGTTAATTAGCTTGATTGTGGTCATCATTTCACAATGCATATGTATATCAAAACATCAAGTTGTACTTCTTAAATATATATAACTTCTACATGTCAATTATACCCCAGTAAAGCTGAAAAAAATCAAACCACCAAAAATATCAACCAAATGACATGCATTAAAATGTCCAGCATTAATAATAACCAAAGCTGGGACACATCTCAAGTACCTGTCACAGTGGAATGGATGAGTTATGGTAAATCCACACAGAATACTACACAGCAATGAGAGTGAGCAAATTGCAATTTCATGCAAAACCATAGATGAATCCACTGTTAAACTAAAGACGGAAGACACAAAAGAGTACCCCTGGTACTCCTAAATTAAGTTAAAAATAGACAAAACGAATCTCTCCAGTTAGAAGTCAGTCTAATGGAGGTCAGGATGGAGGTAGCCCTTGTGTTAGAGGACAGAAATAAGGAGCAGTTCTGATCACAAGAGTGAATTCACTTTGTGAAAATTCACCAAATTTTTCACTTATGACTTGTGCACTTTTTCATATGCAGGTTATATACTTCAATAAAGAGTTCATTTAAAAACAAAATACATAGGCAAAGGACTTGAATGGACATTTTTCTAAAGATCTATGAATGGTCAAGAAGCACCTGAAAAGATGCTCAACATCACTCATCAGGGAAATGTCAATCAGAACCACAGTGAGAAACCATTTTGCCGGTCCCAGGATGGTTTAAAACCAGAAAATAACAGGTGTTGCCGAGGTTGTGGAGAAATGGGAACCTCAGGCACTGCTGCTGGGAAGGTAAAATGGTGCAGTTGCTGTGAAAAACAGCTGGGCAGGGCGCCTGCGTGGCTCAGTCAGTTAAGCATCTGCCTTCTACTCAGGTCATGATCCCAGGGTTCTGGGATTGGGTCCCACATCAGGCTCCATGTTCAGCGGGGAGTCTGCTTCTCCCTCTACCCTCCCCCCCTTTCATGATCTCTCCCTCTCTCACTCTCCCTCTCTCTCTCAAATAAATAAAATCTAAAAAAAAAACCCCAAAAACAAAAAACCAAATCCAGCTGGGTGGTTCCTCCAAAAGCTAAACATGGAATTCGTGTATGATCCAGCAATTTCACTCCTATTATACACCCAAAAGAGTTGAAAACAGGGACTGGAACACATATTTGTATGTCAGTGTTCACTGTGGCATTTTCACAATGGCCAAAAGGTGAAAACAACCCAAGTGTCCATCAACAGAGTAAGGGAGGGGGCGCCTGGGTGTCTCAGTCGTTGGGCATCTGCTTTCTGCTCGGGTCATGATCCCAGAGTCCTGGGATCATGCTTTGCATCTGGCTCCCTGCTCTGCGGGAAGCCTGCTTCTCCCTCTCCCGCTCCCCCTGCTCATGTTCCTTCTCTCGCTGTCTCTCTCTCTCTGTCAAATAAATAAATAAACAAATCTTAAAAAAAAAAAAAAAACAGAGTAAGGGAGAAACAAACCATGCACACAGTGTGATATTATTCAATCAGGAAGGGAAGGATGTACTCATGTACACTACAACATGGAGGGACCTTGGAAGACATCATGTTAGGTGAAGTAGCCAGACACAAAAGGAAAAATACTGTATGCTTCCACTTACATGTAATATCTAGAATAGGAAACTTCATAAAAACAGAAAGGAAATTGGAGGTTACCAGGGGCTGGGGAGAGGGGCCAGTGAGGAGTTATTTCTTACTAAGTACAAAGTGTTTGTTTGGAGTGATGAATAAGATTTGGAAATAGTGGTGATGGTTACATAACACTGTGAATGTACTTGATGCCACTGAACTGTACACTTAGAAATCAAGGAATTGGCTAATTTTATGTTCTATATATGACTACAGTAAAAAAAAAAAATACCTGCATTGTTATACACTGATAATTAACTATTGGAAATTGAATGAAAAATATACTATTTACAACATCATTGAAAAATATGCAATACTTCAGGATAAATCTTATAAAAGAAGTGAAAGACTTACACTCTGAAAACTACAAAATACGCCTGAGAGAAATGAAAGATGATCTAAATAAACTGAAAGATATATCACGTTTATAGGTGGAAAGCCCAACATTACCAAGAGTCAACTCTCCCCACATTGATCTATAGATTCAACACAATCCTAATTAGAACCCAGCAGGCTTTTGTTTTGTTTTTTTGCAGAACTTGAAAATCTCTTTGTAAAAGGAATGTGAAATTAACAAGGGCCCAGAATAGCCAAACACCTTTGAAGAAGACCATCCTGGTTTCTCCAGGGCTTGGGTGAATGACTCTCCAAGTCATTCCTTTGATCTTGCTTTGACTCCACACTCACCAGGCAACCTTTTGATTTTACTTGCCAAGTAGCTTGAGGATTGGGTATGGACCCTGGGCAGGGCCTTAAACACTGCAATAACTGCAAAGAGATCTTCACAACTCTAGAGTAATAAATGTGTCTTCTGATTGGGGAGTGGGGAAGAAGAAGAAGAACAACAACAACAACAATGAAGTTGAAGGTCCAAAACTACCTGATTTCAAGACCCTTTACAAAGCTAAAGTCATGCAGATAGTGTGGTACCAGCATCGAGAAAAGCAAATAGATCAATGGAACAGAACAGAGAGTAGAGAAACAAATACAATGACAACTGGTTTTTGATAAAGATGCAAAAAAAGTAAAGTCCTTTCAACAAGTGGTGCTGGAACAATGAGATATCTTTCTTTTTTTCAATGAACCTCATTCCATATACAAAAGTTAACTCAAAATGAAGCACAGACCTAAAATGTTAAGCCTAAAATTAGAAAATTCCTAAGAGAAAACATTTGTTGCTTTGCATTAGGCCATGATTTCTTAGATAAGACACTAGGAGCACAATCCATACTGCAAAGATATAGATGTAGTTAAAAGAAGGGGCACATGCACCCCAATGTTCATAGCAGCAGTGTCCGCAATAGCCAAACTGTGGAAGGAGCTGAGATGCCCTTCAACAGATGAATGGATAAAGAAGATGTGGTCCATATATACAATGGAATATTAGTCAACCATCAGAAAAGATGAATACCCACCATTTGCACCGACATGGATGGAACTGAAGGGGATTATGCTAAGTGAAATAAGTCAAGCAGAGAAAGACATCATATGGTTTCACTCATACGTGGAACATAAGGAATAACCCAGAGGACCACAGGGGAAGGGAGGGAAAACTGAATGGGAAGAAATCAGAGAGGGAGACAAACCATGAGAGACTCTGGACTCCGGGAAACAAACTGAGGGTTACAGAAGGGAGGGGGGTGGGGATGGGGTAACTGGGTGATGGGTATTAAGGAGGGCACATGTTGTGATGAGCATGGGTGTTATATGCAACTAATGAATTGTTGAACACTACATCAAAAATTTATGATGTATTATATGCTGGCTAACTGAACATAAAAAAAAAGAATACATTGGTAAATTGGGCTGCAGAGAGCTAGACTTCTGCTCTTCAAAATATATAAGAGACTGAAAAGAAAGCCACAGACTTGGAGAAAATATTTGCAGGTCACATATTTGATAAAGGACATGCATCCAGAATATGCAAATTCTCAAAACTCAATAGTAAGGACACAAATCACCCAATAACAAATGGGGAAAAGATTTTAACAGATACTTCCCCCAAAAGAAGCATGGATGGCAAATAAGCACATGAAATTATGCTCAATATCATTAATCATTAAAGAAATGCAGATAAAGTCACAATAACCCATCACCACTACATAACTATTAGATGGCCAAAATTTAGAAGACTGACCATACCAAGTTGTCCCAAGGATATAGAGGAATTGGAACTCTCATACACTGCTCAGGGGAATGTAAAATGGTACAACCACTTTGGAAAAGTTGCAGTTTTTAAAAAGTTAAATGTATACCTACCAAAACCAAAAAATAATGTATACCTACCAGGTGATCCAGCCATCCCATTCGTAGGTATTTATCCAAGAGAAATAAAAACATATGTCTTATACAAAGGCCTGTGCATAAACAATCACGAAAGTTATATTTGTAAGAGCCAAAAAGTGGAAACCACTTAAGTGTCTACCAACAGAGGAATGGATAAACAAACTGTGGCATCTCCACATAATCGAATACTACTCAGCAAAAAAAAAAAAAAAAAAGAAATGAACTACTGAGTCATGCAACATGGAAAAATATCAAAATAACTATGGCTGCATGAAAAAAGACCAAAAAAGAAGTACCCACTGAATGATTCCAATTATATAAGATTCTAGGATATGCAAACAAATCAGATCAGTGGTTCCCTGAGGATAGGAGGAGGGTAGGGGTTGGCGGAAGGAAGTGTTATAAAGGGACACACTGGCCTCCTTGCTGTACTGAAATACACTAAGCACACTCCTACCTTACAACCTTTTTACTTGCTGTTCCCCCTTCCATGGAACATTCTTCCCCATTCACTCCCTTGCTTTGTATAGGTCTCTGCTGAAATACCACGTTCCAGGAAGAGGGGCCTTGACAATGATACAGAAGAGCAGCTGTGGGGGAATGGGAGTGAAGCTAAGCAGGGAGAAGGGAAAGACTGCTGACAGCACAGCAGAAGAGGAAGTCCCTGCACGTGGTAACAGTCGGCAGGGCTGCACAGTTGTTGTGGCAGTGTTCCGATGCCACGATGACAAAGGAGGTGGGGGTTCTACCGCTGGTCCATGCAGGGCTGGAGTGGTGGTGAGCATGTGCAAGGAAACAGAAAGTGATGGTAGTGAGTGACTCAGATGATCTCCCACGTGGTCCAGGCTGGGAAAGGAAGAAGAGAGGCCAGGAAAATGCTGGCAGGAGAAAATGCAGACATGAAGGCACTGGATGACTCGATAATGTGGTGGGAAGAATGTATGAGGGAGGTACAGGAGGCCAGAGATTGATATTAGCACGTAAGATATCAGAAGTGAGGCAATCTCAGGGGCCAACATCTAGGAATGTGTCTTGTGAATAACTGAAAAGAAGTTTCTAGAATGGCAAAGGTCCAGAAATTGTGAGTGAAGAGTGCTATTTGGTGATGTACATAGCCCTGAAACCTCTGGGATCATGACTGGAGCTTGAATGGAGGCAAGAATGTTAACCAAGTGCCAAGCTCTTGAGAACACATGGACTTGAGGATACGTACTCCATGCCAGTCATCTTTCATGAATCATTTCATTTTATCTTCATAACAATCAGGGATACAGATAAGAAGAGACAGATGGAATGGTTAGACTTGAAGAGTTCAAGGTCACCGTCAAAGTTTTGAGGAGTTCCTTTGGCTACAAGGATGCTGAATAGGGAATACAGAGTTATCAGTGAAGCGTCTGGCTTTGAATACATTGAGTTCAGGGTGTTGGTGGAATATATACGTGGAGATGTCCACAAGCATTTAGAGATGTAAGGTTCAGGCTCAGCAAAGAGACTGGAGTTGAAGATATGGATTTCTATGTTAAAAGCACTGAGGTGATAACCGGGACCGGGGTGTAGCCTGAGAACAGAATGGAAGAGAGGGGAATTTTGGCATGTGCTCACACTGGCACAGTGGGGACCAAAAGGAGTGAGCAATTAAAGAAATGTAAGCTGCATATTGGGGTAGATTGTAAAAATGGCCATAAATTCTTTATAGCTCTTCCCTTCAAGAGGTGAAACTCCCTTGAATGTGGGTTGACATTTTTACTTTCTTTGACCAGTACAATGTGGCAGAGTGATGTGCCTGTCCCAAATTTAGGCCTCAAGAGCCCTTGTAGCTTCTGTTTCTGCTTTCTCACTGGGAATCTACCAGCATGTGAACAAACCTGGGCTAGCCTGCTGGAAGATGAGAGAGCATCATTCTCTCTCTCTCTCTCTCTCTCTCTCTCAATCTCTAACCACCACCCCCCTCCCGAGAGGCTCCAGATGTGCTAGCCTCCCCAGCTGAGGCACCACACATGCTAGCAAGTACAGCCAACAGCCAAGAGAAGCCACGCCCGGGCCAGATCACAAAAACTGCCCAGCTGAGCCCAGCCCAAACTGCTAGCCACAGAATCTTGAGCTAATTAGAACAACTAGTATTTTAAGCCGTTAAATTTAAGAGAAATTTGCTACAAGGCAATAGATAACTGATATACATATGGCCTGAGAAGCAAAGGCGGAAACAGATGAAAAGAACAGGTAATATAATGCAGAGAGGTCAACTTCTGTGGGGATGTGGAGGAGAGTGGTTTCCCGGGTTCAAAGATGTGGTGGGGGCAGAAGCCAGAGAACAGGGTCAGAAAGTGTTAACTGTTAATGGTTGCTTCTAGGGGGTGGGGATGGGGGCAGCAGGATCACAGAATTTCACTTTTATTTTTTAATTTTTTTTAAAGATTTTATTTATTTGACAGAGAAGAGACACAGAGAGAACGGGAACACAAACAGGGGGAATGGAAGAGGGAGAAGCGGGCTTCCCGCAGAGTAGGGAGCCCGATGCAGGGCTCGATCCCAGGACTCTGGGATCATGACCTGAGCCGAAGGCAGATGCTTAATGACTGAGCCACCCAGGCGCCTCAGAATTTCACTTTTAATACCTGGGTACTACATACATGTGTTGCTTATATAGTATTCTTAACAGTTTATTGAGGACTGTGCAATTTTTAAATAATTCAATTCTTAAAAATTTTTAAAAACTCAGTACTAACACGAGAATGGAGGTGGGTGATACAGACCAATGGTTCCAGAGGAAAAGCTGAACCAGCCCTATCCAGATCATCTGGGAAGGATTACGCAAACCTTGACTCCAGAGTTCCACGTCTGGAGACTGGGATTCAGTTAGTTTGGACACAGGCCAGGGAAGCGACTTTCTTCCCATGGCTCCCCAGTTTTGAGACTGTCAGGGTGAGAAGAAAAGCATGCTGAGGACAGAACCCCAGGAAAACTCTTTATTCAGGAGTCTAAAAAAGAGAACGATTTTCAAACTAAGCCTCTATGTTCTCGGAGACATTTACAATATTTATGAATAAAACAGCAATGGGTATCATTTATTACTATGTTAACTCATCTAATCCTTCTAATCCTTCCCACTTCACAGAAAAAACTGAAGCCTAGAGAGGGAAAGTGACTTGTTCCAGGTGAGTTGGGTGGAGTCAGGGTTTGAACCCAGGCTGTCTGATTCGAGTCTTGCTGTTTTTGTAGGGAAAATATTTAGTTATTATATAGAACTTCTCAATTTAAAATTTCCCTTCTATATAGGTATTAGGCCTTTGGCATATGCTACCACTGATTTCTATTAGAATTTAGACTGTGAGCTCCTCTGGGGGAGGGAATTGTGTCTTTTTATCTCCTTATCTCCAGGGCCTCACACATAGTTTGCAGTCAATACATATTTGTTGAATAAGCAAATGAATGTGTGGTTTGGGATTTGAACATAAGCTTGGAGGGTTTATTATTTTAAGTTTAATACTCTGATCATTTTCGACTTCCTCTCCGTAGGAAACACTACTTTTCAAAAGGGCACCTTCACTGGAATTGGGTGGTGAGCAGCAAGCAGATGGCTAGGATTGTGCAGTGCAGGGTTCAGGAGGAAAATGAATCAACCAACTCAGACCACATTTCCCCCCTAAAGAAGGCCTTGAAAGCAAACAAAGGGGTGTACCAGTTGCACTCGTCTTGAGGAGGGAGGCTGACAAGCTTTAATAGGTTTACAGGCTGAGACATCGACAGTAGAAGGAAAGGCGAGAAAGGAAAAAGATGGGATCAATTGGGGGAGAGTCAATAGGGTCCTAGGGGGATGCAGCTGGGGCAGAAGGGACACCTGTTCCTCCGGAATCTCGAAAGACTGGCTGTCAGAGATGCAGGAAGGTGTTTAGGAGAGTTAAGGGAAGGAGCGCGCCAGAAGCAGGATTGAGGAAGGGGAGAGCAGTCCAGTTCATGAAGTTTCTCTTCCAGCTCTCACTATTTAGGGCCATGGGTCAGAAAATTTAACTCCAGAGATCCTCATGGGGTTATGAACTTTGAGAACAACAACAACAACAAAAACCTATCTACTATCATCATGGTTTCATTTTAAAAAGCGAAGTGACATTTAACACACCAAAAATAGGCAGAAAGGACAAAAATCTCAGAATAAATCTCCGCTTGATGACCAACTCATTCGGCTGTCCTCATTTTTTTCACTTCACCTGGAAGGATGATTCCTCCCGGCAGGACGAGTGCGTGGGGAGCGCGGCGCCCAGCCGCCCACGCCGGCAGCCTCTCTCGGTCCCCGCGGGGCGGGCGGGGAGCCTGGCAACCCGGCGCGCGCCCCGACAGCCGGCCCGGGGCTGCCCTCCGGCCCCGCGGAGCAGGCGGCTGGCGACCCGCAGGTCTGGGCAGCGAGCGGGGGCGCTCCCCCCCGCCACAGCGGGGGACCCCGCCTCGCCCCACTGCGCGGCCCGCCCAGCAGCCCCTCCACGCTCCCTCTTGCGGTTGCGGCGCTGGGGGGGCCACCGCAGGGCAGCCGGACTGGGGTGGGGGTGGGGTGCGAGGTGGGTGGCCGCTCGCGGGTCCCGGTACCCCGGTGTCCTCTGCCGGCTCTGCCCCGCAGGTGTGAGGACACCCTCCGCTCGGCTCCGAATGTCCTCGGCTCCCGGTTCCGACGACCCGGACGCTCGAGGGTCCGGGTGCAGCCCCGGGGTCTGCTCCCCGCTAGCGCTGCTTCCCCCGCCGCTGTGGGCGCGGAGGAGGGCGCCCACGCAGGGCCACACGGAAGCCCGGGGGAGCCCACTCTGTAGGCGGCCGCCCTACCTGTCGTAGCTCCAGCGGCTGTAGGACAGGGTCCGGTGGCTGCTGACTCCCTCCATCGCCGCCTTCCAGCTCGGCTTCCGGCTCCGCGGCGGCGGCAGCGGCTGCGCGGGGCTCGGCACTCGCTCTCTGCAGGCCCGGCCGGGGCGCGGGCGGAGGACCGTACCATTCGCCCCCCCCGGGGGGGTAACCCCCCCTCCGGCTCTGCCAATGGCGGGGACGCGCGGGCTGCGGGGACCCGGACCCGCGGGGCCCCCTCCCCCGCGCTCTAGTCCCGCGGGGGCGCGGCTGCTGCAGCCGGGACGTTTTATTTATTTCCGATGTGTGCGCCGCGTCGCCATGGCAACCGCTCCATCTTTTCCGGCGTCACTAGGGCACCGCAGCTTTCAAACCTTCCCGGGACAGGGATTGCTACGAGGCTGTCCCTTCTGCTCGCCGTACTCGGGCTCCTCTGCAGAGACGCCTCTCCCTTCTTGGCGTGGAGTCACAGCCATTCAATCCCTCCAATCTTCCACTTCAATTACTTCCCTTCTCAGGAATGGGAATACTCACCCCTGAATTTTGAGGACCTCGGCCACCTCCCAGCCCCTTTTCCCCTAGCACGTAAATCCTTTACCCGAGTTCCCTCTCCTAAAAGTGTGGAGACTCAGGCCCCTCATTGCCCAAATGAAAACCCACTTCTCCTTCCCTATTCCCCGGTTCCCTTGGCCCTGCTATTTAGCATAAAGTGGCCGCCTTGGGTTCAGAGGACTAAGCTCTGAGAACACACCCATTTCTAGGCCAGCTCTGTTTATTTTCCTTGTGCTTTCCCTTCATTACTACTAAAATTACTTTGGAAAAAATCCAGCTGTGTTGACTCAACTAGCAGAGAGTGTCTTCTTCATCTATACTTGGCAGTGGATGACCCAGGGAAGGCCCTGGGGGGAGGGGCCGGCCCCTCCTTCCCCTCCCTTCCCCCACCCTGGGCTGCTGGCTGTGGGGGATTTACAGGTATAATCTTCTTGCCGAGGTCGTGGAAGCCTAAGAAGGATCTTTGGGTGCAGCTGTGGTGGGGAGACTGAGACCAGGGGCAGAGTGGAGGTGTCAGCGTTCCCTGAAGGGAGAGCACTGGGCAGTAGCCATTGAGCTCCACTAATCCAAGGATCAGGGGCAACTCGGTGAAACCAGACTCACTGTGAACCCTGTGGATTACAGGCTTCCAAGTGGCAGCACACCCGTTGCATCCAGCCCACAAACGTGGTTTTGTTTTTCACTGACTAAATTGACAACACTTAATGGAGAGATTAAATAGATTGGACTTTTTGTCCCCTCTTGAAAACTAAGCAAATCTGGCAACCCTTGGACCTGCCTGCAGCATGGCAGGAATAGGGCCGAGAAGTGGCTGCCCTCCTTACAAGGAGCATGTGTTCTCCTATGGGCCTCAGGCCCCAGCCGGCCAGCTTCTTTCACTTTTATAACTGGTCCCTGCAGCTTTGGAGTTCTCCACCCCAGGCAACAGTCATCTCTCTAACCCATGGTTTCCCATGGCCCTCAGAGTTGAGCAAATGCATCATTAACCAGTATTTACCAAGGACCTGGTCCTCAGCAAAAGGCTGTAAATAGCAAGCAGAAACTGTCACTCCCTTGTGGGGTTTATAGACTGACATAAATGGACCGACTCCCAAAGAGAACCACTGTTTCTGAACCACATCTTGGCATATCCATGACCTCAGGAGTGGTGGATTGGGACTCCAGAATCAACTTGTTACAAGTGTGTGAGGCCTTCTTACATTGTTTGGGTAACGGTGATTGGAGAATGCCCCTATCTGGAGAATGTGTGGGGTTTGTGGGACCTCCCACAGACACTGCAGAACCAAAACCCATAGCTGCTGACTCATATGTTATTAGATAAGTGTCCAAGGATGTTCTTTCTCCAAAGGACTGATGGAAGGGCAATAGAATCTAAGAAGGAAACACCCTCAACATAAAAGGTCCTGCATCAGCCCACTCTAAGCCATGCTAGCTCAGAGCCAGGAGTCACAGAGACCCCCTGAGGCTGACACTGGGTACTGGCTGCCCGGCCCCTGCAGCCTGCCTTGGTGAGGCCACTGGAGGCAGGAGTAATAAACACATACTCTACATCATTGGGGAATCAGGTAGTTAGCACAAGGCAAGAGTTCTATAGCTATAAGAGCCAATAGCAGGTGTGCTGGACTCTCAGACCCTCACCTCCAAATCCTGACACCCCTAGATGTACAAATAAGAAGCCCAAAGTCAGGTGTTCTGAGCCAGGGCTGAGAGCTGTGGAAAAGCTACATCCTAGACATTCTGGGATGATCCCTGGAGAAGCCCTGAGCTAGGCAGATGGAAGAGCCTATCAAAGCCCCAGAGGAAAGGACCCTTGACCCTTATCAATGGCAGGAGCCATGTGTCAGCATTCTGTGGGAGGGAGATTGTGGCAGATTTAAAGCATGGTCGCTGAATCTTTGACATTCCTCTCACTGAGAAGTAAGGTCTGTGATACCTCACCGTGAATCTCTACGCTATGTGGTTTCTGAGGTTAAGTAATAAATGGCCTCTCAGTTTACTGGAAGGGACCCCATATAAGAAGTCCAACTACCCTCTGGCCACTGTACTGTGAGGAAGTCTAATCCGCAAGGAAAGGTCCTGCATAGATGCTTCAGTTGACAGTCCCAGCTGAGCCCAGCCTTCACATCACCCAAGCACCACACACAGAAGAAAGAAGCCTTCGGCAGAAAACAACACCTCATCCTACAAGTCATTTCCAGATGCTTGAGTCTTCCCAGCGGAGGCCCCAAATATTATGGAAGAGAGACAAGTCAGCTGTGAGTGCCCTGACCTGACCCAGAAAACCTGTGAAGACATAAAAACGGTTGTTGCTTTACACCACAGATAACCAGACAGGCAGAATTCATCTCAGTGGAGCCGGTTCTTTTCCCTTGAACACTGAATAATGGGTCTTTTGGATGTGAGAGGAAGGGTCCCATTTAGTTTACACAGAAGAGCTGCAATAAGGAAACTCGAATGCTCTGCAGAGTAAAGCAACAGGAAGGTAGGAGTTGTCCTCTGGTGGCTAACGGATGGCTGGAAAAAAGGCTGGGGCTGGGAGAGAAAGAGGAAGGTTGGGTAAGAAGAGAAGGTGTAATGGCAGAGGGCTAGAGTCTGAGAAGGAAAAGAGCTGGTAAGAAACTCCTAGTCAGGGCTGAGCAAGGAACCTGAGGAACAAAGATATCTAATATGCTATTTTAAGTTGGCTTCTGCTCCCCGGTGGTGCTGTTCTGTCAGCCCCAAACCTCCAGTAGACGTCTGATGTGTATGTACCACCCCCTCGTTGGAATGATGCTTGGGGAATGTGGCAGGCAGGGCACGGTCCACACGTGGGACAAAGGGAGCAGGAAGGGGACAGCAAGCCGAGCAGCTAGCTGGAGACTGAGAATTAAGTTAGGAGCAGGAATGCAAAGGAGACCAAGAGAACATGCCCTTCTTGGAAATCCTTGGGCCTATTGGGGGGGCCTTCTAGACTACCCCAAATAAAAGGAGATGGGCTGTAGACAGTGGTCCTGGAACTAGGGTCCAGGCTACCTGGAACCCCCATAGCAAGGTGGGATCCCTCAGCCATGTGAGGCCAAACTGTCTAGCACGTTTCTGGGAGAGCACATAAGCAATGGAGAAACCCAAAACTGGGACTTAAGACCAAGAGTCACTATGGCAAAATGAGGAACAGGGACCTGGGAGTCTATGTCCCTGGAGAATAAATTCTGGAAGGAAAAATCCTCTGGGGTAACAGAGGTGGAAGGCTCTAAAGGGAAACGACCCCTCATACTACAACAAGTTCCACACCCTCCAAAGTAAGACTCTGGAAGAAAGCACTGCTGGCCAGGACCATGTGCACACTACACTGTGCCCCTAAGGCCCACCTTATCCCAGCAGTTTCTAGTCCCATTGCTACCACCCACGTTTTGCCCTAAAAGGCAATGTTCCCCTTTAACACTCTGGTCCTGGTGAACACAATCCCTATGTTCTCTTAGTGTAGCTAGAACAGGCTAAATCTTTAAAGACTTCATTAATTTTAGAGGAAAGACAACAGGAAAATAAACCAACCCATCGCATGAAATACACAAATGCAGGGTCCAGGACCATGCACCATTCACCTGGCCATTTGCAGATGTCTATAGTCTGATTCCAAAAGGCAGACTCTCCTATTGGATTTCTTCGCTAGACATCCTGACACCTGCATGCCCACCGTCAAGAGGGGAAGATACCCATTTCTGTTCTGAGAGATGGGCTTCATCTCCAGGTGAATGGCACTTTGAATGACATCACTGATGTGATGGGCCATCCCCACTCCCCGACTCGGAGTGTGGCTTCACCTTCATAGGCCCAACTGAACAACCACAATATAGTCTAATCCATTAACCTCCACCTCCCTTCTTCTCCATCCCAAACACATAACGACAGGACAAGAACACCCTCTCAATCCTACTTTGAGTCCTCAGGGCTTTCTATATGTGAACAATCAGGGTGGAGATAGAGATCTAAGAAGTCCACACAAATTGATGGATCATTTTTCTTAACATCCCTGACTCTGCTGTCTAAGGCAGGAACAGGCCTTTATTTATCCCCAGAGATGTGGTCCCATAGTTGCTAACTATGGCTCTCACTGGGTTGGGAGATGCTTGCTTTGGACTATTTGGAAACCTGAGGAGGGGCCAGGCAGGGCTCAGCTGGTTGTAAATCAGGGTCAATGTTCAACCATTAAGCTCCAAAACAAACCAACCACCATCACTATCACCACCACCAAAAGGCTCTTAGAATTCATGGTAGAGATTTTAAAAGCAATTGCAGGAGTCCAACTATATATGCAGTGAAGTTTTGTTAAGTATCAGGAGGTGCCAACTGTCCTAACTCTTGTTTCTATGACGTGACAGTCCATTAGCACCAGAGGTCCCTATTAGACAAGAACACTGCGTGGAGTCTATGGAAAATTCCAGTAGATCTTTTAGGCTTGAGAGCTAAGCCATGCCTTCTACAGCACAAAGTGACTTATATCTGAAAAAGCAGCTCATGGTGTGCGGGGCCCAAGCAGAGCCTGTGAATACCCGATAATGGGGTATCAAGACACTATATGACTAGAAATGCCCATTGTAATCTGGGCCACCAGTCATAAACTGGATTATGTTGACTAGTTCACCTGTCTTAAGTGGGCAGTTCATTGTATGACGACAGTAGTACATTTGGGATTGGGTCCCGGCAGGTCCAGAGAGCAGCAAGTGAACCATGTGAAAAGGTGATTTAGGCTCTATGCCATTTAGCCCTGTTGCACCCACGTGCTCCCTTAGCTCATATTCCTGCTTATGGGAGTGTTCCCTACAACCACTGTCATAGGAGGAAAAAAATTTGAGCCTGGAGTATGTTTGGGTTGACTTCATACAATGGTACAAAACAAAAATGAATTGTAGCCATACCACATACCCACTGAGGACAAGTTCTAAAGGCGAGCGGTGAGGGAAATCCTCCTAGTGGGCAGTAAACTCGTCCATCAACTTTGCGTGTAGGGAGGCATGGCCTGAGGCAAGAATGTACATGGGCCTCTGGGCAGTGGAGAATAACTCAACCGGTCGGTCAGAGGCCTGGATGAAGCAAGATTGGAATAGTAGAGAAGGAAGCCTGGGGAAAAGGTGCATGGATGGACAAATAGGAGAGGTGTCAGATTACGCCGACCTTTGAGTGTCTTGAGTGTCATGTCAATGCTCATTGGAAAGCTTCTGCTGCAGAGGAAGCATCTATAACCAGGTACACACAATGACTTGTCTACTGGTTTCTGTCTCAACCAACTAAGTGCATGGGCCCATGAATGGAGAGGGGGTGTGGCAGAGATGGAGGCTCTGCATGGGCCCACCAAACGGGGGTTCCCTCTCACCAATGCTGATTTACCTACTGCTGCTGCTGAATGCTCAACCTGCACTCTCAGAGGCTGGACCCTCATTATGGTTGCATTCCTTGAGTAGACTGCCCCAGCACTTGGTGGTAAGCTGATTACATCAGACTCTTCCCACCCTGCAGAGGGCAGCTATGTGTTCTTCTTGGAACTGAAATCTTTTTGGAATATGGATTTATGCTTGTAGTGGTTCTCCAGGGGCTCCACTATCTAATTATCAACCTGGAATTCTGTATACTGAAGTCTTAGTTGAAAGGGTGTATTTTATGGTAAAGGATGTGTGAGACAATGGTTTTGTAAAACAAGGGGTCTTACCATGTACTTCATTACCTGGAAACAAAGGGTAGAAGGTGGGAATGGCCTTTTAAATTAAAGGCTTAGCTAAGGAGCCAGTTTTGGAGTGACATCCTATGGAAGAGGTCACTGTCCTCCAGGATGTAGTATATGCACTAAACAATCAGGTCACATACAGTGCGATGTCCCCGTAGTTAGAATACACAGGGCCAAGTAACCAAGGGGTGAAAATAGGATTGGCTCCTTTCATCATCATTCTGGTGAGCTCTTTACAGAAACTGTTTCCCATTTCTGTGGCTGGCTCTGTTGGATTAGAGATCCTGATTCTCCGGGGGACGTCTTCTACTGGTTAACACAGGATTTTTCCACTTCGGGCTCCTCAAGGCAGTGGACCATCAGGTAAAAAATGTTTTATTATACTGAAGGGAGCAATCATCCCTGACTGTCCAGAGGAGCTAAGGATGCTGCTGCATAATGGGATCAGGGGAGATTCATCTGAAACGTGTGTGCTGGAGTGTCTCTGGATGCTTTCAGCCCTGGGGATGACAATAACTAGGCAATCACTGCCAACAAAGCCTGGTAACGGCAAAGCAGACAAGGGCTCAGCCCTTCGGCATGAGCAGCCCAGACCAGCTTTGATGTTGGGGTTGCGGGGGAAGGAGATGATGAATATTAATTGTGCCTTAGAAGTAGCTGCAGCAGGGGAACTGTAGTTTATTCCACTAACACCCTCCTGTTGAAAATCCTTTTTTAAAAAAAGAGCATGCAGCTGACCAGTGCCTTCAAGAGTCCGTGACAGAGTGGAGCAGGAGCAGGTCTCAGCAACGCAAGGAGTGTACCTTTGCAGACACTTTCAGTGCCCTGTGCTGACTTCTGCATACTTGGACAGTTTCGTGCCCATTGCTCTCGTGTCAAGTTCTCCTAACCAGCCAAGAAAGGACACTTAGCCCACCCATGAATGGAGCCTACGAGTAGGAAGAAGTTAACCTGCTGAAAAATTCTTCGACCAATGGGAGAACTGGTTAAATGTCCCAGTTTTCAAGTCTTTCAGAATTCAAAGGGGTATTTTACACAGTTCCTTAAAGGGTTCTCAGTGGCATGGAAATAACTAGTTTAAAACCTTCCACTGTATTGGTTTTCCTCCCTGCCTTGTCTTCATTCACTTCTGCTTCTTGGATCATATTATGGGTTGACTGTATCCCCCCCAAAAAGATATGTTGAAGTCCTAAGCCCTGGCAAATGTGAATATGACCTTACATGGAAATAGGGTCTCTCCAGGTGTAATAAAATTAAGATGAGGTAATTAGGGTGGGCCCTATCCAATATGACTGGTGTCCTCATAAGAGGGAAATGTGGACACAGACACACAAGGAGGCCATATGATGACAGGCTGAGACAGAAGCGCTGCAGCTATAAACCAAAGAACATCTGGGGCTACCGGCATTTGGAAAAGGCAAGGAAGGATCCTCCTCCAGAAGCTTCAGAGGAATGGTCCCACAAACACCTTGATTTCAGACTTCTAGCCTCTATAAATTAAGAGAATAAGTATCTACTGTTAAAAGACACCAAGGTTGTGGTACTTTTTCTAATACAGATCACCTTCCACATAAACTATCTCCTTTCCCCCCAAGTCCCTGTTCTGCTTTCAGGGGACCCAAATTAAGTATGTTCCCCCTCCAGCTCAATCTCTAGGTCTAAATTTGGGGTTTCCATCCCTAGCTAACACTTACCTCAAACCATCTCTTGCCCCCTCAAATCAGCTGAGCAGTCTCACCTGGGACGGCTTGGACACCATCCTGCCTTGCACCTTCTCCCTCTTCCAACCTCCAGAGTTTGGTGAGGGTCCCTCACTCACCTGCCAAAAACTCTAGTACCATGTAGAAAGGCCATATTCTTTTATAGGGGTCTAGAACTATACACTAGCCCTGGCACCACCCCTTCCCTGGATAGAAAGCCCCAGAAACCTTATTTTGGTCTTTAGGGCCTGGGCCAGGGTCTATCCTGGGAAGTGGCAGCTCCAGGATTTTTGTATAGAGGGCTTGTATCTTATAATCTGATCAGAAAGGGAGTGGGCCCTAGGAGTTTTACTTAAAACTGTGTCTCCAAACCGTGTTTTGAAAACTAGTATGTGTTTAGAGTGATTTTGGAGTGGGGACAGAGTATGATATTTTGGTGTCATCAATCTGTGGCTCAAAGGTGACCAAAGGTGGTCCTGGAGGTGAAGCATCTCTGGAAGCTTTGGTCACTCATTTTGTACCAACCTAGCCCCTCCAAAGTAGAAAGTGCTTTTCCTGTACCAGGCCCTTGGAAAACTCAGGTACAAGGAATGTGAACTGGCAACCAATGGCCTTTAAGCGGTGCAAGGCAGCCCTCTAGTGGCCATGACTCAGAAGGCCTCAGGCATAGATAGAGCCGTGCTCCTTACTACCACAGACAGGAGGACCAACATAGTGGGACAGAGACCATTATAAAACTGATGACCATCAACATGGGATAGAAACATAGCATGGGGCTGGCAACCCCAATGAGGCAGAAGATAGACTGGGACAGATGAGATAGATCATCCTAATCACAGCCTAGATCATCACCAAATGCAATTATTTTCCCTTCTGGGACACACTGGGGTAGAGGGAGAAAACTGGAATTCTGTTAGCCCTGTAAGGACTTGAATAACCGAGCATGCATGGATTCCTGAACATTGCAATGAGAAGCAACGCCGTTCCAGCGATTTGGCCCTATTTGAACATTCCTGGAAATGCTGATCATGGCTAGTATGTAGGAGAAATGCTAATTTCTTCATCAGCTCTGCTAGAACCTGGTATCATAGTAATAAGCTGTGCCAAGTGAACAGATCCCTTGATTCTTCCAGGAGAACTGAGTGAGGCTTGTTGGGGTTAGGTCTGGCTGTTAGCTATTCTGTGGGTGTTGGAAGATGAAATGGTCTCTCCATCCAGGATGGGCAGAACCAAGCAAGATGCCAATCCCCTGCTGAAGCCCTCATCTCACACACCCAGTCTCAGGAGAGCATGAAGACTCAGTTTACCTGTTCAACTACTCTTGGCCAGAGCAAGAATCCAGTAAGAGCCCACACCTGCTTCCCTCAAGGGTCCACAGATCACTGGGCCACACCTTTGCTAGAGACGCCTCTGTACCAGACTCCCAAGACTTCCGTGGCCCACCACGGACAGAGTCCTAAAGTAATCTTCTCTCCCAGGACTCCAGCAGAGCCCAGAGACTTTCTTACACACAAGCAGCCCATAGGCTCAGGAGAGCAGATAGGCTAGGGGTTGATAAAAGGGAACCACATTCAGGTTTCCACATCTCTAGAATCCCTTGCTCTCCAAAGCTACTCTGAGTTTTCACAGGAACCCTGGTTTAGGCTGATGGAGGAGGAGAGGTTTGTGGCATTTATGGACCCACGGTGGGCAGAGGAATCGTATTTTCTCTGCTCCCCTCTCAGCTTCCACTCCCTCCCTCTACAGTAGAAAGAGGGTAAGCAGAAGCTGGAGATGTACTTTCATAATGGTCTCCTTCACGTGCAGAGGTTGGGTGGCACTGCGTGGGTTTCCCGGGTGACAATGTGCCACACAGAGTAGAGGACGAAAATTATTCTAAAGAAATAGAAAGTCAAGACACTCGTGTTTGCACATAGCTGTTCACCATGGAATGTTGTATTCGCACAAAGCTGGAAACAACCCACATGTTCAATACTAAAAAATTGTTTAAATAAATTAGTTTTGTCTACATAATAGAAACTTACAAAACTATTCAAAATAAGATTTTTAAAGATTTAATAACATGGATAATCATTTTGTCAAAAAATTATTTTGTAAAATCCAGTTAAAATTTCAAAATACAAAGTTGACTCCAAGTTCAGAGAACTTGTAAGATACCCCAGACGACTTTCTGGAGGATCTGTAGGCGGGTACCTCCCACCCCCCCAACGCCGAAGGTAGGAGCTGGGTGACAGAGATACTGTCCTGTGGCTGTTATTGCTACCTTATGTTACCTCTAGGCTGCTGTATCTTTGGAAGCACAACACTCCATATACAGGCCATTGTAAAATTAAGAGTAATATTTTGATCTTCATCCCTCCTCCTTCAAAGCTCTTCCTCTTCTGTGCCTAGGCACTTCCCTATGTCTCTTCCCTTCTCTGACCCTCTGGCGGATTTCAACGTGTTCTGTACTGTGTCTTCTTCCCAAGACCTGTTTCTATCTCTTCTATAGCAAGTATTCCATTTTGTCACGATTGTTGATTTTTGTGCATCTCCTCTGTAAGACTGAAACCCATAGAGGGCAGAGAGCAGTTTATTTACCTCTAGATCCCCAGTGCCCAACACTATGTCTGGTGCAGAGCAGGCATCATTAAATATTTGTAGAATAAATGAGTAAAACAAATAACCTTATGTCTGCTGTGCTCCCTCCCTCCAGGCCCTCTCCAAAGGATCCTGATGACTCCTGATGAATTATCATGTCCACAGTGCCTTGTGGTAATTATCCTGCAAGCCACCAAGTATTCCTTCATTCATGTCACAAACATTTATCATGAAGATATCATGTCTAGGTTGGCTCTAGGATCTAGGAATGTAACAATCAACAGGATAGACTATCTTGACCCTCAAAGAGCTTGTGCTCCTATAGAGAGTGTTAAAAACAGAACAGGTCCAAAACAGTCACTTATGCCAGGCCCACTTGAGCATATGCTAATCACCAAACTGAGACTCCATTACAGTTTCGGCCTCTCCCAGAAACAGACTCATAAACCAGACCAAGAATCACCTTGTCAGCACTAGTGAGGTGATCTGCCTCAGAGACCCCTGCCACCCCGTAAACGAAAGCGACTTTGCCACAACCAATCCATCAGTCCACTAGTATATGCCTTGTTCTCGCTTCCTTCTGCCTATAAAAGTCTTTCATTTTGTACAGCTACTCAGAGCTCCCTTCTATCTGGTAGATGGGATGCTACCTGGTTTGAGTCACTGAATAAAGCCAGTGAGATCTTTAAAATTTACTCAGTTGAATTTTTTCCCCCCCTCCCACCCTTGAATTTTGTTTTTTAATGAGAGTAAATAGATGAGTCCAAATGGTGAGATAAATGCTAAGACAGGAGCATGTCATGCACTCATGGTATAGGAGCACCTTCCAAGAGGAGGCCACACGTAGACTAAAGCCTACAGGAAGAGCAGTAGTAATAAGCCAGATAAGGGGGCATATATTTTAGGCGGAGGGCAGAGCAAGTGCAAAGGAAGCCCAGGCCAGGAGGATAAGGTATGGAGGTGGAGAGTCAGGCAAGATTATGATAAGCCTTACAGGCTGTGGTAAGTAGTATGGACTTTATCCTGGGCTGTGACGACAATGGATCAAAGGGGATGAATAGACAAACTTTCATTCTACTCTGCACTTACTACTCCTATCAAACAATTCTGCGACTGGATGTGCAAGTAATTTTCCCACATCAAGCAATTCTCAGACACCAGCTGAGTGTCCTACAACTTTATTCTGACATTATATACCTGGAGACAGTGTCAGATTCAAAGGTTAGGGGCTCAGTCCCACAAGACTGCCTTCCTCTACCCCCTTCAGATACCAGTCACAAGTCCAAGTTGTCCCCTGTGCTCTGACATACCAGCTATAAATTGGACCTCCTCCTTGGGTTTGATCAATTTGCTACAGCACCTCACAGAACTCAGGAAAATGGTTTACTTACCATCACTGATTTACTAAAGAACATTAAAGGATTCAAATCAACAGTCAGGTGAAGAGATCCATAGGCTGAGGTCTGGAAAGGTCTCAAGGACAAAAGCTTCTGTTTCTGGAATTTGGGGGTACACCACCTTCCTGGCATGCACGTTGTTCCTAGATGCCTTCTTATTCACCAACCCAGAAGCTCTCTAAACTCTGTCCTTTGGGTTCTTATGGAAGCCTCCCTTCACAGGCATGACTGATTAAACCACGAGGATGGAAAGGCAGGGGAGAATCTAGGATTCATCCAAGGTTTCTGGTTTTGACAATAGAGTACCTGGTGTGTCATCACCTGAGAAAGGAAATGCAGGAGGTGATTTGTGGGTGAGGAAGAGACAATCAGTTCAATATGGAGCATGTTGACTTTTAAAATGCTTTTGAGACCTCCAGGTGAGATATCTGGTGTCCATTGAACAATCAGTTCAATATGGAGCATGTTGAATTTAAAATGCTTTTGAGACCTCCAGGTGAGATATCTGGTGAGGTATCTAGTCTGCAATCAGTTCTGGATATGGGGCAGCGCTAGAGCTAAAGATTGGGAATCTTTAACCAACTGGCAATAATCGCAAAGGATTCTAGGAAATCTTCCTGGCAAAGGGTGTGGAGTAGACAGTGAAGAGGCCCAGGATGGAAGCCTAGGGAAATGAAACCTTAAGGGAGGCTCACAGGAGGAAGTGATGTGGGAAACAAAGGCAGAAGAAAAATTATTAAATTTCTTTACTACCTACAGCTCACTAAGTCCTTGAAAGAGGCAGAGTGACATTCCTCTAGGAACACAGCTGCCTCAGTGTTAATACTTTGCTAAGGGCAAAAGGCAATCTTAGCCTGCCCCCCAGGGATCCTGTAAGTCTACTTTAACATCTAAAAATTCCTTTGGAAACTTCCTTTCTCTACTCCCCAACCCCCTAAGATACAAGTTAGCAATCATCCTCCAAGCATATGGCCCACTGAAATACATCTGAAGGGTCTCATGACTGAGTTTTTACCAAACAGTAATAAATGAACTTTTCCTAACAATAGCTACCCCCCCTCAGGATCCTGGAAACCTTGTTTTCAAAATACCTGGCAGGCTTATACTTTCCCTAACCACACCCCCTAACTTGAAAGTATATAATCGGCCACTCCTCATGACCCCAGTGCAGCTTCTTCTGCTCACGGGTCCTGTCTCCATGCTTTAATAAAACCACCGCTTTGCACCAAAGACATCTCAAGAATTCTTTCTTGGCCATCGGCTTCAAACCCTAACATCTTTTCTACATCAGAAGGACCAGGCTAAAGCACAGAAAAGACTGGGTAAGGGGGATGGGAGAAAATCAGAGGACCGTGGTGTCTTAGAACTTAGATAACACATACTGTTTGTCTCATCCAGACACATTCTGAAGTTTTTAGCATATGCACAACCACATACAAAGAGAATGTGTGAACACACATTCACAGTAAAAACAAACTTGTGCACATGTTAGCACAGGCTGTTAAAAAAAAAAGTACAGTACCATCCTTTTCCCATCAACCTAGGCACAGTGTTTTTTCCTTATGAACATCTCCTTAGCCAAGAGTCAGCAACGACGGAGCCACATGGTTGACACTGTGTCTGAGCCTTTGCCAGCTTTCTGTGCTTAGAATGCTGTGTTCCTCTCTCTCCTTTTTCAGTCTGTTTCCTCCAGCTTGGATTTTACTTCCTAACTGGAAGCCGTCCATGACCTCCAATGCCTTGTGATTCCCCAAGCCATCACCTCTTTACTTGTCTGTCCCCTCCAGCAGGTTCTAAGCAGGTACCAGAACTTCTTGCTTAGCATATCGTTGGCAGCTGTATTACTTTACTCAAACGGGTAAATTCTTCAGCTTTTCCTCAAAAAGATCTGGTGCAGCCCCAGAGTTTATCAAAGACATCGCAATTACTTAGCTACATTTATGACTTCACCATTTGGTCTGTTAAAGAACAAAATTCAACTGAGTAAATATGAAGATCTAATTGGGTTTGTTAAGCGGTTCATGAGTTGGGCAGCATCCCATCTAGCAAGGAGAGATGCTCCCAGGAGTTGTATAAAATGGAAGGTCTTCGTAGGAAAGAGGGTGAGGCAAGTTACCGGCAAAATAAAAGGATTGGAGGCACCTGGGTGGCTCAGTCAGTTAAGCGTCTGCCTTCAGCTCAGGTCATGAGCCAGGGTCCTGGGATCGAGCCCTGCATCGGGCTCCCTGCTCAGCAGGAAGCCTGCTTCCCCCGCTCCCTCTGCTGTTCCCCCTGTTTGGGTGCTCTCTGTCAAATAAATAAAATCTTAAAAAAATAAAATAAAAGGATTGTTTCAGGCCAGGACATAACCTTTTGGAGGGGGGAGAAAGAAATGGCAGGATTTTTCATTATGCAGATTGCCTCATTAGTGTTAGTCAGGAAATTTCAGATTTGACCGTTAAAAGGTGACATTCCTGGGACAGGCTGAAACTAATTAAATCTTGGGGGCTGGCAAATGACTCCATTTCGGGCTTTATCAGGTCCCAACCTACTCCTCTAATCTTAATTCTGGACACATCTCCCTAACCTCTAAACTTCCACCACTCTCGAGTAGCCAGGTTTTCCGTATACTACCATCCCTTCAATCACCTTTATCAGAAACCAGGCAACATCGTAAACTCACAAGTCTCACCATCCAAGTTCAACCAGTCTCCACACCCTCCTGAGTCTGCCTTATAACCCCCTCTTCAAACGGAGTCTTGTCACATCACCACCGCCAGTCATCTGAGCAATCAGTGGCCCTGACTGGTCTTCCCACCTCCTGCTTCTCTCTCTTTGATCCTTCCTCCGCACTACCAGGTGATCTTCCTAAAATCCCTAATTATCTAGTGCCTTCCCACTTCTGGAATAAAATCCAATCTCCATAGTCTGAGGGCCCATACGGTCGGCCTCCTGCATTAGCCTCCTTAGGTTCTGAACAGGTTAAGCTTTTAAAAATATGTTTCCTCTGCCCCATTTATCCTTTCTGATTTCCTTGTTCAAAATAAAGGCCAGCTCAGGTATCCTGTCTGGGTAGAATCTTCCCAGGCTCCCTATGACAGAGCTGGTCAATCCTTGTAATATGCTCCTGTTACCTTGCATTTTCACTCTATTATTTCATTGGGCCACGAAACTGAAGCAGAGGGCTACAGAGAAAAAAAAAAATCCAGACCCGAATTAAAAATTGTTTCATCACTTACTGTGTTCCCTACCTTAAGTAATGTACTCAACTTCTCTGAGCCCAGCTCCCTCTGTAATATGAGCTGACCAAACAAGATAGGTGCTCAGTAAATGCTAGATCCAGCACTCATTTTCTACTGTTTTCCAACTATTTACTTTTGCTTTCCCCACCAAAATGTGAACTCAAGGCCAGTAACACAGAGTGCACATTATTCACCTAGTGCTGGCATGGTATTTGACAAAACACTAACATCTTAATGCTGAATGATAACAGTGAATACACAGCAAATGGTGTTAGCGTGCACAGGGTTACTACCCGTTGTGTCAATGAAATACCTTCAGACTCATTGCCACTTGGCATCAATCTGCTCATTGGGGTCAAGTGGTCCAGAATCAGAGTTCTTATAGGGTTAAGTCCAGAGGCTCAGTATACCAGAGGATGCACACCTGTGGGATCAATCTATTCTCTTAGGAGTCAATGTGTATTTCTAGGACCCAGATGTCCAAGGGCTCAGGGTACTTTATTTAGGGTTAGGCCAACCACTGAGCATTCTCCTAATGTCAAAATGCTCACGATCTCAGTGTAAATCCTAAGGGATTTCTGGGGTGGTAAAAGGGAAAGTACAGGAATAGGCCATTTACGCCTATGAAGCAAACGTTCTCTATCAAAGCAACCATCAGTATGAAGCTCAAGGACGCTGGGTAAACTAGTATTGAACAGCTCTGGTGGGAAGAGGGATTGAGAAATGGATGGATGGTGGGTCCATGGCTTAGTAGGGCTAGTTGGTTGGCATGGTTTGGAGGAATGAAAAGGACTTAGTTTGGGGTGGCTAAGGTCTGTGGACTGTTTGGACACGATTTTGGAGATAAGATAGGATGGGTTAGTATTTGAAGGTTCTAGTGCAGGAAATGCTTGGTACTGGTTAGGGGGTTCTTTAGAAAGCTGTTTGAGGAGTAGGAGTAGGAAAAATTTCGCTAAGATTGTTGAAGAGCCCTGAACAGGGAACATCATGTGACAGGGCAGACATGCAGGGTGCAGGTGGGGAGTCTGCCAGCTCTGGAGCATTATCTTCATCAGTATAGGCTTGTTCCATTTCTGCTCAGACTGTGGAAATCCGATCTTAGCCTTAACTTCCTGTTTCCAACAGATTGCTGCTTCCCCCCGTCATGGGATGCTCAGAACTGCTGGCAGTCACTGCTTCCACGTCCCACTCTGTACAGAATGGGAGGGTATGTGGCAGCCACCAGGCAGAGCATGTGGCAAAGAACCCTGTATCGTGTGCTCAACCAAGGCATGCCAGGCTGCCGTTTCTTATGTGTTCTGCCTCTTCATTTCCTGGGCCTCTTTAAGGTCCTAATTCACGTCACCTGCAGTTCTCACTTGGACCACTCCACCTACCTTTCAGATGACCAATGGCATCACCCTGAAAGGTACTCCTGTCTCTTTCAGAAACTTTGTAGAGGTCTTCCTAAGCTATCCTAGTGCTGACAAGCCTGCATCACCATTCTCTTGCTAGCTGTCCTTTGCACCATGTCTCTTCACTGTGTCCAGGCCACAGTCTACCTCTGCTTCGCTCAAGCTTCTTATTCTCATGCCCAGGAACACCTCCTTGCCATCTTTCAAGTTCCATTCCTGGGGTCTAGGTTTACCTCCTCAGTGAAAATCTTCCCCAGTGACTCTTCTGGCCTTCTGTAGCTTTACAATCTCAATTCCAGGAGAAATGCTTTTGGCTGCCCTCTGCTTGAAGACAGCACATTTCTTGAGAGATGGTATTTCTTTTGTCCCCTGTCCTATGCTTCTCAGGAAGGTCAAGGGTACCAGGCTCTCAGCAGCCTCTAAGGAAAGAGGAAGGGTTAGATTTTGCATTTTGACTCTGTAATATGTACTGTCTCCTGAGACTACTCTTGTTTATTCAACATTTTAAGATGTCCTGCTTATAGTTGCAAGAGAACTTTTTGTGTCCATGTTTTAGTTGTGTCTCCTGCAAACGAAGTATGGCTTGGGTTTGTTTTGCTTTAAAATTCAATCTTTTTTTTTCTCGTTAATTTAATCCTTTTTACATTTATTGTGGTTACTATATCTGGACTTATTTTTGCCGACTTTATTAATTTGCTTTACCCACTTTTTTCATGCTTTCTCATTTCTCAATTTTAAAAAAATTTCTTTTCTTATTCCATTATTTCCTATCACTTTCATTTGGAGGTTATATATATTTTCGGTGATCAACCTTGGCATTTTAGCACGCATATTTAAAAAAACTAAAGTTGGTATTCAACCACCCATCCAAAAAATAGAACACAAACATTGGAGCTCTGATCAACCTTTTTCCCATTGTGCACGCTCTTTTTAACCTCACAATTTGGCATAACTTTTATCATTTCGTGTATTTATGTTTGCCTACATGTAAAAAAGTATCTTTACTATATATATAACCCCAAGAACTTGTATTTCGTAAAGTTACATATCAGAGTCAGAATTGGGATCCAGGATGGGGTTCATGGGTTTCTTACTACTTTTGAACTGTACTCAGCTTTAGACATAATAGCTACCGCTTCCCGTATGCTTACTGTTACCAGGCACTATTGTCTGCACGTTAACCTGATATTCATTACTTTATCAAATTCACATAGTACTCTAATGGGCTATGTATTATTATGATCTGCATCTCATGACCCTCAGATTTTGTCTTTCCTAAGGTTACAGATCTCAGAACCAGAATCAGGATCCAGGCCTTTTTGATATGCACTTGCCTTCATTCGCCTTTTCACTCCAATATGTAACCAACCCTCAGTCCCTGAATAATGACCCATTTCTTTCTCAACCTAAAACATCTCGCAGTGCCCAGGTAGAACACTCTTAGGATATCAGACGAAAGGGCTGTTTGAGGTCAGGACTATCCTACAAAATCCCAGGGAAATGTCACTAGTCTTTGCTTAGATTCCAAAGGGTGGTCTCAAGTTACATATATTACCCAAGAAATAAAACCCAAGAAGTTTTGGGGAAATCTCTTTAATCTATAGATCCTAATTTTGCCTCCCCAAACCATAGTGGCAAAAAGTTCTTGAAATAATTATTCAAGTAGTTTATGACTCTGACCACATTCTCTACTCTTTCAGTTCAGATTAAGTATCTAGTTCTCTTAATTATTTTCCCTTCATGGATTCTCGTTTTTACTTCCTGTGGAAACCACATGACCCATCAAGAAATGGTTCAGAGTATTGTCAGAGGATACCTTTCCAGACTGAAGGCCAAAAGAAAAATTTGGTAAAGCGCAGTTAATCCTCAGAAGACTGTCTTTCCACCAGCATATCCTCATGGGTCCCAGGACTGAGATTTGTACCAACTCCCTTCTTTCCTCTCCACTCACTCACTAGCACATGCTCTAGGTACTCCTAACTGTGCACAGGGCAACACTCTGTATTGCCATTCATTTAAGGTGCTATGGAAGAGAAATGATAAAAATCTATTCTTTGGAGGTTCAGTCTGCTCTGATCATAGGCAAAAGAGTGGGAATAAAGTACCTCTATAAAACCAGTGTACAAAGAAGGCTACCTGGTCTGGAGTCAGGTGAAGATGAAGTGGCTTGAGCTTGGGCTATGGGTGCAAGCAACCACTGATGGAGAGTCATAAACACACAACCAACTTCTACCCAGAGTATTCACTTCCTGGTTTCTATGTGTGCTCTAGAACAGTTTTTCCCCCCCACCCAGCAGTAAACTCATGTAAGATGGATTCATTTACAAAAGGTAGGCTATATTTATTTAGAGTCACAAGCTGTTGACTGACTCAGTGTGACTCAAACCACAAGAAAACCATTCTACTTCACTCCATTCTGAGTCCTAGGGTGGCCCAGACTGGCAGGAGTGCTGCATGGGGCCCATTCACAGGTTTACAAGTTTCTCATTGAGGGCAATCTGTGACTGCGTGAGATTGGCCAGGTAGGTCACCATCAGCAGGTCCTGGAAGAGGAAGAAGCCACAATGAGTGAGGGATTGGGTGGAAAGGGAGAAGAAAGTCTGGCATTGGCCAGCTCCATGGTGAACACTGGGTATGAGGACAGCCTGGATAAATGACAGCTCAGGAAGTGGCTAGGCAAGAGTTGAAGGTGGAAGATAAGAAGGAAATGTTTGAGAACACTTTTTCATCTCTACTGATATGCTAATAAACGTGGGGTACTTTAGCCAAGGTCCGTGGGTAGAATATGGAGGAGGGAGTGTCTGAACTCAGATGGGGAAAATAAGAAATTGCATTTTCATTAACCTCTGGATTTAGCATTTCTTTCAACAATGAATCTACATAACAAGTCACAGTAGTATCAGCGGTACCTGAGACATGGAATCAAGGAAGAGAAGGCGGGGGCATCTCCAAGCACATGTACTATCTCTTCCTTTCTCCCAACCTGGACGGCAAGGGGCTGAAGGCAAAGCCCCTCCTCCTCTCCCCTCTGGGTCATCTCCCCCAACTCCCTTCACATTTGTGCATGAGCTGAGGTGGGGGAAGACACAAGATCCCAGAAGCCCAGGGACGGCACTCACATTGATGTTGCTGTTGAGCATGGTCTCAAAGTCATCGGGAACTATCTTGGGTACTTGGTTAACCAGACTCATCAAAAAGCGGCCCACGGTATTGTCAGCTGACACCTTTCCAGACTGAGCACCAAACAAAGATACAATGAGGCACAGTTAATTTTCACCACCGAGGACTGCCATTTCGCCAGCACATCTCTCAGTGATCTCGGAGTGGAGATCTATGCCCTCCTCCTTTCTTTCTTCCCCCCCTCACCAGCACATCCTCTGCATACTGCAACACTGTGCTTAGGGCATCCTGGATGCGAGCTGATGCCCCTCCTACTTGCTGCAAGTCGCTTGAGAGCCCAATCACCCGGTTGGGGCTAAAACAGGTCTTCATGATCAGGTCAACTGTGGGAGTGAGATGGGGAATAGAACAGGCACAGAGATTTCAGTCACCCCATCAGGAAAGAGATGTCTAACCATTCTGCTAACCTCCCCACCTCCCTCTGGACACAGCCAACTTCTCTAAACTCCCCTGCTCTGCCCTTGTTAGCTTTTCTTCTTTCTGCCAGAGCTCAACTTCTGTACCCAGTATGCTAATCACTGGTTTTGCTCTTATATGTATGGCCACATAGCCTCTGGTGCTGATAATTTCCCACCTCTAATAATTCCACAAATAATTCCTGGCAGCCCATTTATATCACAAACTTTAGATCAATGGTTCCTCTCCAACCCACCCAAAGCCCTCCACTCGTTAGAGTGGCAAACCCCTCCCCTGAAAATACCAGACCTCAAAAGAAGGAATGGTAAGGTTACTCACCTCCAATGCGTTCAGTGTCATAATATGCATATTTCACCGTCAGAGGTGTGAACATCACCCCCATGGTCCTCCCAGGGACACCCATTAAAGTGCTGGGGAGAGAGAAGTCAAGGTAAACAAATGGACTTGGGGGAGAGATTCGTAGTCTAGGCTGGGAAAGCACTTATACCAAGAGTACGGGTTCCACGGTTCTGAGATAAGGCTGGAACCATCTAAACCTGAGATCTCGTGGGAGCAAGTCACTTTTTTTCCTCCAGCTCATTCCACATACAAACCCTGGCCTGGGAGAGGGCGCTCCGCGTTCAGACCTGACCTGGCCTTCAGAGGACTGCTTCGCGCACTGTGCAATCTCAGTGATGAAACAAGACACTGGATTTCCCGGTCAAGATGGCTGCCCAGATAGCCACCCCCAAGGGAAGAAGAAGAAGGACAGGTCTTCTATGAGACTGAGCCCTCCATCAACACTGAAAAGAGCCACCTGACTCCAGCCCACCAAGACCAGATTGGGTGCTATAAGTAATCTCAGTATAAGGTGACTGCCTTTACTATGTCAACAACATTATTTTTCACTGGACCACGAAGAGTCTGAGATATCTGGAAAGGCTAAGAAATCAGGCAATGAATAAAGCTTAGCGGTACACCAACTAGCCCATAAGCACTTGGCATCCACCACCACCGTCTCACAGCATCATGGCTAACTGCTTACATCACGACACACATGAACAGCACAGAGTCACTCAGTAAGAAAGGCACTAACAAATGCCTTCACTCTAACCAGGAGAGAGAGAATCCCCCCCACCCCTCTAGCAGCCCCTTCTTCAGCATGCCGCTGGAGCTCCCCCATCAACGGGCATTTTAACTGCCTGCAAGCTCAGTATGTCAGAACTATAAACTTATTGTCATCAAAACTGCACTCAACCCTGGGGCAACGGGTGTGTTCAAAAGGACAGTCGCCCTTTCATGTGTACTACCCGGAGTCCTGTGTTCAGTTCTCGGGATGATGGCAAACTAAAGGGTGACTCAGAAAAAACAGAATGTGGTGAAGGATCGTGACCAAAATACCACGTGAGGATCAGCTATAGGAGCCGTGAAGAGTTAGTTTATAGAAAAGATGCCATGAAAAACACGGTAAGTTTGTGCAAATACCTAAAGGGCTGTCATTTGAAATTGGTTAAGACCAATGAGTAGAAATCTGGGGTACAACTGGTATCTGTGAGTGGCTATTTCAGGGACAGATTTTGTTTCAGAGTAAAGCCCTTCTAACGATAACTGTTGAGAGTGAGGAATGGACTTCCTTAGGAGATGATGAGCTATACACTGAAGGATTAAATCTGCTTTGGGTGGAGGTGGGTGTCATCCAGGCGTGGTATGAACTAGATAAGCCTTTTACGCCTTTGTGTCCCCAAACACCGGTCACCTGACATAGGCCTTGATGCTCATGCGGCCGTTCTGGAGGCTCGTGTCCACAGTGAGGTGAATGGGGTTGGGGGCTTCCCGGCTGTAGTACTCGTGGATCAGCACAGAGTGCTCTGTAATGTCATGGCCTGTAGCATACCTGGAAAATGGAACAGTGTGGATTCATGTCTACATGTGACATTAAGACCAAACACGACGGTGACACGGGTGTCTCTAGATGCCTGACACTCCTATGGTACTGTTACCCCCAGTGACACCCCAAATGTAAAAATAATAAATACACTGAAAACTGTATCAAATCAAATCAAAGGCTGACTCTCAGAGCTCTTGCAACATTGTAAGTCACCAGCAAGGCAAAAATATTTGCTCAGTAAAAGCTACATTTCAAAATAAATATTCTTGGCCTCATGAGATCAGAACTGCCAGCAAAACACACTCAATTCGTAGATCCTTGAGGTAATATACTTCCAATATTCTGTCTCCAAAACAGAGCAGAATGTCTAGTCTGGTAGCAAAAAACCTTGGCAATCACCAAAATTTTCCATTCGCCCCACTCCAACTTACCAGCCCAGGATGAGCTCATTTGGAGAGACTTTCTTGTGTAATTCATACATGTTCTTAGCAAATTCCATATCAACAGCCACCTAAGAAGGCAGGCAGAAAAGGAAGCTAAGAAGCCAGAAGTCCATAGAAAAAAATGGAAGAAAAGGACAAGGGACCACCCCCAGCAGACAAAAGAGGGCCAGCAAGTATGTACACGTAGGAAAAAAAGCTCTCTGAACTGTAGGACTTCTAGTTATGAACTCAACATACTGTGCGGGGGGGAGGGGTGCTTGGGGAGAGGCTAGCGAACGAACAGCTATAGACCACACAGTGGCAGCTCAAGCTCCCACTCACCTCATCTTCTGACTCGTTGTGCGGCACTGAAAAGCAGTTAGTAACCTCCACTGAATGCTTGTCAACGGTTCCTGTGAGAGAGAATTGTCCACGTGTTATAAAATCCCAGAGCTCTCAACAGCCTCCGATTACTTTCCAAATGCTTTCAGAGGCTTCCTCAAAGTCAATGAACAAAAAATTGAACTCATAAGCTCCAAGTTCAGCCATGTGCATCAATGGAATCAGGATTCTCCAGAGAACTGAAACTCTGAAGTGGTCTCTTTACTTTAACCATCAACAAACAGGGTCTATTCTTCCTTCACAAGCTCTTCTGCTATTTGTTCTTTCCTGCTACCGGTCCTGCTCCAGATCTTCACTCTGTGACCTTCACTTTTCAGCCACTAGACTTTCTCTTATAATTCAATCCACAAAACTCTGACAATGTCTACATAAGCCACCCATACAGAAGCCTAACCTCAGAATACAATTTTAGGGAGCTTCACCTGTACCTCCCTTCAGCCATCTAGTCCCATGGTCATAACCTTAACCCCATCATCATCCAGAAACCTTTACCTGTGAACCTCAGACATCAGTTTCAGTCTTTTACAAGCTTCTATTCTAGTTCTGATACCTTTACTCCCACTACGTTTGTTTCTTGACCTAAGATTGCTAGTCTCTTGAGTTCTCCATGTTTCTCAAACCTACTAGCACCACCCATACAAGGCTTCAAGCACTTCCCCCCTTTACCACAGACCACAATGCTGCCACACCTGTGTCTGTTTAATTCCACTTCACTATGGTTTCTGCTCCCGTAGCTGAAACTATGTCTCCAAACCCAGTGGATAAATACGCTTTATCTTATTTGACCTCTCATCAACATTGGATAAACTTGACAATTTCAAACTTCTGAAGCAGTTTTAAGTCTTCTATGGTTCCATGCCACTACAATACCCTTCAGTAGGAGCATTTATCACATTGTATTCCAATTATTTACAGGAGTAGATCTTCATCTTGAATTTAAGGTTAGAGTAGTTGTTTTATCAAACCTGGAATTCTAAATACCTAACAGTTTTGTGATACTTAAAAGGTACCAGTGACTTCATTTAACCAAATTAAGTATGTTTCATGAATTAATATCTGAGACAATTTTAAGCTCCTAGTGAGCAGTCTTTGTTTCATTCTTCAGTAAGTACCGTCTCTGTAACACCTAGCACTGTACCATGATCCCAGTCTGCGTAACACTTTTCCTGGGATCCTGGAAAATGAGTGGAACTTAAATGAGGGAGAGGAGGAAAGGTACTTGTAGCAAAGAGAATACAAAGGCTTGGTTTGAGGAAAACCTTGACAATGTTTGGAAGATGATGGATCAATTGAAGTTCCTGTAAAACACTAAACCTTCAAAGACAGAGAGCAGGGGTGTGTGTGTGTGTGTGTGTGTGTGTGTGTGTGTGTGTGTGTGTGTGTGTGTGTGTGTGTGTGTGTGTGTGTGTGTGTGTGTGTTGGGGGGCTGTGTGTGTGTGTGTTTGTGTGTTGGGGGGGCTGTGTGTGTGTGTGTGTGTGTGTGTGTGTGTGTGTGTGTGTGTTGGGGGCTGTATAGCTCTGATGTGGTGGAGGATGGCAACCAACAGCCATTTTGTACCTAATGTGTGCCAGCAGTTAGATGCTTTTGGTAATAATTTAGTTCCTGCAAAGACTAAGTCTAAGTAGCCCCCGAAAGAGCTAGACTTTAATTTGTCCCAAGGCACATGGTTAATATTTGGTGAAAACTACCTACAAATCTTGTCCTCTTTGCAACACACCAATTGTCTTCTATGGTGGAAGGACTATTACGTATTTAAGAATACGAAAAATGACGACTGAGGCTAGACTGGATTCACAAAGGTATCTAAAATTGGTGACAAAGATGGAGTGAAAATGACTTTGATGGGATCAGCAGTCTCCAGAGAAAAGGGCCTATTATTAGTAATTCTTCTTTACTGCTTCTCAGCTTTACAAATTAACATATCAGGGAGACTACAGAAGACCAGGATTAAATGTTTAGGAAAGCAGAATGTTACTGAAACCCCAAATGAGTTTCTGCCAAACTGGTTTACTTGTTGAAAGGGATGTCTTTTTACAGATGTCCCCACTCCTTTGCCAACTGGTTAAAAACGTCTTTGCAAACACATCTGGAAAACAAAGACATTTAGTCGGGGGCGGGGGGGGGGCGAGGTCACTGGGTTTAGGGAGTCAGACGTTTTTGACTTCCTAGTCAGCATCTGAATTCATTTTTGGTAGTCTGGGACTAACCACACTTGACCTGAAATAATACTGGTTAGATTAACAATAAAAAGTAAATCATTCGGCACATGGTATTTATTCAGTAACTCACTACTGCTTACGTATTTTATGTCGACCGAAGTGACAGCAATCTGGCAGGAAAGCTCAAGTTCCTTAAGGAGATAAACCGCGGCAGGAAGGTAAGATGGAGGAGTAAGAAGTCAACGGGGATGGGACGAGAAGTGAACAAGCTAAAAGGGAGGTGGGCGGTGGGAGAGAACAATTCGGTCTGACCACTCACCCAGCAGAGTCCCGATCACTCGAGCGGCGCCCTCGTTGCGTCGCTCGTAGCTGTCCACGATGGAGGCCAAAATGACCGGGTGCAGCCGGACCACACGGCCGCCGGGGAAGGGGCCTGGGAGAGCAGGACCCGGCAGCGACTGCGCCGGAGTCTGCGCCGGGGCTGGCGTTGAGGCCGGGGTCTGGCCCGGAGCCGCAGTCGTGGCCGCCGCAGTCGCCGAGTCTGAGGATGAGGCTGGAGCCGGCGTCGGAGCTGGGACCGCCGCTGGAGCCGGAGCCGGCGCTGGCGCTGAGGCTGGGGTTGGGGCCGGGGCTGGGACCGAGGCTGGGGCCGCGGCCGGGGCGGGGGCTGGAGCTGGAGTGGCGGCAGGAGCACTCGCCGGTGCGGCCGGTGTGGCCATCTTGTCGAGAGAGAAGGAGCCAAGAGCGGAAGGGGGTGAGTTGAAGAATATTAGGAGCACGATAGGCTGAATGTGAACCACGTGAACTAGATTTTTTGCGCCTATTGGTTAAGGATGATGCTCCTCAAGGCACTACAATTTCCTGCTCTGGCTTTGTGCTCTTTGATTTAGGTCCGATGAGCACTCAGTGAGAACCGAGCTAAATAGTTCCGAATGAACTTGGGACGGCGCTGAGAGAAGAGGAACGATTCGGTCTGCGCAGCTGCCGCCAGATGGACCTAGAGAGCGGAGAATGGGTCGCAATTCCTGTTTTGACTTTAAAGGGATAGTGAATGTTGAAGTGCCTTTTAAAGGCACTTCTTGACAGCGTCATAAGATGTCAGTGCGGTGGCTTACTCATTTACCAGTTTGAATATGTGCCAGACGCTGTTTTAGGCGCTTGGAATATATATATCAATGAACAAAACGAGGATTGTTGTCCTCGAAGAATTAACAATCTAGTGGAGAGAGACAAATACATCATATAATACGTTAGAAGGTGATAGTGCTATGAAAAAGGAAAAATTAGTGTGGAATAGGGGGGAATCAGGAGTTAGGTTAGGTAACAATGAGAATGTGAGATTTGAGTGGATTTAAGGAGGCGAGGGCGGTGGCTATTACTGGGGGGAGGAGCCTCCAAGTTGAGGGATCAGCTAGTCAAAGGCTTAGGGCAGGAGCAGGCCTGGAGTGTGTGAGGAGGCTATTCGGTGGCTGGAGGGTTGAGATCATGGCAGGGAAGAGCAGGAAATGGACCTTTGAATAGGGGTTGCAGAGCAGATCACTAAGGACGTCCTAAGCCATGGAAAGGACTTTGACTTTTAGTCTGAGGGAGGTAGTGGCCACTGCATGGTTTGGAGCAGGGGAAAGTCATGATCTGACTTTTGAAAGGATCACTCTACTTTGAGAAGAATAGAATGGGCTGAGGTGGGGTGGCTGCTGAGGAGAAGAGGGTGAGAGAGAAAGAGCAGGGAGACGTGTTAGGAGATTAGCAGGTAACCAAGGGAGAGGTGATGGTGGAGGGGACCAGGCCAGTAGCCGTGGACATGGTGAGAAGTGGGTAGAATAGGGATATCTTTAGAGACAACAGGCTTTTCTGAGAAATTGTATGTGAGGTGTGAAATAGAGGAGTCAAAGATGACCTCAGTGTGTATGTGTGTGTGTGTGTGTGTGTGTGTGCGCGCGCACGCACGCGCCTGCACGTGCTGAACAAGTAGAATGAAGAAGTTCTCATCAACTGAGATAGTGAAAGCTACAAGTGGAGCAGTTTTTTGGGAAAAGATCCTCAGTTCAATTTTGGAGGTGTTGCCCTTGAGATGTTATCAGACATCCAAGCAGAACTGTAGAGTGGTCAGGTGGAGATGCTAGTCTGTACTTTGGGAGAGGTTTCAATGAGTAAACCTCTGTAAAGCTCTTAGCATGTGACTGATTTACAGCAGTTATTATTATTAAGTGGTAGCTATTATCACTGCTGTGTAATGGAAGGAGCTCTGATTCTAACACACTGCATAACTTTGGACAATCTATAATTTTTTCTGAGTCTCAGTTTCCTTCTTGGTACAGTGGGAATGAGAATATCTGCCTGTCAGGAAACCAATCAACTCCCTTAATTAGGTCAAGTCCTGGCATCCAGTTGGCAAGGTGGATGGGTGAGGTTGGACTTCTTAGCCCTGACTCTCATATCCAAGCACTGCTTTCTCTTTGGAGCTACCTTCCGTAATTAGAATTCACATGATCCAACTCCCCTGTCAATACTCTAGGCAGACATGCATTCTTTCTTTTAATTCCCCCAAAACACAGTTGAAGAGCCTATCAGAGGAGGATTGAAAGGGGACTTGGATTTGGTAATCCGGATCTTTACCAACCCTAGCAGAGCAGTGTCCGTGGAACTGAGGGTTGGGGTGGGCATGGAAATAAGAATTCAGGTGTGAGAATGGTCAGTTTGAACTGATGGCAGTGAGTGCTGGCTACTCTATCAAGAGCGTTGGTGGGAAGGAGAGGAGACATTTAAGGCAGTAGCAGGGGGAACAGTAGAACTGAGAAGGGGACGATTTAGACTGCAAAAATTTTAAGTATATTTCAAACTAAAGGTAAGGATCTAAAGGAAAGAGAAAGTTTGAATTGAGAAAAAGAACCAACTAATGAAACAAGGAGGGAGGGAGAAAGACCTGAAAGGACAAGGTAGATGAAAGGGATGGCCTTGCACAGGATGAAGGACATACTACAGAGACTGCCCTAGGCTGTGGCCTCCCTTATGGGTGCCTAGTGACAGTCTGCCTTAGCAAGTGCTTATCCCTGGAAATCATTCCGTGGGAAGAAGGCCAGAGGAGAGAATCACCTCTGATGAAGTGGTGTTGTTTCCCCAAACTGACCATGCACACTCTTGGGACCTCCTATCCATGTATTTGAGTTGGGTGTGGACACTTCACCACCAAGAACTTTGCCTTTACATCACTGGCCTAAAGACCTTTCTCTCTGGGAAGAAAAGAGAAAGAGGTGGATGAAGAATCAGAGACACTTTGAATTGGGGAATGAAAGGAAGTTGCAGGACCTCCTGTCAAGTGATGTATTTCTCAGGGAAGTGGAGCCAAGGTGATCTGTTAAGAATGGCAGTGCAAGGGGCGCCTGGGTGGCTCAGTTGGTTAAGCGACTGCCTTCGGCTCAGGTCATGATCCTGGAGTCCCGGGATCGAGTTCCGCATCGGGCTCCCTGCTCAGCAGGGGGTCTGCTTCTCCCTCTGACCCTCTTCCCTCTCGTGCTCTCTGTCTCTCATTCTCTCTCTCTCAAATAAATAAATAAAATCTTTAAAAAAAAAAAAAAGAATGGCAGTGCAAGGGTGGGGTTCAGACTTTGGGTGGTGGAAGAGTGACCAAGAGTGAGCCATCAAAAGCATTGGTCAATTATGGGAGGGCCCAGCTGAGCCTGGAGACCTCAAGGATATGGTGAACTTTTATATTTTTCTCCAGCCATATTGCTAAGAGGCAGGTGGTGGGAGATCATTGGCATGGTCTTCCTGGGAATGCTGATCAGCCAGAACAAGGAAATACATACATCCAGGATGCTGGCTTTTCAATCATTGAGGGATCCAGGCAGGCTGAATGCTATAAACAGACACTCTGAGGCCTAGGTTCATCAGGAAAGGGCAGAAGGCATGGGGAGAGAGAAAATGAACTATCCCCTTGACTATGGGAAATGTATTGTACACATGGTATATGGTCAGGATTTTCCAGAAGAACCATGTATATATTAAATATACATATATTTAAATAAGGAATTGGCTCATATGATTATGGAGGCTGAGAAGTCCCAAGATCTTTAGTCAGCAATCTGGAGACCCAAGAGAGCCAATATATAGTTCTAGTCCAAAAGCAGACAGACTCAAGACCCAGAAAGAGCTTATGTTTCAGTTTAAGTCTGAAGGTTAGAAAAGACCAGTGTCCTGCTCAAGCAGTCAGGCAGGTGAAGTTCCCTCTTAATACAGGTGGGGACCAGCTCTTTGCTCTATGTAGGCCTTCAACTGATAGGACAAGGCCCACCCACATTAGGGACGGCGATCTGCTTTATTCAGTCTATCAATTTAAATGTTCAACTTATCCAAAAGCACCCTCACAGACACACCTAGAATAATGTTTGACCATATATCTGGAGATCCTGTGCCCTAGTCAAACTGACACATAAAATTCACCATGATACCTGGGATCCTGACTGTCCTCAGCAGTATGCTTTACAGTCCTTCCTGAAAAGATGAAGGTCATAGCTACAGGCTCATGTTAAAATTGGGGCCCATAGCTTGATAAACCCATCCCACCTCTTCAATGATGGGCTGGAGTGAAGGGAGCTCTGACTACAGCTCCAACTATGGGAGGGCCGCAAGTGGGAGCCCTAGGCTCTCTCACAGCTGCAAGTGGGACTTAATGAACCTTTCTTAGTGGGGCAGGGCTGTGCAGGAACCATACCTGGGTGGACACCCCTGCCACCCCAGCATAGGCAGGCTTGTAGGCTGCCTCACACGGTTTGTCTCGGCTCACTGCTCACTGCCAGCTGGCTTCAGGAAGTTCCGCGCCTTATCCAGGCTCCACTAGGGCTAAGACACTCTTCTGTTACGCTGGAATTTGCACAGAAGGCCCTCTGTCTGAAAGCCCTTTTGGGCTGGGGTGGTAAGGAGCAACTGCCACACGGTTTAAAAGGAACAGTGTCACAGACCTGAAGCCTCAGACCTGCATGGTGAATGCTCATCTCCACTGGGCTAGATGTGGCCATCTTCTCATTCCTGCAGCCTGGTGTGTTGCTCTGAGAGTGGGATGGTGCTTTTCAGGTGTCCATGGACCACATTCATTAGTGGAGGTGCTTTTGACACTTGATGTCTCCCAGATGGAAGAAACTTAGAGCTCTTTTTTTCTATCACAGGTACACAGAATTGTAATAATCATACTCTTTGTTCATGACACTTTGGCTCATTCATGAGCTTCTTTTTTTGTTTCATTCATTTGCTCATTATTTTTAAACTTAAAAAAAGATTTTATTTATTTATTTGAGAGAGAGAGTGAGAGAGAGTGAGCATGAGCTGGGGAGGGGCAGAGGCAGAGGGAGAAGCATTGAGCCCCTAGAGAGCCCGATGACGCGGGGCTCGATTCCAGGACCCTGAGATCATGACCTGAGCCAAAGGCAGATGCTTAACTGGCTGAGCCACCCAGTCGCCCCTCACTCATTATTTTTTAAATAACATAATGAACAGGACTTATTATCCAAACCAAGAATAGAACACTCATTCATTTTTTAACTAATGAACAGAAACTACAACCCAAACCAAGGATTAGAACATTATCAATGGTAGTATTATGAATTAATATTATATATTAGAATATGAATTTACTATAATAGAATTATATATAATAGAATTTATTATGAAAATTAGAATATTATAACAGGTAATATTATTATTATGAGTATTAGAATATTATCATTCAGTGGTATGCTAGTAAATGTTTAGCAACCAGCTCCCTGAAAAAAAAAATGGCCCTAGTTTTGGCATTGGCCAATTTCTACAGGATAAATACTCCTACCATGGCTGATTTCAAGCTACTAGCAGTTTAATAACTGGCTCTCAAATACCCTGAAAATGTAACAACTGGCATTTAGGAGCGAGTGTGAGTTCGCTCCAGCACTGTTGCTGTACATAGACCTAGTGCTCTTCCCCAATATTTCATTGCCCCCTGTTCCACCCCGAGAAATGACAACTCACCTGAATTTTGTGTCCAACATCAATTTGCTTCAAAATTATGGTTTCAAATATATATGGATGACTAAGTAACATATTATTTAACTCTGCTAGTTTTTTAACTCTATAAATATAGCTATCAGATCTCCCTTGATACGTACTTTTTTTTTTGATATGTACATTCTTAGCGTATCTTTTATCCACTCTTTTCCTTTCAAGCATTCCGTATCTTTATGTTTTAGGGGTATCTCTTGTAAGTAGCATATACCTAAGTACTTAAAAAATCCAGCCTGACCACCTCTGTCTTTGAATTCACAAGCCTAGTCTATTAACATTTTCTGTGTTGACATATTTGGATTAATTTCTAACATTTTCTAACATTCTATTTTTTGATTTTTATTTGATTGACGTTCCATATTCTTTTTTCACTTATATTTAGCCTTTTAATGGGGTTATTTGATTGGTTGTGTTTTCTTATTGTTTCTGTTCTTCTGCTAGTTAGGAACAACATGTTCTTTTTAAAAACTGTTTTAATTTAAATTTAATTTAGTTGACATATAATGTATTATTAGTTTCAGGAGAATTTAGTGATTCATCAGTTGCATATAACATCCAGTGCTCCTTACATCACGTGCCCTCCTTAATGCCCATCAACCAGTTACCTCATCCCCCCACCCAACTCTCTTCCAGCAACCCTGAGTTTGTTTCCTAGAGTTGAGAGTCTCTTATGGTTTGCCTCCCTCTCTGTTTTCATCTTATTTTATCTTTCCTTCCCTTCCCCTGTGATCCTCTGTTTTGTTTCTTAAATTCCACATAAGAGTGAAATCATGTGGTATTTGTCTTTCTCTGACTGACTTATTTCACTTAGCATAATACCCTCTAGTTCCAACCACATCGTTGCAAATGGCAAGATTTCATTCTTTTTGCTGGCTGAGGAATATTCCATTGTGTGTGTGTGTGTGTATATATATATATATATACCACATCCTTATCCATTCATCTGTCAGTGGACATCTGGACTCTTTCCATATTTTGGCTATTGTGGACATTGCTGCTAGGAACCACATATTCTAATTTCAGGATTTTCATTATTACTTTTGATTTAAACCATGCATTTTTTCTTATTTGTTAATTATTTATCAAACAAGTGATTCCTTAGTACACAATATTCATGTTTCATAGTTCAGGAATACAGGTCAGTGACAAACTTCTGTGTGACTCAATTCAAATAAATCCTTTGTACTCCAATATCATTTTCACTCTGAAAGACACCAAGCTTCTTCATCTCAAAATCTTTCATGGAATTCGTACAGATTTCTCTTCTTGGCTCAGCTATGGCCACCTTAAGAGAGAGTGGAAACCCACAGAGATACAGTGAATGCTCCAACAGTATGAAATTGCAGAGGCTTGGTATCTGCAAAAACCATGCCTCTGAAGTTTTGTCAAACCACTGGAAGCCATGATAGTTATTGTCCTCAACATCAATTCCCTTCCTGACTGATGGAGAGCTGGTGCTCCAGCAGCACACAGGTGCAGAAGTTACCAGGAATTTAACCCATTTGTTCTGAGTTTAAACAGCTCCACCAATGATACAAGAACTTTGAAATGCTCTAGCTCTGATCGTTCCCATTCTGATTTGTGCATGTGCTTTGCCTGCCTGTCTGTTTTTCTGACTACCATCTTGCCAGCAGTTGCCAAGTCAATGGGGAGGATGCAGGAAGGTCTCCTTCTCCTCCAAGGCCATGTGGGAGTACTCTTGAAAAAAGACAGCCTCTCATAGCAGAGATGGATACTTCTAAATGGCCACGAAGGTCCTCAAGAGGACTTTTAAACTTACCAAGCTCACATGCTAACTTCATCAGAACTGACCAATCTGTAAAGGAGAATATGGTGACCATTGTGGGGACCAGAAGGTGCCTCTTCAAAGGGCCCCTTGCATGAAAGGGATGGTCTGGGGTTGGGGTCCCTGCCTATTTTAGGCAGAAAGAGGCCTGGAAGCAGGAGGGTGAAGATGTGGACTCAACTTTGCCTTGGCATCTGCCTCCATGGGTGAGGAAAGATTACAATGCAGGCAGGGGACTCTGGTAGCTTGACTCAGAGACTCCAATTCCTCCACACATATTTCTAGTTATTCTTGTTTCTTAAGAGTTTGCTGTTAAGAAAAACCCTCTTTGTAGAATGAGTGTATAAGTGTGTGTGTGTGTGAGTGAGACAGAGAGAGAGAGAGAGAGAGAGGGAAAGAGAGACCCATACCCATCAGCTAGCTTCATCTCTCTGTCTCTCTCTCTTGGACTTCCTGTTTTGTCTGCTTATTCTTCTCTTCTGTCTATTTGTGTCTCTTTTCTGACTGTTTCCATCTTGATCTCTGTCTTTTTTGTCTCCACCCCTTCATTTCTGGGACTCAGTTGCTCCAGTTGTCAGTTCCACCCACAGCCAAACCAGGGTGAACAGGGAAGGAGGCCTCATTTCATGTCCTGCCTCCACCCTTCAATTAAAATCAGTTTTTTGGTTTTTTTTTTACATCTCATTTCTGTTCCTTCCAGTGTGCCTCAATTTCATGTCCTACCTCCACCCTTCAATTAAAATCAGGTTTTTTTTTTTACATCTCATGTCTGTTCCTTCTGATGTGCCTCAATTTCATGTCCTACCTCCACCCTTCAATTAAAATCAGTTTTTTGTTTTTTGTTTTTTATCTCATTTCTGTTCCTTCCGGTGTGCCTCTCAATACCTGACCCATCACCTCCAGACCTGGAACCTTCTAGGGGAGGCCGATCTGAGGAGCCTTCTCAGCTAGCAGACTCTGTTCTCTGCGTCACAGGATCTGTGTGGCTGTGTCTCACCCCATTTTCCCATTTTGTCTCTTGGGCTTAGTTCTTTGCTGTCTTGCTTCTGTCTCTAGCTTCAGCTTGGTTAAGGCTCTGGGAGAGACCAATTCCCTTTCCTGCCTGTTCTCCGGCACTCTGGCAGAACTCACTGAGCACTGGGCATGCATGGGAGGCCTTGGACAGGGAGGAAAAGGTACACACGAGAGGCTCCAAGCTGCTCCCTCATGGCTTCTCCCCTCTTCTCCAGCCCTGTCACCCTTAGGAGATGCTCTTACTCATCCTTCATAGAGAATACAGGGACCACCACCCATGAGTACCCTCATGTGACCACAAAACCCATAGATCTGCCTTGCTCTGCCGAACAACCTTGTCACTTTCCTCAGGCATGTATGGAGGATGTTCCCTCCATCTTCCTGTCAAAGGCCAATCTTTTGCCTTTGCTTTGGGTCCTACCTCAACCCACAGCCCAATTCTCTCCCCTTGTACTTCTCTCTCGTCTGCATTTCTAACCCGATCCCTCTGTCGCATGATTTTTGTCAGCATTCAAATCCTTCCCACCCTCTCCCCCATGTTAAAACAAACAAGACCTTCTCTTGGCTCCACATTCCCCACATCTTCTCAGGACCTCTCAATTCCTTTTGTCACCAAGCTCCCTGAAAAGTATATCTATACCCTTCCTCGCTTCCTTCCTTCCTTTTTCCTTCCTTCCTTCCTTCCTTCCTTCCTTTCTTTCTTTCTTTCTTTCTTTCTTTCTTTCTTTCTTTCTTTCTTTCTTTCTTTTTCTTCCTTTCTTTCTTTCTTTCTTTCTTTCTTTCTTTCTTTCTTTCTTTCTTTCTTTCTTTCTTTCTTTCTTTTCTTTCTTTCTTTCTTTTTCTTTCTTTCATATTGAGGTTTAGTTGACATCATATTAATTTCAGGTGTACAGCATTATGATTCAATATGTTTATATTGTGAAATGATCACCTCAATAAATCTAGTTAACATCCATTATCATACATAGTTCCAGAAACTTTTTTTGTGATGAGAACTTTCAAGATTTACTCTTAGCAACTTTCAAATATGCAATACAGTATTACTATCTCCGCTTCTTTATCCCCTATTCTTACTTTGCTAATTTTTATTTTTTGGAAGTAATATATGCTCATAGTTTAAAAGGTCAATTAACACTAAAGAGCTTATGCTCCAAATCTAGTACTTTCCTGGTCCACCTCCCTAGCCCCCCACACTACTACCTCCAGTCTCTCTTCTCTGAAGCAGCTACTTATATATTTAAACTGTTCCTTCTTGCATCTCTGCACTTCTAAATAATACATGTCTACTGCTACGTTTGACTCATAATTTTATGCATTACCTGTTGACTTCCTATGCCAGAACACTCCAGAACATTCTACTACTGTCCTTTCAATATGGTTATATTATACATTTTAGTTAGATTAATATTCAGTGGTTCTGTTACTATTTCTATGCAAACATTATTCACACCTGAGTGTTGTAGTTTACTCTTATGTAAACTTCTGTCTTTCTTGCTTTTTGTTTTTCCTAGACCTAGTGATTTCTTTATTTTATCCATCTGTGTAGTTTTCTTGGTCCTTAATGTTAGTTTCTCCATACCTTCTAGTAGCCTCTTGGTAGGGTCTTCCAGAGGGCCTGGCAGCATCAGTTAACCTGTCAGTTCTTTTCTTCCCTTGGAGATGGTCTGAGTTCCCCGTTCTCCTCAGTCAGGGCTTCTGTCCTGTCATGGAGCTCTAGGCCCTCTAACCAACTGCCTTGAGGGACTTTGTTTTCCTCCTTGTTTGGATTCCTGTTTCATGGATCTCCTGTCCTTCTGCCTTTTCACTTTGGTCAAGCACATCTTCCAGTGGTTTCAACAACTTAAAGAACCGGCCAAGGGCATGGTGGTGACAGCACCTCAATTGCTTTGCCTCTCAAGTCAAACTGCCCCAGTCTGGCCTGGCTCAAGTTGTAGGAGAGCACTGGGGGTTCAGAGAGGAGAGGAAGGGGTTGCTGGGCTCTTTCTTTTTCTTGGTGACAGAACAAGTCATCTCTTTGGCCCCTCCTTTGTTTCTCAATGTAATATGTGGAGGAATGAGGTCATGTTCTCCTCTGGTGAGCAATACTCATCCACTGACAGTCAGATGGGATGTGTGGGTGTTTGTCTTTCTCCGAGGAGGCCCAGGCGTGCTTCATCTGTTTCAGCCCACTCATTCTAGGGCCTGTTAGGTATCAAAGGGGAGGTGTCAGTGTTGTCCCATCTGTCCGTTTATTTTTTTATTTTTGAGAGGGAGAGAGATGGGGGAGGGGCAGAAGGAGAGGGAGAGAGAGAATCTTAAGCACACTCCAAGTCCAGTGTGGAGCCCAACACGGGGCTCAATCTCACCCTCCTGTGATCATGACCTGAGCTGAAACCAAGAGTCAGACACTTAACTGACTGAGCCCCTCAGGAGCCCCCACCCATCCTCTTAATACCAGCACCACCAAGCAGACGTGAACTAGTGGGTTTAGGCTAAGTGGATCCAGGCTTCGCTTGGGGTCTGTCTGAACCAGGAAACAAAACAAAACAAAACAAAACATTGGTTTCTACTCAATCCCCGGGACCTGGCTTGTTGGGCTCTTGCATCCGGGAGGTGAGTCATCCCCGCCTCACCTCCGGCTCTTTGAGTCCAAATGGCCTGAAGCCTAGACCCCACATCTCCTTGGCAGCCTCTGGTGCCATCTTTTCTTGCTCTTTCCTGAATTAGCTCTGCCAACAGCAGAGATTTTCAGGGGAGTCTGAGGCTTTATTATAAGTCACTCCTATGTCAACAGGTTTACTTTTGCAAACTACCCCATGACTAGCACTCAAAGTCCCTTATATTCTAACATACTCTTAAATTTTTTTTCTCTGTTTTTGGTGGGTAGTTAAAATGCTGATATTTGAATCTCAGCAACTTTCCCTGTTCCCAAACACCTTTATCTAGCTCTCAGACATTTTGCTACAGAGATGGAGTCCCCATTGACTATAGATCAGAGGGCTAATTCTGGACTCTGAAAGTTCCTGCCAATAGTTGCTTCTCTTCTTCTGAAGACTGCCAACCCACAACTCAAGATCCTCCTCTCCCTGCACTGCTGCTTCATATCTACACATGTCTCCAGCGTGGGATAGCAGTCAGTCTAACGACCTGCTTTCTGTCTTGGATGGCTTTGTCTTTTCACCTCTTTCTGACCCTATTTAGCCAGGTCAGAGGCTGTGATTTAAATCCCGCCTCTTTGCCCACTGGTCCATCTCTGGAAAATTCTGGAAAACCACTCTTCTCTGTCAAATTTCTCATCTGGAGTGATCTCTGAGACAGTTTCTGTGATGATCAAAAGAGATAATAATGAGTGAGCCCTCAAAGCAGCTGTTTCTCTTATTATTTGAAGCTGTTTCCTTATCTGAATTGGAAGACTTCCAGTTTTGAAATCCTGTGTGAAGCCGAGGGGCTGATGAGTATAGAGTTTCTACCTTCTTGCCATTCCTCAGCAGTCCCAGCAAATACGCTCCAACTCTGTATAGGTTCACAAAGTCAGGGAGGGGGTCACTTGTAAAACTTAAAAAAAGCATATATTTTTAACCCAAACTGACTTATGCAGGCATTTAGTAAACAGTGTGCTTGAGAGGGAGGAGGCAGGAGGAGAGAGATGGAGAGATAGAGAGAACTTACACACCCACATGCCTTCCTTCCTATTTGCTGGCACAGATACACGTCAGCTCACAAAGAGGCACAGTGCAGAATGAGGAAGAAAATTCCCTGCTGTCCCACCTGCTCGCCTGTCTTGGAACTTGGCACACATCTCTCTCATCTCTCCTTGGCCTGCACTCAGCAGCTTGCTAAGCACCCAGAAAGCTAAGTGGCTGAGGTGCCTGCAGGCTGCTCTTCCCTCAGCGCCCGCCTCTCTTCCCCTCTCTCCTGCTTCTCCTGGTCACTGGTCTGAACTCAACCATTCACCCCAACACCATGGCCCAGACCCACAACCCCCAGGAGGCATTGCTCTGGGCCTTGAGTGACCTTGATGAGAAAAGCTTCAAGCTCTTCAAGTTCCACTTACGGGACAGGAACCTGCTTGAGGGGAAGCTGCCGCTAGCACGAGGGGAGCTGGAAGGACTGAGCCCTGTGGACCTGGCTTCTCGGCTGATTTCCCTGTATGGAGCATGGGAGGCCGTGAAGGTGGTGCTCAGCGTCCTGAGGGTCATGAATCTGTTGGAACCCGCGGACTGGCTCAGCCCCATTTGTCTGAACGGTGAGTGCAGCAGGAAACAAGGGGAGCTCAGGGTGCCACCAGGACTCCCCCACCCCCATGACATTTCCAGAGACTCCCCCAGCCTGTAGTTTATGTTGTCTCTCACTCTTGCCCTCGGTCTGTGCCGAGGAGCTCCAGTGCCCAGGGTCCTGGTGGTCTCCAGCTGAAGGCTCTGATGTTGTTGGGGTAGGGCCTGAGCTGAGGGTGGGGTCTTAGAGAAAGACTAGTTATCTTGTGGCCATAATGCCCCATATCCTACCTCTAGTTGTAGTGCCAGAGAAGAGGAGGGTAGAGGAGATGGGCTTAGAGATTGAGCGTGGTGTTGGTGAAGGGGTTTCCACTAACCAGCAGAAATGGCATCGGGGTGCGGGGGGGGGTCAGATCTTTCCTTAGCTGCTGTCCCAGCAGGCAGCTCAGGCCGCTTCCCACAGAGGACAGCCTGCTCCTGCGTCCTGCTCTCTCAAGGATCTCGTAGATCGATGCTGCCCTAGAGAACAAGGTGGGCATGGAACCCAGAAGGTCTCCTATCCCTTCTTGTGGGTGCTGGGGGGGGCCTGTGCTCCCTCCATAAGCCCCTGTCACCCCGAGAACTCTTCTGACATACTGTCAGGGCTTCTGCTCAGGAGCTGGTTTATCTTGAGCACCAGGCTTGATCATTGCCAAGAACAGGCTTCTATCACTTACTTCACCGTCCTCCAGCTTCCCTTTCCTTTCTCCACCCTGTCCTCACCATTTCAAATGGGGATGTTTCATAGAAACACTCCGACGTTCACACACACAGAGACTTTTGCGCACATACATATTCTTACAAATGCCCACTTGGCTGATGCACACCGACACGCCTTCCTCACACAAAAATACACAAGCTTGCATAAATGTGCTCTCATGAGCCTGTGTGGATACAAACACTCACTCATCCCCCACCGATATGCACACACACAAAACACACACTTGCATACTCATACGAATGTGCAAATGCACACCATGCATGTGTTTGTGTGCAGGTACACACACATCCAGGGGTCCCTCCCCTTGAAGCTTGAAGTATAAACTTCAGGAAGATACAAGTTAGAGAGCATGCAAGATGAAACTAGAGAGCAGAGTCCAGAGTTTGAAGGGCCCTCTTTATCTTTCTTTATTCCCGTCTGACCTGCTGACACCCCATGTGTCTGGCTCAGATTACAGAGAAAAATACCGAGAGCATGTGCGCTGCCTAGAGGAGAGGCAAGAGGGAGGAATCTGCGGCAGCTACAATCAACTGCTCCTTGTGGCCAAGTCTAGCCCAGGGAGCCCAGAATCGTCTGCCTGCCCCCTCCCGGAGCAGGAGTTGGACTCTGTCTCAGTAGAGACTCTGTTTGATCCAGGAGAAAAGCCCTACCAAGCCCCACCCACAGTGGTGTTACAGGGGTCCGCCGGCACTGGAAAGACAACACTGGCCAGAAAAATGGTGCTGGACTGGGCCACTGGCACCCTGTACCCAGGCCGGTTTGATTATGTCTTTTATGTCAGCTGCAGAGAAGTGGTCCTGTTGCAGGAGGGCAAACCGGACCAGCTCCTCTTCTGGTGTTGTGGGGACGACCAGGCGCCCGTCAAAGAGATGCTGAGGGAGGAGGAGCGGCTGCTGTTCATCCTGGATGGCTTTGATGAACTGCAGAGGCCCTTTGCAAAGGGCTTGAAGAGGCTGAGTCCGAACCCCATGGAGAACGTGCTGCACCGTCTAATTAGGAGAGAGGTGTTTCCCAGGTGTTCACTCCTTATCACCACCCGGCCCGTGGCTTTGGGGAATCTGGAGCCCTTGCTGAAGCAATCGCATCATATTCACATCCTAGGCTTCTCTGAGGATGAGAGGAGGAGGTATTTCAGCTCGTATTTCACTGATGAGGAGCAAGCCAGAAATGCCTTTGACATTGTACAAGGAAATGACGTTCTATACAAATCATGTCAAATTCCAGGCATTTGCTGGGTGATCTGCTCCTGGCTCAAAGAACAGATGGAGAGGGGCAGAGAGATCTCCGAGACTCCCAGTAATGGCACGGACATCTTCATGGCCTATGTCTCCACCTTCCTGCCGCCCAGTGACAATGCAGGCTGCTTCGAGCTTACCGGGCACAGGGTCCTGAGCGGTCTGTGCTCCTTAGCAGCTGAGGGGATCCAGCACCAGAGGTTCATGTTTGAAGAAGCTGACCTCAGGAAGCATAATTTAGATGTGACCAGGCTTGATGCTTTCCTGAGCAGCATGTGTTACCAAGAGGGACGTGACATCAAGACATTCTATACCTTCCGCCACATTAGCTTCCAGGAGTTTTTTCATGCCATGTCTTACCTGGTGTTAGAGGACCAGAGTCAGCTGGGGAAAGAGTCCCGCAGAGAACTGAATAGGCTTCTGGATGAAGAGGGGAAGGCAGAGAATGAGGAGATGACCCTCAGTATGCAGTTTTTATTGGACATATTAAAAAAAGAAACCTCCTCAAACTTTGAGCTAAAGTTCTCCCTCAAAATTTCTCCCTTGGTAAAGCAGGAGTGGATGCATCTTAAAGAACAAATGAAATCTATAAAGCATAAAGGGGCCTGGGATTTGGAATTCTCCCTGAATCCATCTAAAATAAGGAATCTAGTAAAGGGTGTTCAGATAAGCGATGTATCGTTTAAGATGGGACAGTCGAATAAAAAGAAATCCCAAGATAGGAACTCATTTTCTGTCAAAACCATCTTGAGTAATGGACAGAAAGAGAAGCAGAAATGTCCCGTTGTGGGCAAAGATAATATAGCAAAGACACAGAAGGAGGCTTCTAATGGAAAAGGCAGAGATACGGAGAAATGAGAGATGCAGAGGGTAGGAGCAGTAGGATGGGAAGCAGATAAATGAGACGGTAGAGCTGAAGGGTCAGGAGGGTGGTGGGGGGAGGGGCAAGAGTGGGGGGAGAAGACAGTGTAAAAAGGAATAGAGATGAGAGATTGAATTAAGAGGTACTGGAAGGAGTGGAAGGGCAGGGGAGCAAATAGAAAAGAAAATTAGATAATACAGGATCAGAAAACTTGGAACACAGGCCATGGGGAAAGGCCATGTGGACTGAGTCCCTAGGAACAACCACATTTACCATCAATGGCTCAAATTCAGTTATTTAGCATCCCCTCTTCCTAGAGAAGCTGTTTACAACCTCCTCTCCTGTGGAATTTAATGTTAATTTCAGTGAGCAAACATGTGATAGGGCTCTTTTCTATAGAATAAACCTTCAAATACAATAAACTGTGGACTGTGCTCATTCTATAAGATTGGATGATATGAAGCATATCAATATCAACATTTAAAGGAAATATGTACTGTGTCATAATGGAATATCCCGTTGACTCTGCATTTGTGATCAATTGCTGCTTAAGTAAATAGTAGCTTCGCATCTTTCTAGAAACTTCTAGAATTTGTGTTGGAAATGAACCATATCTTGTCACAGACCTCTTGTCTTAGAAACTCTACTGTGACTTGACCTAGCTCTGTACTAATACCATGTTACTTGTCCCCAGTGATGCCATTACCGCCCCTTTCTTTTTGGAGAGACCAGTCAGTTCCCACAGATAACTCATAATCTCTTTTACTGCTCCAGCTCCCTCTGTATAGAAAAAAAGAAGAATTCAAAGGAATTCTAGATGTAGGTGGGGTCAATTCCTGACTCTTATATCATAACCTGAAGTTCATTTAGGAGTCCCATCCATTTCTGGGGTTCCTCAGAGAAATATCTTAGTTCCTGCCCCTCAGCCAACAGGTTAGAGGCCCTTGAGGACCTGGTGCAGGCACCGAAAACCTACCCCCGCCCCAGCTGTTGCTGCTGCCTTGGACCCTCAGCGCCCCATAGGAAGGTTACAGACACTCCTCATTTTGCTTTTCATACATTTTTATTCCTGTCATGGCTCCTCACAAGTTGATTCCATGTGTCCCAATTCCAGCAATCTGCTGGACATAGCCAGATGTCTGAATCCAAGGGAACTTATCTTTGGGTAGTCAACTTGGGGTATCATAACATGATTATTAACTCTTTTTTCACACATGAAGTTTGGTGCCTCCACATTTGATAATTATATGCATAGCATATTGAACACACAGATGGTGTTTGTATCCAGAATATGTGTAACAAACAGTATGTGTGTGCATGTACTTATTTAAAGAGTAATTTGTATTGCATTACTACAGAGGCTGGCTGGCATCCAGTGAGTGAGGTTGTATTGCCGCCCAAGAGCTTAGATGTTCACAGCAGACCAGCTCCTGATTGTCATGGAGAATTTGGGAACAATGGAACAGGTGCCCAGCCACACTGCTGGATTTTTGTGGGGCCAAGGAGGCCTAGTTTTTTTTTTTTTTTTAATTTTATGTTATTATGTTATGTTAGTCACCATACAATACGTCATTAGTTTTTGATGTAGTGATCCATGATTCATTGTTTTCGTATAACACCCAGTGCTCCATGCGATATGTACCCTCCTTAATACCCATTACTGGGCTAACACATCCCCCAAACCCCCTCCCCTCTAAAACCCTGAGTTTGTTTCTCAGAGTCCATAGTCTCTCATGGTTCATCTCCCTCTCTGGTTTCCCCTCCTTCGCTTTTCCCTTTCTTCTCCTAATGTCCTCCATACTATTCCTTATGTTCCACAAATAAGGAAACCATATGATAATTGACTTTCTCTGCTTGACTTATTTCACTTAGCATAATCTCCTCCAGTCCTATCCATGTTGATGTAAAAGTTGGGTAGTCATCCTTTCTGATGGCTGAGTCATATTCCATTGTATATATGGACCACATCTTCTTTATCCATTCGTCTATTGAAGGGCATCTCGGCTCTTTCCACAGTTTGGCTCTTGCGGACATTGCTGCTATGAACACGGGGTGGGGGCACATGGCCTTTCTTTTCACTACATCTGTGTCTTTGGGGTAAATGCCCAGCAGTGCAATTGCTGGGTCATAGGGTAGCTCTATTTTTAATTTTTTGAGGCACCTCCACACTGTTTTCCAAAGTGGCTGTACCAACTTGCATTCCCACCAACAGTGTAAGAGGGTTCCCCTTTCTCCACAACCTCTCCAACATTTGTTGCTTCTTGCCTTGTCAATCTTTGCCATTCTAACTGGTGTAAGGTGGTATCTCAATGTGGTTTAGATTTGAATTTCCCTGTTGGCTAATGATGATGAACATTTTTTCATATGTCTGTTAGCCATTTGTATGTCTTCTTTGGAGCAGTGTCTGTTCATGCCTTCTGCCCATTTTTTGACCTATTTGTTTTTTGGGTGTTGAGTTTGAGAAGTTCTTTATAGATCTTGGAAATCAGCACTTTGTTTGTAGTGTCATTTGCAAATATCTTCTTTCATCCTGTGGGTTGCCTCTTTGTTTTGTTGACTGTTTCCTTTGCTGTGCAGAGGCTTTTTGTCTTGGTGAAGTCCCAAAAGTTCATTTTCGCTTTCGTTTCACTAGCCTTTGGAGATCTATCTTGAAAGAAGTTGCTGTGGCCGATGTCAAAGAGGTTACTGCCTATGTTCTCCTCTAGGATTTTGATGGATTCCTGTCTCACATTGAGGTCTTTCATCCATTTTGAGTTTATCTTTGTGTAGGGTGTTAGAGAATGGTCGAGTTTCATTCTTCTGTATATAGCTGTCCAATTTTCCCAGCACCATTTATTGAAGAGACTGTCTTTTTTCCATTGCATATTTTTTCCTGCTTTGTCAAGGATTATTTGACCATAGAGTTGAGGGTCCATTTCTGGGCTCTGTAATCTGTTCCATTGGTCTATATGTCTGTTTTTGTGCCAGTACCATGCTGTCTTGGTGATCACTGCTTTGTAATATAGCTTGAAATCAGGCAACGTGATGCCCCAGCTTTGTTTTTCTTTTTCAACATTTCCTTGGTGATTCGGGATCTTTTCTCATTCCATACAAATTTTAGGATTGTTTGTTCCAGCACTTTGAAAAATGTCATTGGAATTTTGATCGGGATGGCATTGAAGGTATAGATTGCTCTGGGCAGCATAGACATTTTAACAATGTTTATTCTTCCGACCCATGAGCATGGAATGTTTTTCCATCTTTTTGTGTCTTCTTCAATTTGTTTCTTGAGTGTTCTGTAGTTCCGAGAGTATAGATCCTTTACCTCTTCGATTAGGTTTATTCCGAGGTATCTTATGGTTTTTGGTGCTATTGTAAATGGAATTGATTCTCTAATTTCTCTTTCTACAGTTACATTGTTGGTGTATAAGAAAGCAACAGATTTCTGTGTGTTGATTTTGTATCCTGCCACATTACTGAATTGCTGTATGAGTTCTAGTAATTTGGGGGTGGAGTCTTTTGGGTTTTCCACATAAAGTATCATGTCATTCACCGAGAGAGAGTTTGACTTCTTCTTTGCCAATTTGAATACCTTTTATTTCTTTTTGTTGTCTGATTGTTGTTGCTAGGACTTCTAGTACTATGTTGAACAATAGTGGCGAGAGTAGGCATCCTTGTCATGTTCCTAATCTTAAGGGACAGGCTCTCAGTTTTTCCCCATTGAGGATGATATTTGCTGTGGGTTTTTCATATATGGATTTTATGAAATGGAGGAATGTTCCCTCTATCCCTATACCCTGGAGAGTTTTAATCAGGAAAGGATGCTGTATTTTGTCAAATGCCTTTTCTGCATCAATTGAGAGGACCATATGGTTCTTCTCTCTCCTCTTATTAATGTGTTCTATCACACTGATTGGTTTGTGAATGTTGAACCATGCTAGCAGTCCCGGGGATACTGCAAAGGTGGTCCTAAGGGGGAAATACATAGCCACCAAGCCTCACTCAAAAAAATAGAAATATCCCGAATTCACCAACTAATTTTACACCTTAAAAAACTGGAGAAGAAGCAACAAATGATGCCTAAGCCACGCAATAGAAGAGAAATAATTAAGATTAGAGCAGAGATCAATGAAATAGAAACCAGAAATACAGTAGATCAGATCAACGAAACTAGAAGCTTGTTCTTTGAAAGAATTAATACGATCGATAAACCACTGGCCAGACTTATCCAAAAGAAAAGAGAAAGGACCCAAAATAATAAAATTATGAATGAAAGGGGAGAGATCATGACTAACACCAAGGAAATAGGAACAATTATTAGAAATTACTATCAACAACCATATACCAATAAATTGAGCAACCTGGAAGAAATGGATGCCTTCCTGGAAACCTATAAACTCCCAAGCCTGAAACAGGAAGAAATTGACAACCTGAATAGGCCAATAATCAGTAACGAGATTGAAGCAGTGATGAGAAACCTCCCAAAAAACAAGAGTCCAGGGCCTGATGGATTCCCTGGGGAATTCTACCAAATATTCAAAAAAGAAATAATACCTATTCTCCTGAAGCTGTTTCAAAAAATGGGAACAGAAGGAAAGCTTCCAGACTCATTCTATGAGGCCAGCATTACCTTGATCCCCAAACCAGGCAAAGACCCCATAAAAAAGGAGAATTTCAGGGCGCCTGGGTGGCTCAGTTGGTTAAGGGACTGCCTTCAGCTCAGGTCATGATCCTGGAGTCCTGGGATCAAGTCCTGCATCAGGCTCCCTGCTCAGCGGGGAGTCTGCTTCTCCCTTTGACCTCTCCCCCTCTCGTGCTCTCTCTTATTCTCTCTCTCAAATAAATTGATAAAATCTTTAAAAAAAGGAAAAAAGGAGAATTTTAGACCAATATCCCTGACGAACATGGATTCCAAAATTCTCACCAAAATCCTAGCTAATAGGATCCAACAATACATTAAAAGGATCATCCACCACGACCAAGGAGGCCTGTTTAAAAAAAAAAAAGTGGATCTAACAACCATTTGAGGTTTAGACATGTTATTTTGCTTAGGGTTCACATTCAGTTCAAACTAGCTGAAGCAAAAATTAAATGACCCACTGTATTTATTTTTTAAAGATAACTGATTTCTAGTTTCAGCTATGTCTGGCTCTTTTTAACAGTGACATCAAGGCTTTCACTCTCTCTCCCTTCTGTTGCTCTTTTTATAGTTGCCCTTTCTTCTTATTTCAGAGAGTGACTCTTAATGTATTAAAGAGGATGTCCATAAGGGGTGTCAACTTCAACCACCCTTACAGTCAACAACCTGAAAGGAACAGAATCGTCTTTACCTATAGGTCTAGCAGAGAAGTTGGGAGAAGCTTCTGACCTGACCCTGGGTATGTGTCAAGCTTTGAACAACTACTGTGGTCTGAAAGAAGAACTTCTCTGATTAGACAGGCCTAAGTCTGATGGCCCAGGTCACACCCCCAGGACTAAGTAAGAAAGGATCAACACCTCTTGAAATGCATGGAATGGGAGAGTGGCTCCCCAAAAGGAAAGGATCCTGAGCAGACAGAATAATATGTCACACAGACATTACACAAATACAAGTGTGTCTGATGGTCTGGGGCTCCCTGAGGGGGCTGGGTAAAAGGAAGAGGCCATGAGACCCCTGTGTGTAGACCCATTCTGAAAGAATGGGTCCAGCTGGGCTCCAGGGCTTGGTGGTCAAAGGGAGCAGTGACCCAGGGGCAGAGAGATGCTGGGTTTACCTGGTGCTGACTTAGCCTCCCTCTGGGGAGTGGGGGGTACAAACCATGGGAAAGAGAAGGCTGTGGTCAAGGGGAGGAGCTCTGTCCCTAGGGAACAGCCATGGGGACCCCCTCTGAAAGAGTGGGGTTTGAGAATGGCAGGTGAAGGAAGGCTGTGAGACAAAATACAAGATGTCCAGTTACATTTGAATTTCAGATAAACTATATTTTTTTTTGCATGGGACACACTTATACTAAAAGATTACTTGTTTATCTGAAATTCAAATGTAACTGAACATTCTATATTTTTATTTGCTCAATCTGGCAATCCTAAGTAGAGGAGGGTGGTGGGGGAGCAGGCAGCAGCCAAGAGCCACATGGAGGAACATATCAGCTGCTATAGCTCCAATTAGTCCTGACATTTTTCCCATCTCTCCTCCCCTTCTCTGGACTCTTAAAATGAAAGTGGCCTTTTGTATAACCTGCAAACTGGTGGGGCTCCTAAGCAGGTTAAAAATGTGAGTATTCTTGGAAATATGTGGAGAACATTTGCCAGGAAAAGACTGAATTTATGTTAGTAAATTTGTGGCAATTTTGAGATTGGATTGGTGTGCAGATCCATTTTTGTCATGGTTGTCACTGACTATGATTTCTCTCAGACAAGTTAGAGTTTCCTCTTCCCTTTTCAGAACATTGGCAAAAATGTAACTCCCTTCTCACCCAAACAAAACAAAACAAAACGAAATGAAACAACCAACCCCCAAAAACCCCACAAAAAAACCCCCACAAAAAACCCCCACACAAAACAAAACAAAATATGCTTCTCAGGAAGATGATAATCTCTATGTTTCACAACATTCATATTGTGCTCTTAGCAATGCTCTTTACAGTCAGACTCAGCCTGAGTGGAAGGATGGTCAATTTCAAGAAGGTGCCTTCGTTAGTAGGATGTGTAACTATTCACCCTTTGACTTCTTTTATAATCTTTCCCCCTCACTCCTGGACTTGAGAACCAGACCCAAAAGTGTGTAAAGTCCTTGAAGTGATTCATTTACAGACTTCCCTTGTCCTGTTTCTCTTTATTCTCCGTCCTTCCTTCACCAAGACTTGAAATCCTGTCTTCTTCACCCACTACATCCATGTCTTTCAGGACAATCAATGTACCTTCTGCAATATTTATTGTTTTACTCACCCATTCCATCCTATTTATACTTCCTTCCAGTCTGTCTTGCAAAAACAAAACTAATGAAATTTGTTTGATTTCTTTATATTCATGCAATAATTAAAAGTAGACAATGTGCCTTTTCATATATATATAGGGGCATTCGAGTGTTGACTCATCATTACTCATTAGTCTCCTTCCTTTGCCAACAATACCTTTATTTCCCCCAGGGAATTTTTACATTAAATTTTTTCAGGTATGCACAGTTGGTGTAGATGCTATCCTCAGTTATGGAGTAGATACCATAAAGTGCATATTTGGCAGCATTTTCCATCCTTATCAGTCACATTGTCTGGTTCATGGTTTCTCATGTACTTCTACCACAGAAAATGATATGGGAGGTGTCCTTGAATAGATTTTTGTGAGTAAACACCTTTTCCCCATGGAATAACTGGTATGTTTCCCGCTGGACACAGATTAGAGAGGATGTATCTCTAAGTGTTGGCAGCCTTATTGTCTCTAGGAGGGGAGAGCTTTCTTGAGAATGGAACCTACTCTAGGAAAGCAGAGATGAAAAACAGGAAAGGGAACCCAGATCCTGTTCGCCTCATCTGAGTTTAGGATACAGCCAAGCCTGCAGATTCATTCATCCCTACAATCTGCTGGGACTGAGCCAATGGTCTCATTGATTGTTCAAGTCAATATAAGCTAAACTATGAGTCCCTTGGTTCTTACACATACCTTGTGAGATTAATAATATTATTTTAGCAGAAAAGTAACAGAGCCAGAGAAGTTACGTTTGCTCAGTCATACACTAGTCTAGATGTTTTCTCTTCAAGTTAACAAGCACCAACTATAAAATCACCCGAATGACTAATGCCCCTCCACCACCACCAAATTTTCAGTGTTTCCATATTTCTACTGGAAAATATTTAAAAATTTGGTAATACATCTAGGCTTTCCCAAAGTAACTTCAACCTGCTTGTCTTAACATGTTTCCTATCACTGCAGAAACTGTCTATCCCATGCAATCAATCTAGATAAACCTTCTTTTGCTCATGCCCCCAACCCTTCCTCTTCTTCCTCTGTTTACTAACATTCACTCAGTCTCTGTTTTCATTCCTTAATGGGGGCAGGGGGAGTTGTCATGGTGGAATTGAGTCTCTTGAGTGAAGAGATATTTATCCCTATAGAAACCTGAAAGAGTGTTGTTTCAAGTTTGTGCAGTTGAGTTTTCTTATGTCCATAGGATTTTGAGTGTAATTTCTCCAGAGAAAAATTCTCCAAGGGCAAACATTCAATGCCATATAATGGTATAAAATCAGCACATTGAATCACTGAGTTGTATTTATGGGAGAGGTTTTTTTTTTTTTTTAACTAAAGAGGTGAAACAGCTGATTAAATGGGATGAAAGTCGGAGGTAGGGAACTGACGGTAAGGACCTGAAGATTCTGCTTATGTACCCGTTAGCAGGTTTTCCATTTATAGTTCTTCTCACTGATAACTGAAGATGCTTATCAGTGCTCAGGTGCGAATGTCAAGTACTCTGCCTTTTACAGTCACATAAAACTTTGGACAATAATTAGAGCTTTAAGTAGTTTGCTTGGACTAATCAGCAATTCATAGAGCTTTGTAGCTGGGGTGGGAGGTGGTCAGAAATAAGGCCAATCATGCACAAAGATGAAATGCAGAGGAAGAAAAGATTTGTCCAAGGTCATACAGAAAGTTAACAGTAGAGCTGGAAGGACATGTCATTGAATCAGTCAGGTCAGCATTAGGGTAACTCATTCAAAAGGGAAAAGATGGAGCACTCAGGTTCAGTTTTTCTTTTCTTTTCTTTTTCTTCTTTCTTTCTTTCTTTCTTTCTTTCTTTCTTTCTTTCTTCTTTCTTTCTTTTTTCTTTCTTTCTTCTTTCTTTCTTTCTTTCTTTCTTTCTTTCTTTCTTTCTTTCTTTCTTTCTTTCTTTCTTTCTTTCTTTCATGATTTTATTTATTTATTTGAGAGAGAGAGAGAGTAAGAGAGCGCAAGTGTAGTGAGGGACAGGGGGAGAAGCAGGCTCCCGGCTGAGCAGGGAGCCTGATGCAGGGCTCCATCCCAGGACTCTGGGATCATGACCTGCACTGAAGGCAGATGCTTAACCAACTGAGCCACCCAGGCACCTCCATCTTTCTTTCTTTCTTTTCTTTTCTTTTTTTTTATCATTCATGAAGGCAATGATTTAGATTTGTTCCAAAACTTATCAGCCCCCTGAAGTTCATCTATTTTTGATAAGATGCTCTAAAGTTTCATATTTTTAAAACTTATTGGTTTTGTATATTTGAAACTTAATACATATTTTTATATACTACAAATGGTACTTAATTTTTTTTTTCAGCAGAGCCCACCTTACTCATTTTAGGAGATATTTTTGATATCCAAAATGCAATTATTAAAGTTAATACAGACATTTACTTTATCACCATGGTTAAACTCTGTAAATCAACTTGCCTTTTACTATCTGTCAATGTCCTAATAATCTGAGCTCAAGACAACAATACATATCCTTAGCTTGCTTGTCCTTTTGTCTGTCTGACTTCTTCATGTCCCACAGGAAATTCTGCCCGTTTTCAAAACACCGTCCAAAGGCCAGGAGACACCCATTCTAGTACTAAGATGTCATCAAGCACCTTTGATTTGAACAAGCCAGCTTGCCTCCTTCTGCCTTCCTCCTTCTACTTCCTGGCCCTTCCACCCATGACATCCTGTGATTATGGTTGTTTACTTCCCCTCTCCATTCAGAAGTAATTTTTCCCTTTTAAAATTTCTAAAGCATTTTTTCCCATCTAGTTTCCCTTAAATGCCAACCTGAGAAGTGGGCATTTTATTTTACCAATAAGAGGAGACCCTGAAAGTTCTGGGAGGGAGGATGATATTATTTTGGCAGAGGTATGAAGGATACATTGGAAGAGAAGTTACAAAACACAGAGAAGCCAGTTATGAGACCACTGAATGATGAGGGTGGGGCGGGGAGGAAAAGGAGGAAGAAAAGAGGCCATGACTCCAGATTTTAAAGACCCGTGGGCCTGACAGTGACTAGGATGCTGGGGCCAGAGGAGAGTTGGTCTGGGTGACTGGGGAGGAGAAGGGGGAGAAGTGAGGTGCTCTGCCTAGAGAGGGGCTCAGAAGAGCAGCTAGACTGGGAGGAAGATGGTCAGCTGTGCTTGGAACTGGCAGGCCCCAAGGACTCATACAGCATGTGTGCCTCCTATGTGCCCACCCCCCACTTTTCTACCTTCCCTTCAGCCTCACCCTCATCTGAATGGAGGGGAAGCCTGCAGTTTTCTATGAACAAATCAGAGAAACACCCATGTCAGGTCCAGAAGGAATGCCCTGCTCCCAACCACACAGGGGAACCTGAGTACAGGAGGAGTCAGAAACGCATCTTGGAGGTAGTAGCAGAGTCAGGATTGTGGCCCAACACTCTAATCCAGTGGTATTTCCAACCCTATAGGGGCTGCAAACATCTACAAAGCCATGGATTAATTCTGGGGCTCTCTATTCCCTTGATTTATTTTTCCTTCAGACACTGGATTCCTTAAGGTCAGAGCCCAGGCTTCCAAATTTTAATATTTATTCTTCCATCTATTCAACAAATATTGGTTTAGCATCTGTTATATCAGTTATTTGTTCCAGGCACAAAGAACAGAACCAAGTTCCTGTCCTCCTGGAGCTTACATTCCGGAAGGGGGAATTAGATAATAAGCATAAAACCCAAATAAATATGTGTGATTTCAGTTGGTGACAAGTGTTATGACAAACTATAAACCAGGGAGATGGGAGTCACGGGGTGCTGGAGTAGGGGGTAGGGGTTGCCCTTTTATGCTGTGCTGTCAAACTTATGTCACAAATGTATCTTTGAGGGTACACAGGCTCCACATGGTAGGTGCACAATCAGTGCTTATTGAATTATTACTAGTTAAATGAACTTGCTAATAATGTGTGTGGGCGGGGGGAGAGGGAGAGAGAGAGAGAGTTTAAATCACAGGACCAGAATAGCTATAAATGGAATTTTGTATAGCCCAAAATCCATTTTATGGTCACAAGGATGGGCGATGGAGAACTGACCTCTAAAGTTTTCCATTCAGGAAAATTTCAGTATAATTAGTCAGACCCACTCTAACCAAAAGTCCATATGCTTGGAACAATTTACTTACGTTCATCTGAGATGAATGCATTTACATTTCAACCCCTTTTGAGTGTTTCTCTATTTGTTTGGGTATATTATTCATGTATTTCATTTTAAACAAAGAAATATAAATGCATTTTGAACTTTGGCATTTATAATACATATTCATCAAAATTTGTTTTAATTTTGAATTCATAGTTATAGATTTTTGTCTTTTTTGCTGTTTGTTTATTTCAAAATCTTTATTGGAAAACTCACATATGAAATACAATTAAAAAGAACAGAGATGCATACATCAATGTGATGGACAATGGATTCTATGTTTTAAAAATAGGATTTATTTTCAACCTAGCAAAAAAGTTCCCAGAGAACACCTGCTATTTTCATACCTCAAATGCAGGATTTCTGAGCCCAAATTCCTCATTTCATTTGTATTTGAAAGATTCACTCTTACAATATATTGGCAATTCTCAAGATTTGCTAACTTGAAGATTTGTCAAAATGAACTCACTATGACATCTTCTGCCGAGAATTTCTGACTTGAACTCTCAGCTACTGGTCTGTGACTTCATAATTTGTATACAATGTCCCTAAAAACAAAATACTCTCCACCACGAAATGAAAAGGCAAAATCAAAGCTCTGTGGTTGAATTCATCCTCTTGGGCTTTTCTAACTTTCCGAAACTCCAAGAGCAGCTCTTTGGGGTTTTCTTGGTTGTCTACCTGGTGACTCTGTTGGGAAATGCCATCATTATAGTCAGCATCTCCTTGGAACAGAGCCTCCACGTTCCCATGTACCTCTTCCTCCAGAACTTGTCTGTGGTGGACGTGAGTTTCAGTGCAGTCATTATGCCTGAAATGCTGGTGGTCCTCTCCACTGAGAAAATGTCAATTACTTTTGCAGGCTGTTTTGCACAGATGTATTTCATCCTTTTTTTTGGTGGCACTGAATGTTTTCTCCTGGGGGCGATGGCTTATGACCGCTTTGCTGCAATCTGTCATCCTCTGAGCTACCCAATGATTATGAACAAGAGGGTTTTCATGAAATTACTTATAATGTCATGGACCTTAGGTTTCATGTTAGGTACTGTGCAGACCACATGGGTTTTCAGTTTTCCCTTCTGTGGCCCCAACGAAATCAATCATATCTCCTGTGAAACCCCAGCAGTGCTAGAACTCGCATGTGCAGATAGCTTTCTGTTTGAAATCTACGCATTCACTGGCACCATTTTGATTGTCATGGTTCCTTTTGTGTTGATTCTCTTGTCTTACATTCGGATTCTCTTTGCCATCCTGAAGATGCCATCAGCCACTGGGAGGCAAAAGGTCTTTTCCACCTGTGCCTCCTATCTCACGTCTGTGACCCTCTTCTATGGCACGGCCAGTATGACCTATTTACAACCCAAATCTGGCTACTCTCCAGACACCAAGAAGCTGATGTCATTGTCTTACTCACTTCTTACACCTTTGCTGAATCCACTGATCTACAGCTTGAGAAACAGTGAGATGAAAAAAGCTTTGATGAAATAGTGGCGAAGAATAGTGGATTCACACCCATTCTGATTGTGCTGAGAAGCCATGCGATATTTGGTCACTGTTTGACTGAACTCTAAATAAATTTTATAAGTGTCCAAACATTTTATATTTCTCTGTATGAACATGTTTAATTTGCTATTTTCCCACTTTCAATAGTAGGGATCCCTATTTTCGGTAGCGTACTGTTGTCATTCATTTTTTATAGAACATAGAATTCAAGAGTTGATCCATTCCTGTAGTATGACATCCAGGGCATTAGTGGATTGTATCATTAAAACGAAGTGTCAATAAACATCTTGGGCCCTACATTCATATGTACTGATGTTTTACTTCTGATACATTCTTCAAAGTGATTCTGATGGGACAAAAACTATGTGTCACATTAACATGACAGTAACATTCTTTCTAAACCTGTGACCTGTTATTGGCCAGACACAAGGGCTCCATGTGGAATGTAAAAATGTAGACTCTCAAGTCCCACCCAAGACTTAATGAACTCTAATCTGCATATTAAAAGGATCACAAAGTGACCTGGATATACTTTAAAGTTGGAGAAGCATTCGTGTACAGCACGGCTTATATCTTTATAATAAAGATGAGTTTGTTGTTCCTTTACTACTCCTCTGCCATCAGATCATCGGAGCTTATATTGCCCCATAGTGTCCTCCAGACAGACAGTTTCCCAAAACTGTGGTGTATTTGTGTGATCCTCTGATCATCCACACCTACTTGCTTTTCCCTTGTGTCGGAGCAGGTTCAGGAAGGCCTTTGAAAACCGTAAGTTCTAGAGAACTCTTCTAGCTTTGTCCAAACTACCCCTGTGGAATCCCCTCTGATTCTTCATGCATCATGTATTGACCCTCACTGCTTTTTGGCAACCCTTTCACATATTGCAGTTTAGGTTAAGATATGTACCGGTGTTTTGAATATGAAAATTAGGTTTATGTTCTCATTGGTATTGTCATTTGGGGAAAATTTCTAGGATGCTAATACCATCTCTACCCCAACCTTTATGCTGCTGCATTTCATTTTGTATTTTTAAATAAAAACCTTGCTTTTAATTTTTTACAAAAGTAATGACTTTTTAAAATTCAAAAAGTACACAGTTATATAAAATAATGCAAAAGCCTCTCAAAAACTCCGACTCTCATTCCTGATTCCATTGTTAGAGCTAATCACTCTAAATTGTTTATGTCCAGGCTCTTGATTTTTCCTATGTATGTCCAAGGACTGGGTATGTGTACATATATTTCTTTTTATCAGAATAGGAGGAGAAGAGTTTATAGTCTATTTTCCAACTTTTCCATTTCATGTAATATGTCAAGGATATCATTTTGTGTCTGTATATAGATTGCTTTGTTCTTTTTAATAAGTATATCACATTCTAAATGAGTAAACATAGTATTGTGACCAATTTCCTCAAATGAATATTTTACTTCCAACTTTTCACTATTATGCAACTGTTGTAATGAACATCCTTCTACACATCCTGTTGTGCATTTACTATGTATCCAGTTTTAGGAAATAGAATTGCCAGATCAAAGAATGTCATGCTAGATTACTAATGTGGTAATATCTTAGATTTTTCTGCCGTAGTGTTTAACCAACCACATCCTCCAACAGAGTATGAGTGTCCCTTTGCAAGTTCTTGCCAATTCTAGGTATTCTGTCCCACAATGCTTTGTTCATCTGACTTGCATGTTTAATTACTAGTAAGACACAAACATTATTCAAAAACAAAATCAGATACCAACCACTCTGATAATCACACTTGGAGCTTGTCATCTTTCAGAGCTACTCTATGCAAACTTTAATTCACATATTTCATTACGGACTTTTTCTCAGAATAGACTTTATGAAGCTCTTTTAAGATATATTCACAAGTCCTTGATTCTTAGATGTGTTGTTAAATTTTCATTTTCAAATATATTTGGAAACAAAAGCAAAAGTAAACCATGCGGACTACACCAAAAGAAATAGCTTCTGCACAATGAAGGAAACAATCAACAAAACTAGATGGCAACCTACTGAATGGGAGGATATTTGCAAATGACAAATCCAGTAAAGGGGTTAGTATTGGGGGCGCCTGGGTGGCTCAGTTGGTTAAGCGACTGCCTTCGGCTCAGGTCATGATCCTGGAGTCCCGGGATTGAGTCCCACATCGGACTCCCTGCTCAGCAGGGAGTCTGCTTCTCCCTCTAACCCTCTTCCCTCTCATGCTCTCTATCTCTCATTCTCTCTCTCTCAAATAAATAAATAAAATCTTTTTAAAAAAAAGGGGGGGTTAGTATTCAAGATATTTAAAGAACTTATACAACTCAACCCCCCCAAAAAAAATCCAATGAAAAATGGGCAGAAGACACAAATGGACATTTTTCCAAAGAAGATGTACAGATGGCCAACAGAGACATGAAAAGATGCTCAACATCACTCATCATCAGGGAAATACAACTCAAAACTATAATAAGCTATCACCTCACTCCAGTCATAAAGGCTAAAATTAACAACAAGAAAAAACAGGTGTTGGCGAGGATATGGAGAAAGGGGAACGTTCTTGTATTGTTTGTAGGAATGTCACCTGGTGCAGACACAGTGAGGAGGTTCCTCAAAAAGTTAAAAATAGAGGTGCCTGTCTGGCTCAGTTGTTAAGCGTCTGCCTTTGGCTCAGGTCATGGTCCCAGGGTCCTGGGATCGAGCCCCACATAGGGCTCCCTGCTCCACGGGAAGCCTGCTTCTCCCTCTCCCTCTCCCCCTGCTTGTGTTTCCTCTCTCACTGTGTGTCTCTCTGTCAAATAAATGAATAAATAAAATATTTAAAAAAGAGTTAAAAATAAAACTACCCACTGATCCAGTAACTGCACTACAGGATATTTACCCCCAAGATACAAAACACTAATTCAAAGGGATACATGGACCCTTATGTTTATTTCAGCATTAATTACGATAGCCAAATTATGGAAAGAGCCCAAGTGTCCATCGATACATGAATGGATAAATATGAAGTGGCATATGCATACAATGGAATATTACTCAGCCACAAAAAAGAATGTAAGCTTGCCATTTGCAACACCATGGATGGAGCTAGAGGATATAATGCTAAGTCAGACAAGTCAGAGAAAAATAAATACCATATGGGTTCACTCATATATGTAGAATTTAAGAAACAAAACAAAGGAGCAAAGAGAAAAGGAGACAAACTAAGAAACCAGACTCTTAACTCTAGAGAACAAATGGGTGGTTAGCAGAGGGGAGGTGGGTGGGGGTAGTATGGGTGGAATAAGTGAAGGGGATTAAGAGGACCCTTGTCGTGATGAGCACTGAGGAAATACTAGAATTGTTGAATCACTCTATTGTACTCCTGAAACTAACCTAGCACTTTATGTTAATTATACTGGAATTAAAATGTTAAAAATTCATAAGGGAGAGAAAAAAAGAATCTTTTGGACCTTTAAGTACATCAATTATGCAGGCATTGGATCTTTTTTGTTAGCTTTACAAGTTTATGTTTACTCTGATCATTTTCAATTGTGCTCATTTCGTTTCATTTTGCTTGGTTAATCTTCTCTCAATTAATCTTCTCTCTACCACTACATTTGAGCAGTGTCTATTCTCTTTTTCAATACTTCCACTATGGACATCATACTTGTGATTTAAAAAAAAAAAAAAATCAACATCTTTTCTGAACACTGCCAGCTAAGGTTTCATCAGTTTCTGTTGTTTTGCTGGGTTTTCCCTGAGCATGTGTATTTTTTGCTTTGTGCCCTTCATTACAGAAGTAGTAACTTCCCTAAATGATAAATATTCCTGGCAATATTTTTGCTGAAAAATTTTATCTACTCTATGGCCACACTGTTCTAGTGAGTGTTTTATTCATCATTTGCTTTTCCTGTTCCATTCCTCCTTTTATCCTTTAGTTTCTGTGTATTACTCTGGTTCAAGATCTCTCGGATATCCCACAATTGGAACAAAGTGTACTCTCTCTGGACCAGCCATGTGCAGAATGTTTGTTGGGGCCAGGCCATATTTCACAAGTCCCCAGGAATTAGCCATGGTGAACAGTAGCACTCCTTCTAAACCTGTTCCTCAGTTATAGGCCAGACACAAAGGCTCCGTGTGGGATGTAAAAGTGTAGACTCTCAGCTCACACCCAAGACTTAGTGAATTTCAATCTGCAAATTAAAAGGACCTCCAGGGCCCGTGGGTGGCTCAGTCTGTTAAGCCTCCAACTCTTGGTTTCAGCTCAGGCCCTCACCTCCAGGTTGTGGGATGGAGCCCAGGGCCCTGGGTTGGGCTCTATGCTCAGGGTGGAGTAGGCTTCCGATTCTCTGCCTCTGCCCCTCCCCCCACTTGCCCACATACTTGCTCTCTCTCTTGCTATCTCTCTCACAAATAAATAAAATCTTTAAAATAAATAAAATAAAATAAAATAAAAGGATCCCTGGGTGACTTGGATGCACTTTGAAGTTGGAGAAGCACTGGTGTACAGCACGGCTTATATCTTCAGAATAAAGATGAGTTTGTTGTTCCTTTACCTCTGCCATCAGATCATCAGAGCTCACATTGCCCCATATCATCCTCCTGACAGACAGCTTCCCGAAACTGTGGTGTGTTTGTGTGATCCTCTGATCATCCACGCCTATCTGCTTTTCCCTTGTTTCAGAGCAGGTCCAGGGAGGCCTTTACCACCAGCATATCCACTCAACTCTCCTTGTTGCAAACAGCAGGATGATTGTCCTGCCCTCTGGGTGTGCCCTTTGCGCTGATTCTCAGGTGTGGTTATGGTGCATCAGAGTCACCGGGATGGAGATAAAGACACAGATTGCTGGCCCCACACAGAGTATCTGTTTCAGTAGGTCTGTGGTGGTACCTGCTAATTTGCATGTAGAATAAGTTCCCTGGTGGTTCTGAAACTGTTGGTCCAGGGACTATGCTCTGAGAACCCTAAGTTCTAGAGAACTCTTCTAGCTTTGTCCAAACTACCCCTGTGGAATCCCCCCTGATTTTTCATGCATCATGTTTTGACCCTCACTGTTTTTGACAACGCCTTTCACATATTGCAGTTTAGGTTAAGATATATGCCAGTTTCTTTGAATATGAAATCTAGGTTTATGTTCTTATTAGTATTGTCGTTTTGGGGAAATTTCTAGGATGCTAATGCCATCTCTACCCCGACCTTTATGCTGCTGCATTTCATTTTGTATTTTTAAATAAAAAGCTTGCTTTTAATTTTTTACAAAAGTAATGACTTTTTAAAATTCAAAGAGTACGTAGATATATAAAATAATCCAAAAGTCTCTCAAAAACACCTCGACTCTCATTCCTGATTCCATTGTTAGAGCTAATCACTCTAAATTATTTATGTCCAGGCTCTTGATTTTTCCTATGTATGTCCAAGGACTGGGTATGTGTACATATATTTCTTTTTATCAGGATAGGAGAAGAGTTTACAGTCTGTTTTCCAACTTTTCCATTTCATGTAATATTTCAAGGATATCATTTTGTGTCTGTATGTAGATTGCTTTGTTCTTTTTAATAAGTGTATCACATTCTAAATGAGTAAACATAGTATTGTGACCAATTTCCTCAAATGAATATTTTACTTCCAACTTTTCACTATTATGCAACTGTTGTAATGAACATCCTTCTACACATCCTGTTGTGCATTTACTATGTATCCAGTTTTAGGAAATAGAATTGCCAGATCAAAAAATGTCATGCTAGGGCGCCTGGGTGGCTCAGTTGTTAAGTGGCTGCCTTTGGCTCAGGTCATGTGGGATCGAGCCCCACGTCAGGCTTCCTGCTCAGCTGGGGAGTCTGCTTCTCCCTCTCCCACTCCCCCTGCTTGTGTTCCCTCTCTTGCTGTCTCTCTCTGTCTGTCAAATAAATAAATAAAATCTTTAAAAAAAAGTCATGCTAGATTACTTATGTGGTGATATCTTAGATTTTTCTGCAGTAGTGTTTAACCAACCACATCCTCCAACAGTGTCCCTTTGCAAAGTTCTTACCAATTCTAGATATTCTGTCCCGTAATGCTTTGTTCATCTGATTTGCATGTTTAATTACTAGTAAGACACAAACATTATTCAAAACCAAAATCGGATGCCAACCACTCTGATAATCACACTTGGAGCTTGTCTTCTTTCAGAGCTACTCTATGCAAACTTTATTTATTTATTTTAATATTTTTACTGTTTTTTTTTAAGATTTTATTTATTTATTTGAGAGACAGAGCATGGGGGGGGGAGGGTGAGAGGGAGAAGCAGACTCCCCACTGAGCAGGGAGCCTTGATCCCGGGACTCCAGGATCATGACCTGAGCCGAAGGCAGTTGCTTAACCAACTGAGCCACCCAGGCGCCCTCTATGTAACCTTTAATTCACATATTTCATTATGGACTTTTTCTTAGGATAGACTTTAGACAGCCTCTTTTTTTTAAGATATATTCACAAGTCCTTGATTCTTAGATATATTTTTAAATTTTCATTTTCTAATATTTTTCTTTGTGTATGAACAACATTTTTGTAATAGTGATCTTGTCCTTTTTGGTTAGATTTATTAGTAACTTGATACTTCAGAAAAATTTAAAAAAATTTTTTATTGTTATGTTAATCACCATACATTACATCATTAGTTTTTGATGTAGTGTTCCATGATTCATTGTTTGTGCATAATACCCAGTGCTCCATGCAGAAAGTGCCCTCTTTAATACCCATCACCAGGCTAACCCATCCCCCCACCCCCCTCCCCTCTAGAACCCTCAGTTTGTTTTTCAGAGTCCATCGTCTCTCATGGTTCGTCTCCCCCTCCGACTTACTCCCCTTCATTCTTCCCCTCCTGCTATCTTCTTCTTTTTCTTTTTTCTTAACATATGTTGCATTATTTGTTTCAGAAGTACAGATCTGTGATTCAACAGACTTGCACAATTCACAGCACTCACCGTAGCACATACCCTCCCCACTGTCTATCACCCAGCCACCCCGTCCCTCCCACCCCCCACCACTCCAGTAACACTCCGTTTGTTTCCTGAGATTAAGAACGCCTCAAATCAGTGAGGTCATATGATACATGTCTTTCTCTGATTGACTTATTTCACTCAGCAAAACACCCTCCAGTTCCATCCACGTCCTTGCAAATGGCAAGATCTCATTCCTTTTGATGGCTGCATTATATTCCATTGTGTATATATACCACATCTTCTTTATCCATTCATCTGTCGGTGGACATCTTGGCTCTTTCCACAGTTTGGCTATTGTGGACATTGCTGCTATAAACATTGGGGTGCACGTACCCCTTCGGATCCCTACATTTGTATCCTTGGGGTAAATACCCAGTAGTGCAATTGCTGGATCGTATGGTAGCTCTATTTTCAACTGTTGATACTTCAGAAATTTTTAGATTCAACTTTATACCATTTGCTGCTGGTCTTAGATATAAATTTACTTCTGTTGTTGATTCCTTATCTAGAACACTTGTTAAGCTCTGTTGTTGATGGCAATACATCATTCCAGGATCATTAAGGTGTTCTGTGCACATAATCACATCATATGTGAAAATGAGCAGTTTTATCTCCTCATTTCTAATCCTTTTTTTTTTTAAAGATTTGATTTATTTATTCATGAGAGACAGACAGAGAGAGAGAGAGAGAGAGAGGCAGAGGGAGAAGCAGGCTCCCAAGGAGCAGGGAGCCCGATGCGGGACCCGATCCCAGGACCCTGGGATCATGACCTGAGCCGAAGGCAGACGCTTAACCATCTGAGCCACCCAGGCGCCCTCATTTCTAATCCTTATACTTTTAATTTTTCCCTTTGCCTTATAGGCTACAAGTTCTAGGGCAATACTGAGCAGAGACAGAGAGTGGTTATCTTTTTTGTGTTCAGCATCTCAAAGGGAACAAATTTTTACTTTTTCCTTATTAAATGCCATTTTTGCTATAGTTTGTGGATATCCATCATCAGATTGAGGGACTTTTCTCACATTCCTAGTTTACCAAGAGTTTTCGTCAGGGATGGATGTTCAGATTTTCAAAATCTTTTCTGTACCAATTGTAATGGTTAGGAGATTTTTCTCCTTTTATCCATAATGTGGTGAATTTGCTGATTGGTTTTCTTATATTTAACTAACTTTGCATTCCTGGGATTAAGCAAACTTGGTCACAGTGTATTACCAATTTATATGTATTCCAGGATTTAATTCACTAATGTTTCACTTAGGATTTCTGTACTCACATTTGCAAAGAAGGTTAGCCTGTGATTTTCCAATCATGTAACTGTTCTTGTTCTGTTTTGATTTTACAGTTATACTGGCTTCCAAAAGTAGCTGGGAACTCTATCCTCTTTTTGATTTGCTGACAGATTTATGTGAGGTTGAATTTATTTCTTCCTTAAATGTTTTGCAACATCTACTAACAAATCTATTAAGCATGGAGTTTTCCTTTTTAACCTGTAAGTCTTAATTACCCATTTGTATCTTGAGTACTTTTGGGCCTACAGGTTTTCTATTCTTGTTTCAATTTGGGTAAGTTCTATATTTCTAAGAAGTCACATGATCTAAATTTCATATTTATGGGGAAAGATTTTTCATAATGTCTTCATGTTCTGTGGTGATACCCTGTTTTAAAACGCCTGATAATGGTTATATGTCTTTTCGATCTTTTCTTAAGCCAACCAAGGGTTTATGATTTATTTGACTCTTCAAAGAACCACGTTTGACTTTTTTTTTAAAGATTTTTATTTATTTATTTGAGAAAGAGAAAAAGAGAGAGAGGGAGCATGAGTGGGAGAGGGGCGGACGGAGAGGGAGAAGCAGACTCCCTGCTGAGCAGGGAGCCTGACAAGGGGCTTGATCCCTGGACCCCGGGATCTTTTTTTTTTCTTTAAATTTTTTATTGTTATGTTAATCACCATACATTACATCATTAGTTTTTGATGTAGTGTTCCATGATTCATTGTTTGCGCATAACACCCAGTGCTCCATGCAGAATGTGCCCTCCCTAATACCCATCACCAGGCTAACCCATCCCCCCACCCCCTCCCTGGATCCCGGGATCTTAACCTGAGCCAAAGGCAGACGCTTAACTGACGGAGCCACTCAGGTGCCCCATGTTTGGCTTTTTTGATCCTCCCTCTATGTATGCTTACTTTCTATTCATTAAGAGATGCTTCTTCACTAATAATCTTACAGGCCCATTCCCTACGCTTTGTTGTTTTTATCGAACATCTGCAAGTGCACACTTAGTTGGTTGTTTTTCATGTTGACTTTAGCACAACAGATGCATTCTGTGCTTCATTCTTGTTTTGTGCAGCATACTTTCTAATTTTCTTTCCTTTTCTTCCTTTCTCACATGTTATTTAGACAAGTATTTCTCAGGTTTAAACATGTGGTTATTTCCCAGTTATATTTAATTATAGAGTCCCAGTGGAAGAGTACTGTGATCGCACAACCTCCTGTATAGCATGAATCCATTAACAGTTGTTGATCATTTCTTTGTGGCCCAGGGTCCTGTCAGATTTTTGAATACTGTGTGTGATTGAAAACTACGTGCTTTCTTCCCAGGGCTGGATACAGAGTTCTCTGTATGTGTACTAGACTAAGGTACGATGTATTTTCTTATGGGTTTTTATTTATTTCTTCTAAGAATTATGTAAAGAGGCGTGTTACAGTCTCCTACTATGACTGACAGTCCTTTAAGTTTCCTTGTGATTCTGTCAATATTTGCTTAATATGTTTTGCAGCTATATTATTGCTTACTTGCAGGTTTCGAATTGTTATATCTTCTTGGAGAGAGTTGCACCTTTGCTCATTACCAAGTGACTCTCCTTATCCCTAGTAACGTTTCTTGCTCTGAAGTCAGCCTCTTCTGATAATAATATAGTTACAAAAATTTCCCTTGATTAGCATCTTGGGCTATCTTTCTCCATCTTTTTATTTTTAACCTTCCTATGTCCTGATTTAGATACATCTCCACTGAGGAATGCTGTGGAGAAAAAGAAGTCAGGATAGTAGAGTTGGGGTTGGAGTTGATTTTCACAAGCTTTGACTTGGGAGGAGCTCCTGGAGAAGTTGTCCCTGGGGCCAAGGGACGTAAGGGAGTTGGCATTTTGGAGAATAATAGTCCAGGTTCAGGGAAAAGCTATGGACAGTAGCTCTGAGATGGGACCATAGCCGTTGGAGTCATGAACTAGCAAGGAGGCTAGTGTGGCTGGACGAGAATGGCCAGCAGGATGTAGTGGAGGTGAGCTCAGAGAATAATAGGGGACTAGATCTTTAATATATAAATTTGGCTTCTAACCAGAAGGGGATAGGGTGCTATTGGAGGGTTTTGAGCAGAGGCAAGGGAGGAAGAAGGGAGAAGTTGAGAGGCCATGGCAATTATCCAGTTGAGAGGCAACAGTAGCTTGGACCAGGGTGTTAGCTCAAGGAAAGGTAGAATGTTCAGATTTGATACGCTGTACTTTGAAGACAGAGCCACAGGTAGGTTATCGAGTTGACCTGGGTTGGGAGGAAAAATGACTCCTTGATTTTCAGCCTATGGAACTCAAAGCTTTGAGCTGCTGTTCCCTGAGCTGGGGCATGCTGATGGTGGAGCAGGTTTAGGAGAAGACTGGGAGTACAGTTTTGGACACATTATCACATGAAAATACAACAACTTTATTTGAAACTGTTATCTTAGTAGTCTGAATTTCATTTTCAACTTCCTGTTAGCTAAAGGGATACCTTCAGAGTGTTTTGAAATTTCCAAGGCTCTAGTTTCTTTTATGCATTTGGCTGTTGTTCTGTTGTTTTATTTCACAGTATGTTATGTGTATTAACCCCAAATATTTGGATTTATTGATATATCCTTCTTACAGGTATATAATGACTTTTTGTAAATATTCCATAAATATTTTGGAAGGAAAACATAAAGTTAGCAGCATAAAAAGTGTTGTTTCTCTCTCATATTTACTCTGTTATTATCATCTGTTAAAGAAACATTTTATTACTATAACCTTCTCATTTTTATATTTTCTGGTCTACTTTATCTGTCAATCATTGAGGGAGGTGTGTTAATATTTCTACATTTTGATTCTTCTTTTATCTATTTAGTACTATTGGCTATGAAATTATAGTTTTATACTAATATAACTTCCTTTTTTACCCTCTTTTGCATGTATCTGAATTGTTTCTACACACTTTCATCCCTGTCTAATATACATATATGAAGTGCACAAATCCTGACTCTACATTTTGATGACCTCTCACAAACTGTACATCACCTGCATTACCACCACTGACACAAGAAATATAGCACGGATTAAAAAAAAAAAAAGAAAGATAGCACGGATGACAGAAGACCCCATGGAAACTATGGGGTATGATTCATACAGAATACATATTAGGCAGCATTTCCCAGCCTGGTGCATGGGGCTGGCTCATGCCTGGGGTGTAATTCCACCATGGCAAATGACATGGGAGGGATCCCTGGATTGGAATGTGGGAATGAAAATCCCTTTACCTCAGAAAAACCGCTATATTTCCCACTGGACACAGAGTAGATAGAATGAATCCCTAGGTGTTGTTGGCAGCCTTATTGCTGCCAGGAGAGGTGAGCTTCCTTGAGAATGCAACCTGCTTTAGGAAAGTGCGGCAAGAAGTAGACAAAAGTTACAAGCATTCAGTCACATTGTCCAGTTCATGACAGGAGCCAAATCTGCAGAGTGATTCATCTCTTCACTCTGTGGGGACTGAGCCAAATGGTCTCCTTGATTGTTCACTCAGTGTAGACTGATCCCTGAATCCCTTGATTTTAACGTATATTCAATGAGATTAATCACATTATATTTATTTTATAGAGAAAGTTACAGAATCAGTGAAGATAAATGATTTGCTCAAATCTCTAGTCCAGATCATTTGAGTCATAGTTGAAAAGCTCTTTCAATAAAATCAATTGTTATGATATTTTTCTCAAAAATTTTCAGTGGCTCTATATTTCTTCTACAAATGACCAGAAGTTCTTTGATGGTGGGAGTAAGCATTCAGGTTTCTACAACTAGGCTTCAGTCGACTTGCCTCAACTAGTTTCCCACCATTGCCCAAACTGTGCATTCCACCCAGTCATCCTCTACCTCTAGCTCACCTGCCTTTGCTCACGCTCTCATGCCACCAATCTCTTCTTTCCCAGTTTACAACTGCTAGTCAGCCTCTGTTTTCACCTCCTATTGGAGATGTCATCGTGAACTGAGTCTCTTGCATGAAGAGGCACTTATTCCCCATAGGAATATGAAGGAGTGATGGTCCAAGGGTGTGCTCTTGAGGGTTCGCACCTGGGGGGCCAAGATCAAGCCTCTTTAGTCATCATGCAAAAATATGAGAAGGTGTTTATGACATGATTCCAAGTTCTCCAGGGAGGGATTCTACGGGGCATACGATTCAATGTCATATAATGTTCTGGAATCAGTGCCCTGAAGCACTGAATTGTATGTAGGAGCAGGTGGCTTTGGAGTAGAGGTAAAATTTCTGATAAAGCACTGAGAAATGTAAAAAGACAGAGCCAATAAGTGAGAAAGGGAGGATTCTGCTGTGTGTGTGTGTGTGTGTTGGTGGGTTTTCCATTTTTAGTTCCTCTCCAACTGGTCGTTGGAGATGCTGTTGAAGTGACGTCTCCATGCTCAGGAATCACTGGATGCAACTGGCACATCGGAATCAGTAGACTCCTTGGTTTTGATGCTGGTGAATTTCTTTTTCTCTTTTTTTTCAGAGAAAAGTTGGGGCAATAATTAGAGGTATAAGTAATTTGCACACATCAGTCATCAAATCTTAGAATTTTGCAGCTGGAAGGGAACTTGGTAAATAATAAGTGCAACTCCTACCTCTTCATCTGGAAGGATGAAACCTCTTTAGGGAGTGCTCTGCCTAAATCTTTCTTTCCAGGAGCTCTGTAAGACAGCACGGGGTCTCTAAGTTCCAGAGAAAAAGGTGCAGCCACTGCAGTCAGTGGCTCGTTACCAGTCACGAATGTTTGTTTTTTTTTTTCCATAAGATGCTTACAATCCATTCTACAACATTTTTCTATTTTATTTACATTACACTCTAAATTTTCCAATTTTCAAATCTATTCACTTCTAAATATTTGGAACTAAATACACTTTATTCTGTGTTCTCATCAGAAATGGGTTTTAAGTGTTTGATCCTGTGACCATATTTTACTGATTTCAGGTGACTTTTGATAGGCAAACTATAATTAGCAGGGTTAGTATGGACACTTACTTTTAATGGATGATATGGTCAAACTCAGAAATAAGTCAAGTTGCCTTCCACTGTCTGCTAATGTCCTACTGGTCTTTACTCAAGATGACATGAATGTCTTCAGCTTGCTGTGTCCTTCTGTTCTCCTGAGTTCTTCAACTCCCACAGTGTATTGCTGCTGGTTTTCAAAACATCACACTAAAGCCAGTAGGTGTCCGTTGTAATGCTAGGGTGCCATCAATACCTTTGATCTGAGCAAGTCATCCTCCCTCCCTATGCTTTCTTCCCCTGCCTACTGTATCTTCCACTGGTGACATGCTATTTGGTTATTTACACTCCCTCCCCATTCAGAAGTATTGAATCCCTCATAGAAATGTCTCATAGCCCTTTGTTATTACCTCTGCTTGCCAACAGTGTTGTGTGTGTGTTGGCTTCACTCTTCTTTTTGACACTCTATTCCTTAAAGATATCATGGATTTCCTCATTATTTTATCCCATTATTCACCAAACATTGGTATAGTATCAATTATGGGCCAGGGACTATTGTAGACATTGTGAATGTAGCAAAGAAACAAACAAATTCTTGGATTCCTGGAGTTTATGTTCTAGTGATGGAGTTAGATTTTGCTCATATATAATCTGCAAATATTATAAACATATAATATGTACATGTGTATACATAAATTCTAACCCCCTTATTTGTATATATACATACAATGTCACTTGCTGATAATGGAACAACACAGAGCAATGTATAATAGATAGGAACTGAAGTACTGGGGTAACAGTGGAATGCTATTTTATGTATTGTTTCCCACTTTCTGTTGAGCTGAGGATCCAATGTGTGCCTGTGATTACTGAACCTAGGAAATGGTACTTGCTCAATCAGTGTTTGCTGAATTATTAGTGATTAAATGAACTCCTGATAAGAAAGAAAATCGGAGAGAGAGAAAAGACAGACAGAGAGGAAACATTTAAATCAGTTTTAGAATGATCAGAATTGGATGATTCTTAAATATCATGGTCACAAGGATTTGCCATAGAGAACTGGCTCTTAAAATTTCCCATGCAGGCCAATCTGAGTATCTAATTTGGCCATGACCAGCATTTGCAAAAATCAATAATCCTGAAGCAATTCACACTATTTACAGATCACCTAAGATTTTGAAATATGAAATATGAAAACTCTGCAGGAACCCACAACTCGGGTGAACTTAGATGTATTTTTCGTATTTAATAAGTTTCATACAGGTGTTTTGAAATGATAAATATTTATAATAAATATAAATCAACTGCGCTGTAACTTTGAATCATTAGGTTGTCTTAAAAATTTTTGTGGATATCTTTTTCCCTTTGTCTACTTTTTAACACTTTATTTTTGGTAGTTTTAAAAATATCCATTTATATAAAATTGAGAAAAACAGACGATTCTGATAGCAATGTCATGGGAATGGAACCTCAGTTATAAAATATCTACGTTTGTTTAAGGCTAGGTTTAAAATCAAACTATATAATGTATAAGTTACAAGAGCATTTTGATAATATCTTGTACTTTTCAGACAAGACTTCTGAGCTGGCATTCTTCACTTCCTGTTTTTTACTTGAAAGGTTTATTAATCCGAGTAGTTGGCCATATCTAAAATCGCCAAACTGAATTTAGTCAGGATGTCTTCTTTTTTACATCTCAGCCAAGAATATCTGGGGTGAATTGCAGACGCAGACTCTCAACTACTGGACAATGACTTCATAATTTGTATACAATGTCCCTAAAAACAAAATACTCTCCACCACGAAATGAAAAGGCAAAATCAAAGCTCTGTGGTTGAATTCATCCTCTTGGGCTTTTCTAACTTTCCGGAACTCCAAGAGCAGCTCTTTGGGGTTTTCTTGGTTGTCTACCTGGTGACTCTGTTGGGAAATGCCATCATTATAGTCAGCATCTCCTTGGAACAGAGCCTCCACGTTCCCATGTACCTCTTCCTCCAGAACTTGTCTGTGGTGGACGTGAGTTTCAGTGCAGTCATTATGCCTGAAATGCTGGTGGTCCTCTCCACTGAGAAAATGTCAATTACTTTTGCAGGCTGTTTTGCACAGATGTATTTCATCCTTTTTTTTGGTGGCACTGAATGTTTTCTCCTGGGGGCGATGGCTTATGACCGCTTTGCTGCAATCTGTCATCCTCTGAGCTACCCAATGATTATGAACAAGAGGGTTTTCATGAAATTACTTATAATGTCATGGACCTTAGGTTTCATGTTAGGTACTGTGCAGACCACATGGGTTTTCAGTTTTCCCTTCTGTGGCCCCAACGAAATCAATCATATCTCCTGTGAAACCCCAGCAGTGCTAGAACTCGCATGTGCAGATAGCTTTCTGTTTGAAATCTATGCATTCACTGGCACCATTTTGATTGTCATGGTTCCTTTTGTGTTGATTCTCTTGTCTTACATTCGGATTCTCTTTGCCATCCTGAAGATGCCATCAGCCAGTGGGAGGCAAAAGGTCTTTTCCACCTGTGCCTCCCATCTCACGTCTGTGACCCTCTTCTATGGCACGGCCAGTATGACCTATTTACAACCCAAATCTGGCTACTCCCCAGACACCAAGAAGCTGATGTCATTGTCTTACTCACTTCTTACACCTTTGCTGAATCCACTGATCTACAGCTTGAGAAACAGTGAGATGAAAAAAGCTTTGATGAAATTGTGGCGAAGAATAGTGGATTCACACCCATTCTGACTGTGCTGAGAAGCCATGTGATATTTGGTCACTGTTTGAACTCTCTCTAATAAATGGTGGCAACCATTTGCCTTTCTTGGTATGAGTATGCTTAACCTCTTTATTTCCACATATTTGTTAATACATTAGAGGTATCTTCATATATTAATGTTTTATTCTTTTTTCAGAAATGTATAATGTTCATTAATATTGGGTATAAAAGAGTTTTTAAAATTTGTTGATTGGTGGCCACATAGGTGTTTATGTTAGGTTTTGCCCCTTGCACTATGCTAAATAAGTTAGTTTTATACACATACAAATAATGGGGCTTTAATTTCTGTAGAGGAGGTTTCACAACATGGGTTTAATGGGTCAAAGCAACGGTGAATTTGCAAACTTTTATAAATATCATCAAATTACTTTTTTTAAAAAGATTTATTTATTTTAGAGACAGTGAGAGAGCATGGTGCAGGGGGAACAGAGGGACAGAGAGAATCCTGAAGCAGGCTCCCCACTGAGCACAGAGCCCAAGGCAGGGCTCCATCCCAGGACCCTGAGATCATGACCGGAGCCGAAATCAAGAGTTGGCCGCTTAACTGACTGCACCACCTGTGTACACCCCAAATTACTTTTTTAAAATGTAATTCAGATTGGCTTTGAAGGCCCACTCTACCCCACTGACTGGACTGAGCCCTAAGAAAACAATAAAGAGATGGGCTTTTTTTTTTTTTTTTGAGTGAAAATCTGTTCCATGTATGAGTTGAAAAGAACAGTTCTTTACTGAAAGGATCACACTGGCTCTATTCTGGGACCTATAGAAGTTATAGATCATATCTAGCTTTCATCAGGTTATCTTAGAGTATATTCACCTAGGGTGCCTGGGTGGCGCAGTTGTTAAGCGTCTGCCTTCGGCTCAGGTCATGATCCCAGGGTCCTGGGATCGAGCCCCACATCGGGCTCCCTGCTCAGCGGGGAGCCTGCTTCTCCCTCTGCCTCTGCCTGCTGCTCCCCTTGCTTGTGCTCTCTGTCAAATAAATATTTTTTTTAAAAAAGGAATATATTCACCCAGTGTGTGATAGAGAGCAGCATGGGATTGTTTTGGAAGATCATTTATTTATTTAACAATATTTGTTGAATGACTTCTATATATCCGAAACTGTGCTAGGTCCTAAGAGCACAAAGTTTAGCAAGATAGTCTAATGAGAGAGATAACTATTAAACAAATAACCACACACTAAAAACACAATTACAGTTGTGATAACTGTTAAACAGGAGTAGCACAAGATACCCTGGGATCTTCACAGGAAGACCTTATCTGATGTGGAGGGGGTGTGGGGGAGAGCATTGGCATTGGGAAGGACTTTCTCAGGAACCTCCCTGAGAAAGTGACATTGAAACTGAGCCTCAAAGACAGGTAGGAGTTATCCAGGCTCAACTCCAGCGTGAGGGGGTGGGGAGTGGAGTCATCCATGTGGAAAGAAGGATGTGTGTGATGGTCTGGATGGGAAGGAACTTAATGTCATTCCAGTAAAGGGAGGAGACTGTAAGCGAGGGAGGAATGAGATAATGAGATGAAGAGGGAGGCAGAAGTCAGGCCAAGTAAAATCTTGTTGGTACAAGAACTCTGAACTCACCTGCCAATGATAGGTGGCCAGTGAGATAAGCAAAGCAGTAACATGGACACGTTTGTAGTTTTAAAATGTCTTTCTGGCTTATTATTGATGGAAAGGGTTCAAGAGTGGAAATAGGCAGGAGACGACAATTGCTACAGCCCAAGTGAGAGCAATGTGCTCGGGCTGGGGTGGTAGCAGTGAAGGTGAGCAGCGCGGATGATTCCACCCACACTGAAGAAATAAAATTGACAGGACTTCGTAATGGATTGTGTGGGTGGGGCGAAGGTAGGAGAGAGGAGTGAGGAATGAACCCATATTTCTGGTTGGACCAGAGAGTGGATGGGGTTTCCATTTGTTGAGATGGGAAACACTGGAAAGGAAGAATGTGGGGGGAGAAATCCAATTTTGGATGAGTAAAGGTTGGGATGTCAGTGTGAAATCACAGTCAAGGAGATCGCTGGGATGTAGAGGTCTGGCTCAGAATGGAGGTTCTCAGTTAGGGCAACAGGACTCGGGGCAATACCTAGAGAGGGATGCATGATCCAGGGAAGGTCTGCTTAAGATGGAGAGACTCCAGAACGTCTGAAGTTCCATGGAAAGAATCCAAAAGAGAAGGAGAGGTGCTGAATCAATGGGGCTCAGGCCTGGTGCTGAGACGTTTCTACCTGAGGAAGAGAGAGATACAAATGGACAGAGTGTTGCATGGATCACAG